>NC_138770.1:639494925-640022425 GCF_965119305.1 Pelophylax lessonae | reverse complement strand
ATTAGAAGATGTTGTAGGGAAGGGATAAGCAAAGGTCACAAACTGCATGGAGATTGCTAGCTCTTTGGAAAAGAAACACATTTGCTGCCGTTTTCCTTCTTATTATTGTTTTTTTTTTTTTATTTAAAGCGGAGTTCTGGCCACATTTTTTATTTTTTTTTACCTGAAATTACCCCTAGAATAGTCAGGGTTAGTGCATTTAAACAACGATAGCCTCTGAACTGTCCCCTGTTTAGTGTACATGCAGCATGAATTACTTACCTTTGTGAAGTTCTTGTCCAGCGCGGCCATCTGCAGTGTGGGCAGCTGAAGCCGCAGTGTCCCTCTTCCTGGAATTTGCGAGTCCCAGAATGCTCTAACTTGTCACTTTCAGTGCAGGCGCGTCATCCCACAGCTTGTTCTGCGCATGCCTAGAAGCTGTTCTCAACCATTCGGCAGAGAATGTTAGTAGGGCATTATAAATACCTGACGCTATGGGAATGTGGCTGCTAAGGGGTTAAAACATGGTGTGTGGATTTGTGCCATGTAAAATCACTAGCTGCTAGTTTCTTTAAGCGGCGGCACGTTTGAAAGGGTTTTTTAGGCGGGAAATGTAGGTAGCATTATGATTGGCCAGTTAATTTCCAGGTTAGGCGAGAAAGTCACGCGGCAGCCGGGCGGGAAACGCATGAGCCACATGCGGCTACGTCACAGACTTAGCCCTATATAAAGGGCTAACTCAGTGTCTCGGAGCGGCTTGGTGAGCTAACCCAACCCCCCTCCCTGTCGTGGCACCATTATGTGGTCTGTCACCCTTGTATCAAGGGGGGACTTATTTTGAAATAAAAAATAATTTATTGGTCATCATTCGAGTTCTGTGACTGAGTGATACTTTGGTTTGCTGGAATTGAATTAATTATTTATTGTTGTTTATTTATTATTTATTTATTTATATTCAGACTTATTTATTGCTTTGATGATTAATAAAAGTTGTTTACAAATTTTTAAAACCAATAAAGGTGCAGCGGCCAATTTTTATCCATCCATGAGTGGCAGAGGCGTAACTAGAGCCTTCAGGGCCCCGATGCAAGAAACCATGAAGGGCCCCCCCAGATCCCTGGCCGGGGACCTTCCATCCAAGCCCAGTGCTCTTCCCACTAATCCCGGGGCTCTTTATTCTCGTTGCATGGCCTTTTATTACGGTCCCGCAGCAGGATCCTTTCACAAGTTCTGCAGTGGGCTCCCTTCCTGCAATCTTGGGGCCTCCCCACAGTGGTGCAATGCCAGGGCCCGGTCGCAAGTGTGACTTTTGCAATCCTGGAAGTTCACCCACTGGTTTGCTACCGGGCCCCCTGGAGCATGGGGCCCGGTAGCAATCGCAACCCCTGCAACCCCTGTAGTTACGCCCCTGATGAGTGGTGTATTTTGCAGAGATGTATAGTAACTAAGTAGAACTACTTCACTACTGTACTTAAGTACGGAAAGGCGGTATCTGTACTTTCCTAGAGTATAATTTTTTTCTCCTACTTCTACTTTTACTTCACTACATTTTTTCGATGATTTCAATACTTCTACTCTGATATTTTTTTTTGTGCTGCATAGTTACTCATTACAATTATAAAAATTACCACTGCCAGAACAGTAGATGGCAGGTTTCATGAAGTTCAAAACATGTGTATTATCAGCGCATGCGAAAATAAATGCTACTCTATGTATAAATAAAACCTGCATTTGAAATAATAAAAAACAATATGATGTTCAAACTTTTGACTTCTTTCTTTAATAACTACATAACACAGTACTTGTACTTTTACTTTCAGTACTTGAGTAGCAAAATTTAAAAAAAAACTACTTGCAATACTTAAGTACAAAAAATGTTGAATACTTTAGTACTTCTACTCAAGTCACTTTTTGATCGAGCACTTCTACTTCTACTCAAGTCCCTTTTTGATCGAGCACTTGTACTTTTACTCAAGTATGGGTTTCGAGTACTTTATACAACTCTGGTATTTTGTTATTTATTTATAATATTTGTTTGAATTATAAGGTAGTATTTACATTTTCAGATTGGTTAAATAATAAACAATGCAGTCTTCAGTCCCATGACGCGCCTGCACTGGAAGTGAAGAGGGTCACCGGTGCAGGCGGATTGACTCCTGGGATTGATGACGCTCATCTCCCAGAAGTCAATACAAAGCAGGAAATGACGTCGGCGGCCGCGGCCGCATAAGGAGGAAGTGCAGTGATTATTCATTAAAAATAAGGTAAGTGAATAAAAAAAAAAAATATCCAATTCGTTTTTTAGAATGTGTTAATGTTATGTATGGTGTGAAGTTGAAAATCAGGGTGGAACTCCGCTTTAAAGTCAGAGGTCACTTTTACCTGCTATCCCTAGCACTTTTTTTCTGCTCCAAGGCTTCCTTTAACCACTTCTGGACCGGAAGTTTTTCCTCCTTATTGACCAGGCCATTTTTTGTGATATGGCACTGCGTTACTTTAACAGACAATTGCGCAGTCGTGCTGTACCCTAATAAAAATTTATGTTTTTTTTTCCCCACTAATAGAGCTTTCTTTTGGTGGTATTTGATCACATTTGCGATTTTTATTTTTTGGGCTATAAACAAAAAATTAGTGACAATTCTGAAAAAATAATAATAATATTTTTCACTTTCTGCTATATAACATTCCCAAAAAAAAAAGTAAAAATCAAAAATTTTCATTCTTTAGGCTAATTTGTATTCTGCTACATATTTTTGTTAAAAAAAAAAAAAAAAAAAATCCCAATAAGCGTATTTTGATTGGTTTGTGCAAAAGTTATTGCGTCTACAAACTAGGGGAACATTTTTTGTCATTTTTATTTATTTATTTTTTTTACTAGTAATGGCGGTGAGCAGCGATTTTTAGCAGGACTGCGACAGTGTGGCGGACAGATCGGACCCCTAACTGACATTTATTACACTTTTGCGGAGACCAATGACACTAATACAGTAATCAGTGCTAAAAATATGCACTGTTACTGTAATATTGACACTGGCAGGGAAGGGGTTAACCCAGGGGTGATCGAAGGGTTAAGTGGGAGCCTAGGGGAGTGTTTTCTAAATGTGAGGGGGAGGGACTTGTGGAATGAACATAGAGACCTGTGATCCTAAATAGGAGGAACACAAGCACTCTGTGTTCATTCCAGAGAGAACAACGGTCAGCTGTGTTTACAACAGCAGACCGTTGTTCTCTCTCAGTGGGGAGCGGTCGCGGGTGCCCAGCAGCAATCATGGCCACTGGCTTTGTGGATCGGGTTTCCCGCTTCCTAATGAGGGCAGTCGCGCGTCTCCAGCGGCGTGCACACGAACCGCCGTATAGCTACGGCGGTCCATGCAGCCGAGCCAGCCTGCTGCAGTATATCTGCGGCGGGGCAATCGGCAAGTGGTTAAAAAAAAGTTTTATTTCAGGGGTGGTATTCTGAAGTTTTCGTCTATTTTGGGGGCTTTTATTTTATTTTTTTATAGTAATAGCACCTTTTTTTTTTAATATTAAACGCAGGCTTTAGTATCATGGGTGATATTTTGGGAATTTTATTTCTTTTCCCTCTTTTCCACATGCAATCCATTTGTCCATTTTTCATTCATCCATTGACGGATGACAAACGGACATTAATGCATCTCTATGGTTAAAACGCTTGTAAATGGATGATCATTCATTTACATCTGTTTTATCCATGTTCATTAATATCCGTTTTTTGGAAAAGATCAAAACCCTATTTTTCTTCCATTAAAAAAATGGATCGGATGAAAAACCGATGTAAACGGACAAACGGTCTTTTTTTGCATTAAAAGTGGCTCTGGAATTTAAGTGGTTAGGATTCTAGCTGGCAGATGTAAAAAACTCATGTAAAAATGGATGAAAAATGGATCAAAAACTGATGTAAACTTTATCCATTTTTTCTTTGAAAGAGAGAAAGTTCGAAGGGAAAAGTGGGATACTCCAACTTACATTTACAGGAGATAAGGACAACTCTAAGGCCCCTTTCACACTTGTGCGACTTTAAAATCGCACAATTGTACTGCGATTTTAGCAACTTTGTTGCCGCGATTTTGACGCAATTTGATTGCAAATTTGACTGGGCTTGAATGTCTTTGGACCTCAAAACGCATCAAAATCGTGCCAGAGTAGTGCAGGGACTACTTTGAAGCCGGTGCGACTTCAATTCGCACATATATGAATGGTATTCTTTGAAAATTATGGAGAATGACTTGTCATGCGATTTTGCAGTCCCAAGTCGCACAAGTGGGAAAGGGGCCTTACTTGGCCTCACCAGGTTTTTTGTGGAAGCAGACATACTTCTTTAACCATACTGCCACTTGTATGGAAGAATTAAGTCCTCTTGCTCTCTCTCTCTCTGTAGCAGCAGACTTCATGCAACTTCATTATCTTTGGGACACTCTCTAGCATCCTCTTGACTGACACCCGTCCAGTGACTCTTCTAGCAGAAGGGATGGCTCTCTCAGGACAGGCCCCATGACACAGATCTGTACTCACTATATGCAGAATCAGATCCTTTCCAGTGTCTTCCTTCCAGTCAGCTCTGCAGGACATCCGGGTTCAGCTCCTCTCTGACTCTCTGTCCCTCAGGTCGACCACCTGAGGCCACATGGCAGCTTCTACAGAGGAGCAGCAGCCACCCCCTCCCTCTGGGACCCCGCTCTTCAGCTGAAAAACCCAGAGCACATGTGCTCTTGGCATTTATACAGTATACAAGCATGCACCGAGGCACTTTCCTCTGCCAATCACCAGGGCTGTACTAAATGCCTGTGCACTCATTTGTCAGGTTTCCCCCCACTGTCCAATATGCCCTTCCTATTGGACCAGTGTGAAACACTTCAGACAAACTGAGCTGCACCTGAGCACCATGAGCAGACCTCACTAGCAGATCCTGCTCTCTGGTAGGGAGAGAACAATATAAATTTACATGGAAATCTCTCTGGTAAGCATAAAAGATCCAAAAACAATATTCTCTCTTCTAACACCTACCTAGGAGGGTGCTACATGTTGATAGGGGTTTTTGAGTAAGTTCTAGTGCATTTACTTACTGACCAACTTGTGTTGAAGCTACATTTTGTTTGCAGAATGCTGCTGCATTGTAATAGAACCCCTATCCCCAGACATAGAATAAAGGTTGAACATAAACCAGTTAGGTGTATTAATCTGATCACAACTATACTGCTGCTTGACAATTTTACACTGTTGTATACTCTGCAGTATCTTAAAGCGGAGTTCCGGCCTCAGATACCTTTTTTTAACTAAAAATACCCCTATAATATTAATCCATCGCCCTTTACAGAACCGCTATTCTCATACTTACAAGGTGTACAGTATTGGATTTTAATCAAAATCGTACTTCTAAAAATGCTGTCTGAGCGCAGCCATATTGGATGTGGGCATCTGAAGCCGCAGTGTAATCTGCTGTGTCCTTCTTCCTGATTCCAGGGAGTGTTCTGGGAGTTCTTCATCATTCCAGCCTCCTGGGAGTGATGACAAACAGCTCCCAGGATGCAATGCAAAGGCGGAAGTGATGTCGGTGGCCGTGGCCACAGAGGAGGGAGAAGAAGGAAGTACAATCAAAAATACCCTGAAAATAAGGTAAGGGACCCCCGAAAAAAATTGAAAATGCCCAATTGTTGATCAGCGTAGCGAGCACTCCTGGAATCACTAAAGTTGCAAAATAGGCCGGAACTCCACTTTAATCCTCGTAGTAAAACCTAATCCTCTGCTATTTGTTTCTGGTAAATTTAGGCCAAGCCTTGCTCTTTAAACTTGTACTGTGGCTTGCTAATTTTGAACTACTGTATCATATGTGCTCTATTCAACCATGTAGTATTACACCTGCTTGTACTCTTATTCTCCAGTATATTTTGGGCAATTCTTACTCAATAACAATGTTCTGCTGCTGGCCAAATACATAATCTTTAACCTCCTAATTTCTAATAGGACCTTAATAGAAATTGGCCAGTGGTAGGACCAGTTTGCATCTGATAGGAAACAGCCACAGGGAACTACTGGATAAATTCTATCTGCCAATCAATATGGGCATATTACTGTTTGATGAAAAAGCCTTTTTTTCAAACTGAAAATCACATTGGGTTGCTGCTACTGTATGTAGGCCAAACTAACTGTAAAAGAAAGAGTCAATTCCACAGCCAGATATGCAATGTCAATGCATGCTCTTGCTGAGACTGTTGGTAAATATTGTACTGTTCTGTACTACCAGGTACAGCTTTGCGGTATCCCCCTACCATGTATTATGAAAGATTTTTGGAATTTCAATGTTGCCCTCAAAGTCACATTAAAAAGCCCCCTCTCCACTGTACAGTCATTTAAAAAAAGTTAGTTCATTGCTAGATGTCCCCATGGCACTGTGTAGCTTTCCACACCTTTTTGACAGTAACTGCTTTTTAGTCCTAAAAATGGCCAGGTTTTAGGAACAAGATTAATCCCTTAGTAGAGGAGAGTAGCCTGTACAACTGCCAAAGACTGAAGTTAGGGTTAAAGTTCAGCTTTAAAGCAGTTCTCCACTTGCAGGTTACATGCCACTATCATTTGCCTCTTCTAAACAGCCTCTTGTGCATAGGCACAGGACTAATCCGTATTCCTGTTCCTGAAAATAAGAATTGTGCAGGTGCAATGGGCATGGGGGCATGCACATATTCGTGCGCATGCGCAAACGTCTATTGCTCACGTGGGCGCATCTGTTGCTCACATTGGTGCCAAGGGGGCTATTTATACTGAGCCTGTGCTGTGCTGTGCTTCAGTGCTGTTTTGTCTACAGCATTCCCGTGTATACCTGTTACTCTGCATCTGACTACTGTTAACGACCCGGCTTGTCTTGATTTCTTCTGAACTCTGCATGCATTGACCCTGGCTTGCCTTTGACCACGCTCCTGCCTACGCATCTGCACCAGATCTGTCTACCTGTGTATGACCTGGTTTGTCTGACTCCTGTCTCCACTGCTGTTGGACTGCCTGCTGCTAGCCCCTGCCTATGTTCCACTGGTGTCCATACAGCATTCCTGCTCCACTGTGGTCCACTGACGGTCTTCCGCTGCCTGACCCCTAGAGTCCATTCAGCCCGGCTGCTAGCAAGACCAATAGGCACTCGTGCCACTCTGCACTCCTGTGCCACCTGTCTGCTCTATCAGGGGCCCGGGTCAGAGGTGTAAGAGAGAGCTTCTTCATCATATCAGGCTCTTCCACCAGGTACATGACACATTTGCCACAAGTGACCATCTTCTTGCTGTTATCTCTGCTGCCTTGGCAGCTCCAGTTAAACGTTACCGGGCTCTAGAGCAGGGTCCCTTTTAGGGTGGGTCTATAGCAACAATCTGTGGTGGATTACCACCAGGGGTGGATTCGATCTATGTTGGGCACCGAGTTGCTTTCAGTTCATGGTGTTCAATGCTGTATTTTCAATTTTGTTTGTACGTGTTTGAATATTCTTTGCAAAGTGAAACTTCTCTATATTCATAAGCACTGGGAAAAATTCTCTTGCAAAGTAAAACTGCCCTTGCTGAGTCAGCAAACTATTTTCACTTTAGCAAATTAAACCCAATGCAGTTGGAATACCAGAACTGGTTATCTCTTTCTGATTTTGGCAGCCAGGAAGCCATCTTCCATTGATCATAAATATAAGGATACCTTACAGCAGGGATATGCAAACTGTGGCCCTCCAGTTGTTGCAGAACTACAAGTCCCATGAGGTATAGCAAAACTCGGACAGCCACAAGCATGACACCCAGAGGCAGAGGCATGATGGGACTTATAGTTTTGCAAAAGCTGGAGGGCTACAGTTTGAATATCCCTGCCTTACAGGATCCATGTAGATCAGCCTTTTTCAACCAGTGTGCCCAGGCACCATGGGGTGCCTGGAGGTTTCTTCAGGGGTGCCTTGGAAAATTCCTAAAAATGTATTAAAAATTTTATACAAGCCAGCAGGTGGATTAAGCCTGCCTTTTAGTTGCACAAAACCTTTCTAGACACTGGCATCCTAACAACCAATGGCAATAGTGAATAAAGGAGGCTATCTGTTGCCTCTACAGCATCCTTGATTGACCCTCCTGTGCTCCTCTCCCTCAGCACTGGATGACATTAGCTGACAGATGGAGAGAAATTGAGGGAGAAGAGAAACATTGGAATACTAGTCAGTAGCAGAGTGCAAAAGTGTATTTGCTTTGGAAGAATAAATCACCTCTATTGTTGGGTTTCCTAGGTGTGGATGTTGCTGCATTGTGTAAAAATATTACAATAGTTTCATTTTTTACATTTTAGAATGGGGTGCCTCAAGACTGTCCATAATTTTAAAGGGTGCCTTGACTGAAAAAAATGTTGAGAAACACTGATGTAGATAGTGTAGGGGTTTTAAAGGATGCTTCTTTTAACCTGTAGTAAGGTATAAGGTATATTAACTCTAGAAGTTCTTGGTCTTTAACAAAGCCATTAAGTTATGGGAGCTTGTGTCATAAGCATCCTCAAAAAACCTCTCAGGGATGGCTCTAGCAACAAGTAGCTCAGGCCAACCAAGGCTGAGTACAAAATGTAAGGCTGGATCATAGTCGTATTTAGCCCAAAGGTTGGCTGCAAAACAACCAAAGCAAGGTGCCAGAATGGGAACTGAAGTGAGGTCAAGAAAGAGACAGAGGTCAGGGCTGGAAGCCATCAGATGAGAAGTGAAGGTAGGTAGGACAGCTAAATATTCTGTAGTGACTTAGGGGTTGGAGGAAGAACCCACATTTAGTAGGCATCTGACATTTCTGGAAATGTTGAATGCTGAAGAGTCCGGTGGAGGCTGTAGTGCTGGTAGGAGACATGTGCCATTGGAAAGGTGAATATAACAGCTCTTTTATTTCAGGAAACTAGCAAGTAAGCTTTTATAAGCAACTGACGGTGTTGCTTTAAGTGAAAAGATGAAGTCTGCAGTGACCTCTTCTTGGATATTTTGCATGAACAAAAATTACAAAGCTGTATTGAAGAAAATGAATGCTATCTTACATAGTAAAGACTGCCAGACCAGAACATCAGACAGGGTGCCAACCTCAAAGTTTAATTTACTTGCTGGTTGTTGATTCAACCTCTCACTTCATCTTAGAGCTCTGGGACAAATCGCAGTGCTGGTGAGCATGATAAACTATATGATGGGTGAGTCTGGACTACCCTACATAAGTACGCATTAGGGATCTTCAAGGTAGAAGTAATAGGGGTATTAGTGACCAGTGAGAAATAGACTTTTTCTTGTTACATCGCATATACTGTATGTAAGTAAATTGGCTTAACCAAAATGTTTTTAGTATGTGTGTTTGTTTGGCTGTGGTGGCAAAATAGGGCTATAGAATATATTACTATCTTATTGTGAGACTTCTAATTCAATTGTGCTAAAGCTGAATTACAGGTATGGCATTGTTTTACATAGTCGAAAATTACTGTAGTAGGCACTGCTACTGTCAGGAAAGCCATGCTCAAGACCATGTTTAAAGGAATGCTCATGCTTAAAGGAATGTGCATGCTTAAAGGAATGTGCATGCATGCAGAAGGGTCTATAGAACTGTGCACAGCACTAGAACCCTGTGCGCAGCTATATGAGCACGTGCGCTCGTGCAGTAGCATTCTGCATGTGCTCATTTGCGTGAACATGCTTGTTTGATGGAATTTGGCACCCAATGTCCTATTTAAAACCTTGAATTCGAAAGAAGATTTTTCCCCTGGGGGTGGGACTTTAAAGGCACTGAATATATATAACTTGAAACACTGTATACAATTAAATAAATTTATTGAAAGACATAAATACAAAAAGTTGTATATTAAAAACAAGTGGCAAGCTGTATACAAATCATGGTGTCATGGGGTAAAAAACAGATACCGCTGTGTTGAAGGTAAATGCCGACGCGTTTCAGAGACACAACTCAGAATTCCTTCTTCAGGGGCTACCTTTGTATAGCGGTCTGTAAGTGATCAATCAAATATTTATCAATTAGTGGTAAGTATATCACAGATTTTTATATACAAACAGTGTCGTAACATGTGCATTAATTATTGTAAACATTATACTGCATATATACTTCAAGCAAAATTTATATTTAACATGATGTAAAGGAACACTTACAGTATCTGCCGAATGACACTTTAGATTGTGAGCTTGCCCATAACAATAAAAACAAGAAACTGGATTGCTCTCATCCCTGCATTGGCCAAGGTCAGTGTCAGGTGAGCAGAAGAAGTAATGAAACAGCAGGCAGAAATCAGGAAAATGGAAGAATTGGATGAAGACGTGTCATGTAGGCACGTTCCTGCTCATGTGTGCCCGTCAGCAGAGACGGGTTTTGTGGGTTCCAGCTGTCCCCACTCAGCTCTCTGCTGACGGGCACACATGAGCAGGAACGTGCCTACATGACACGTCTTCATCCAATTCTTCCCTTTTCCTGATTAAGGCACCCCAATGCAGGGATGAGAGCAATCCAGTTTCTTGTTTTTATTGTTATGGGCAAGCTCACAATCTAAAGTGTCATTCGGCAGATACTGTAAGTGTTCCTTTACATCATGTTAAATATAAATTTTGCTTGAAGTATATATGCAGTATAATGTTTACAATAATTAATGCACATGTTACGACACGGTTTGTATATAAAAATCTGTGATATACTTACCACTAATTGATAAATATTTGATTGATCACTTACAGACCGCTATACAAAGGTAGCCCCTGAAGAAGGAATTCTGAGTTGTGTCTCTGAAACGCGTCGGGCATTTACCTTCAACACAGCGGTATCTGTTTTTTACCCCATGACACCATGATTTGTATACAGCTTGCCACTTGTTTTTAATATACAACTTTTTGTATTTATGTCTTTCAATAAATTTATTTAATTGTATACAGTATTTCAAGTTATATATATTCAGTGCCTTTAAAGTCCCACCCCCAGGGGAAAAATCTTCTTTCGAATTTCTGATTACGGGATGTGGCACACTCTGGGGTGATTTCACACGGGCATATTATATGCTATTTAAAACCTTGCAGGACTCACGCTCTTTGCTGAGTGGTCGTCAGCCCTTTCTGCTTGTGACCTGATCCTGTGTTCATCTGTATCTTGACCCGGCCTGCTGTTTCTGCTTTTTTCTGAACCCCTGTTGCTAACTCTGGCTTGTGACCTGACCCTGCTTTCTGCCTGCTGTTTCATTACTTCTTCTGCTCACCTGACACTGACCTTGGCCTTGCTCTGACTCTGCTCCTGGTTCCTGACTCTGTACTGCTTGCTGACTACTGCCCATCTGATTACTCATCTTCAATCCAGAATCTGCCTGCTACAAGCTGATCTACTCCAGCTCCGTATCTGCTATCCAGATATTCTGAATCAAATCTCCTACATGCACCCATGCCACTCTGTGCCCTGTTATACCCGGCATCATCTCCAGGGGAAACAGGACAAGAGATGTAAGGGCAGCCCTCTCATCAACTCGGCCCCAACCAGGTATGTGACAGCTACTCCACTGATGTCCACTAGCTTTTCGGGTTCCGTGTTGATCAGTTGCCTTGCTATATTCTGAACATAGGAGGTCAGCTGTTGGGCACAGGTACCATTTAGAGAATGCTTTGTATCTTCTCAATGAATGCAATACGTTCTCTGATTGGTTGAGGTGACAGGAGGGCTGGTGACATCATACTGTCCGCCTCATCCAATCAGAGAATGCTTTGCATTTTCTGAGAAAATGCAAACCTTTTTTTGAATGATGCTCGTGCCCAATGGCCAACCTCCTGTGTGTACAGTAGGGAAGCCGCATAGCACAGGACCAAGAATACCTGGAATTTTTCTTTAAGCTAGCCTTAGACATCTCATTTACTCATGTTCAGTCTACAGACTGAAAAAGAGAAAATCAATCCAATCTTCCCATTAATGGAGGAATCTTACGTTATTGGAGGAAATACCACTATCAGCTATTGTATTTAGCACCCAGACTGCATCTCTGATAGGATAAAGTCACTGTTCTGTCAATTTCCACGACCCTCGTTCAATTTTTGAATCAATATTTGTTAAGCGGGGTGGTGCCAACGGGGACACCCACAACTCGAACTTCTCCGATTCTGTGCCAAAAAAGAGGTCATCTCCGACAAAATGCACTGGGCAGAGCTACATGCTGGCATCACCAAGCAGGCCCAAAGTGACGCTGAGCCAGTCTGGATTGCTGTTTTACTGCGTAGTTTTTTTTTTATCTCTTATATGTAAGTGCATTGTGTATGTATAATAAAATCGCTCATTGGGTTTTTTTTACACTAATGAGCACTTGGTCTCCCATTTTCTTCCTAACATGTATGGACATGGTGGAGGCAGGCTGACGGAAGACATTTGTGGACATACTTGTTTCCTGTTGGCGGTGGATCCTGCCATGGAGAACCAGGAGGTTTACCTTTAGCAGACCAGCATTCCCATATGCCATATATATGACTTCTCTATAATCTCTGAGTCATATATCTCCCAAAAGCCTTCATTTGTGACCATATGGTGGTGGAGCATTTTTCTTTGCAGTGGGATGCACTATCTAGAGGTCCTCTGACACAAGGAATTTTGAATTATTCATAGCGTGGACTTTTTTTCACTTGTGGATTGAACTTTCATTCTTGTGTGGGAAAGTTTTCATGAATTATGTGTATTTTAGTGCAACACAGGGGTTGATTTACTAAAGGCAAGTAAGCTATTCACTTTGCAAGGGATATTACATTTTCCAAAATAATTTTCCCCAGATCTTAGTGAATAAGGGGAAGTCCTGTGACTTCTATCATCCTATCATGTGCAAGCAAAAATATTGTTTTTTTTTTATCTTTGCATGTGATTGGGTATTCTTTGCTAAGTTCTATTTCACCAGAATCACTAAGATCTGGGGAAAATCCCTTTCACTGTGCAACTTCCCTTGCAAAGAGAACACAGCCTTTTTGCCTTTGGTAAACCAACCGCATAGGCTCTGTTTGGGTGGTTTATTTTATTTATTTATTTTACATTAGCTAACTGTGAGCCAGCTAATTACAGCTGGCTAATGCAAAAAAACACAGCCATGGTAATGACTATGGCTAGCCTGCCTTTGTGATATACATGCATGTATTCCAAAATATTCCTTATCAGAATTCCTTGGGAGCATTTGTTTAGTATGCATAAATGCTTGTTATCATCATTTATGGATAGGGCAGTGGCGATCCAAAAAATATAAAGAAATAAAAAAAATTTAAAAATTAGAAATATAAAAAAATATTCTGCAGTTCTAGCATTTTATATATTATATAAATAATATATTATCAAACATTGGCAAAACATTTTTAAAAAAAAAAGGTATTTTAACAACTTTTTTTTAGATGCAACTAACTTTTTTTTTTTAACAAGTCTTTAAGATAAAAAAAGTGTTGTGCTGCCAATGTTTTATTCCTTGCCTAATTATTTGTTAGCAGATCACCCACAGCTAAGCTAAATCCCAAAGATCATCCACAGAGCACGGCTGCATTCACCCATGTGAATATACATACTCAGGAATGCATGAGAATGAAAGCATGATTTTAGCAGGGGCAGACAGTAGACGCTGCTCAGTTCATATTTAGTAAATGAGACCACAAGAGTTGCTTTTTGCTTGCTGCAAAGGCTGCTGGGGCTGATTTCTAAAAATGACAGCGCAGAAAAAAAAAAAACAACAACGTTCATGCTGCCAGCAACCAATCAAAGGCTGGCTTTTATTTTTCTTGCCTCCGTCTAAGAAAGTGAAATCGAAATCACATTTCTATTAAGTATAGCCACATTCTACTAACAGCATGTCTTTAGGCAAGGCAAAGTTTTCTTGTAAGACGGAATACAGAAAAAAAGCAAGGTGTGAATTATATTTACAGCTCTCTAGCTGGCGGTTATTTCTAGTAGTGAGTATTTGTTCCGAAACCAACAGCCATCGCTTCAACTTTCTGTATAATGAAGAAATTAATATATTTCACTGAGAGCTCTGTAATATTAAAGGATCTTCGACTGTTTGTACAAAATGACACTTTAAGTTATCATAACCTTAAAAGATGTTTGCCTCCAGCAATGTTATTCCAGACGAGCAAAAATCAATATCCCAGATTAATAAATACATATGGAGCAGTTAATGTTCCCAGGAGGCTGTGCCTCTTATAAATTTAAATAAATTAGAATAGTCATTGACTTGAAAGATTTGCAAAAATTACCCAGAATAAAAGAAAAAAAAAAAGGGGGGGAGGGGGAAATAAAGGAAATAAAACCCAAGTTGGTCCCACATTTCACTACACAAAGAAGCATGTATTTTTCTTACTCATAATCTTTAGGAGTGAAAGCACATATTGTTCAGTTACAGCTTCATAGAAAAATCTATGTCTGCTGCAAATTCATTGTCAGCAAAAAATATTTAATCATTTAAATACTCAAAGGGCCATGCAGTGTACATTATATTTAATTGGTTCCTATAAATATACAATTTCACATTTTATCATAATATTATCTTAAAATCTTAAAAGTGTGTGTGTGTATATAATGTATATATATATATATATATATATATATATATATATATAGATTTATATATATATATATATACATATCTATATAGATATCAATATAAATATATATATATATATATATATATATATATATATAAATAATTATTATATAATCATTTTAATAATGAAATAAAACAAAATGTATTCTTTTATTTTATTTTATTATATATAGATTTATATATATGCATATCTATATAGATATAAATATAAATATATATATTATTTAATCATTTTAATAATGAAATAAAACAAAATTTATTCTTAACAATATTGATTCTTGTTATTATTTTTTAAAACATTAATAAATAAATACATTTTTTTTTAAAACAGCATCTTTTAGTAATACATTTTGCTTTATTTTTAAGATTATATTAAGAAGGGCCCTTTGATTTTCTCTGTAATGTAACTGTACTGTCTGCCCTAATGTTGTAACGCTGCCCAAGCTGTTGGCGCTATATAAGTCCTGTATAATAATAATAATACTGTATTTTCATTTTCCTGTATGTAGGACTATGTTATTAATGTCAGACATCACTGCTTAGTCACAACTTATTTAGAAACAAATTGGTGATTATCTAAAGATTTGCTAGCAATCCTTGTGGTCTTTTTACACAGCCAGCGGAGGATCATTTTCTTTTCTTTTACATGATTGGATTTTTCAAATCCAGACAAGTCGTCTTTTCTGACCAATCACCCTCACAGTTGCAACAGTGCCACCTACAGGCAATACAGTGATGACATCAAGAGTGCTAGAGTGTCGGTTTCTGAGAGTGGGAGGCGCATCATAGCACACCGATGGGGGTAGTTGACTCATGGTTATATGACTTCTGTCAACCTATGATTTCTTCATGCAGCCATTCAGGTTAATGGGAAATGTAAAACCCTTTAGTGAACTGAAAATTTTGTACATATGTGTTAGGAAAATGTATTTAAAATATTCCAACTGTTCATCAATGCTTAACAATAACTATTACGTTAAGAGTACAAATATAATTATTATCAGATGAGCAGCGCATACTGTATTTACCATTCTTCCAATATAAGTGCTGTTTGACACATTCTATATGATAACTTTTTGCTGGTACAAATTATCTAGAAAACAATCAAAATTATGGAGAAAAAAAACAGAAAAAAAAACCAGATATGTGTGAGACAAAAAAAAAAAAACAACAGAAGAAAAACAGATATGTGTGAGACTTTACAGGCACAAATAAAGCTTAAATAATATGTAAACCCAACATTACATACTCCTATGTGCCTGCTGTAACAGGTACTTGTATAAAAAAAGTATCCTGTTCTCTTTGTATTGCTTCCTTTGCATGAACTCTCTGGTGTTTCTGCTCCCCTTCCTTCCCTTTTAAAAAAAACTGACCAAACTAGGCAAGAAAGTACAGTGTGGTCAGTTCTCTAGCTGTGCTGGGAACTTAGCCTGCTCTCTTCCAATGATAAGTCTTGTACTGACATGCCCCCCCCCACACACACACACAGCCATTTACTAGGAAGACCAGTTTACTGTTTTTTCGCCACCCTCAGCGAATCATTTATAAAAAAAAGGGAACAAAAGGTATTTATAATGTTTTTTATATATTTACACAAATATTTAGCTTTTCATTTTTATTTTGAACTGAATGTGTTTTACAAGGTGAGAGTTTACATATACTTTAATTCAGCATTATCACTGTTAAAATCTAGTTAGAATTTTATTACGAAATGTATTAAAACCATATAATCTTATGATGCTATTGTATTGTACATGACCTAATCCTGCCACATCCAACTCACCATATATCCTCAAATAGACAGAGCTCACATGATTAATACATTACATTGTTGACAATAAATTCAACAACAACTGTATGGTTAGGTTATAAATAATGGGATGGTAGACTCTCTACACGTTTCTTAGAGCAACAGTCCACTTCATCAGGACAAAGTACGTAAGTATATGTGCAGCATAAGAGAAGACCTTGAATTTAAATCATGAGCATTACAAAGGCCAATAAAGGACACAGAAAAAGAGGAAAGATGAAGAAACCAATAAAAAAAAATTCTCATTGATGACCTTTATCCAGATTGATCTAATTATTTATTCTCTCCATGTTGTCTTAAAAGCTTCAGGACCACTCATGGCACATTTAATGTGGCAGGCTGGCCCTTCTGTGTGAACCGGCATAGCCCTACGTCGGTCACGCCCTTGGTGCTGAGTTAGGTTGACCCCTTCCCTGCCCATGTCATTATTACAGTAACAGTGCATATTTTTAGCACTGATTACTGTAGTAATGTCAGTGGTACCCCCAAAGTATTAAAAATGTCAGTTCGGGGTCCGATCTGTCCACCGCAATGTCGTAGTCCCGCAAAAAAATTGCAGAACCCCGCCATTACTAGTAAAAAAAATAAAAAATAATAAAAGTGGCATATATCTATCTCCTAGTTTGTAGACGCGATAACTTTTGCGTAAAGCAATCAAAATATGCTTATTACGATTTTTTTTTACCAAAAAGATGTAGCAGAACACAAATTGGTCTAAAAGGATGAAAAATGTTGATTTTTACTTTTTTTTTGGGGGGGGAATGTTATATAGTTGGAATGATATATATTGTTTTTGTTTTTTTCAGAATTGTCGCTCCTTTTTTGTTTATAGCACAAAAAATAAAACTTGCAGGTGATCAAATACAACCAAAAGAAAGCTCTATTTGTGGGGAAAAAGGACATCAATTTCGGTACAGTGTCGCACGACCGCGCAATTTTCCTATAAAGTAACGCAATGCCGAATCGCAAAAAAATGGCCTGGTCATTAAGGGGGCAAATCCTTCCAGTCCAGAAGGAGGTAAAGAAGAAAATGTGACAAATGAGAACACCTTACCTGGACTCCAATACCCCCCAGGGCCAAAGGTAGCTAGAGAACTCAACTTTACAAAGTATACAACATAATATATTCATGAAAATTTAGTGAAAAATAAAATGAAGATATTATATCTTATGAACTTCTCAAATGAATTGATATTTTATGTCAGCACAAAGCGGTACTGTGGACATAGCCTCGTAAACAGTGCCTCGTCCTGAATTGAATAGTATAAGTTGCTATGGAGAAAAATTGACTTTAGCGGCACAAAAAACTCAAACACCATTAAAATTTAAATATTTTATTATTTATACACAAAATGATTAAAATTGATATCCATATAACATCACCTACAACAAAACAATTGCCGGTAAGTGTAAGTTGGAACCCCCTAAGAAATCTAGTTATAAGGGTTATACAGGGATGAAGCTCAGACCTACTATTTCGCGGGGGTGACCACTTAAAGGGATGATGAGATCCAGCTTGAAGTCCTGTTCCACATGTTTTGCGACAAATACGCTTCTTCAGGAGCTTTAGGATTAAAAGGATTTTTTCTAAACAATGTGAAAACAATACAATCAGTGATATAAACAAACAATTATATCTAAATACTGTACACCATTGTGTGACACTGATTGTTCTGTTTTCTCCTTGTTTCGATGAAATCTCTTTAACCCTAAAGCTCCTGAAGAAGCACGTTTGTCACAAAACATGTTGAGCAGGACTTCAAGCTGGATCTCATCATTCCTTTAAGTGGTTACCCCCATGTAATAGTGCACCTGGACTTCATTCCCCTGTAACCCTAATATCTAGTTTTCTCGGGATGGTGGTTACCAGCAATTGTTTTGTTGTAGGTGATGTTATATGGATATCAATTTTAACCATTTTTTTTATAAATAATAAAATATTTACATTTTAAGGGTATTTGAGTTTTTTTGTGTCACTAACTCCTCAAATAAACAAATGAAAAATTATTCTTTAACCACTTTGCGTCTGCTCACAGTAATACTACTGCGGCAGAGTGGCTCGTTATCGTCTGACGACGTAGTATTAACGTCGTCAGACACTCCCCCTTCTGGGCGGCGCTTGCGCGCCGCCGGAGGCTCGCTCCCGCTGTTTTCATTCACAGCGGGAGTCGGGCCAGGGAAGGAGCAGCGGCGATCGCCGCTGCTCTTACCCGATCGTCGGGGATCGAGTCTGGAGATCTGCCCGCTGTGTGTAAACACAGCGGGCGGATCTCCATAGTGACAGGGAGTGACAGATCGGACTGTTCAGCATAGCTGGACATCCGATCTGTCCATGACTCACACAGTCACCTCCCCCCCTACACGTCAGTAAGCACCAGGCATACATTAACCCCTCCCTCTCCAATAAAATTAACCCCTTCCCTGCCAGTGTCATTTTTACAGTAACAGTGCATATATATAGCACTGATTACTGCAGTAATGTCACTGGTAACCCCAAAAGTGTCAAAAATGTCAGTCAAGGGTCCGATCTGTCCGCCGCAATGTCACAGTCCCGCAAAAAAAATCGCAGATCGCCGCCATTACGCGTTAAAATAAAAAACACCAAAAATGACAGAAATCTTTCCCTTTGTTAGTAAACGCAATAACTTTTGCGCAAACCAATCAAAATACGCTTATTGCGATTTTTTTTACCAAACATAGGTAGCAGAAAACAAATTGGCCAAAAAATTTTTTTAAAAATTGGTTTTTACATCTTTTTTGGGGGGAATTTCATATAAAAAAATGTTAAAAATATTGTTATTTTTTCAAAATAAACGCTCTTTTTTTGTTTATAGCGCAAAAAGTAAAAATCGCACAGGTGATCAAATACCACCAAAAGAAAGCTCTGTTTGTGGGAAAAAAAGGACGTAAATTTCGTTTGGGTACGGCGTCGCACGACCGCGCAATTGTCAGTTGAAGTCGCACAGCGCCGAATCGCAAAAAGTGGCCTGGACGGAAGACAGCAAAATCCTCCGGTGGTAAAGTGGTTAACGAATGAAAGATGTACACTTGGAAAGCATACTGTGGCTAATTTTATATATTTCTGTAGCTAATTTTGCATATTTCTGCCAAAAATCAACAAGGCTAAAACTGCATTACACTGTAAACAGTAAACACATACCCAAAGAAATGTAATGATCTACATGGCCTTAGGAAGTCTTCATTAAACATACAATATCATCATCATGGCTGTCAGAGGTTGGTGGTGATGTACATTTTTTATGTTTTATTAGTGACCCACCTAATTTTTATGTATAATGCATTCAATTATTTTTAGTTGTAGCTTAGACATTGTTGAATCAATATATTGCAGGCAAAAATGATATCAATACAGCAGTGAGTACATAGTATAGATAAAATGTAAAGCAGTATTAAACCCAACACCAAAATCTCATATATTGCAGCTTACCAATCATTAGATGTAGTGCCTGCATTTGTTTTCATTTTTTTTAGGCTTTTTTCCCCATCTGTTTTAACCTGATCTGTTACACACCTCCTGTATTAGAGTGCCCCCATTCTGGATGAAGGAGCAACAGAAACACCTTTTGACAGCAACATTGTTCATCTGGGGGGAAGGTAGTGTTAAATGTACTAGCAGATTAGGATACGCCAACAAATTGCATCCAAACTCCTGCTCACAGTTTATAATCGGTTACAGCTGTTTTTTTTCCATTTGGGATAAAGCTTTTCCATAAATACATACAAGCTGGCCAGTGGGAGCCCCCCTCTCAGTGGTAAGTGGTTTGTCTCAACCCTATAACTGCTACATCTGCATGCAAGCTTGAAGAACCACAGACTTACTGGCCAGATCACCAGGTTAAAATAAAACAAAGAAAGCCTGAAAAAAGAAAAATAATGCAATTATCATATCTAATAATTGGTAAGCTGCAATATAATAAAATGTTTGCTTCTGGGTTTGATACCCTTTAAAATATGCATAGAGGAATAAATAAGGGGGGGGGGGGGGTAGTTGCTTGACAGAAAAATAATGAATAGAATGGGGAAAGAAAAAAACAAAAAAAAAGCAAAGAAAGAGAAAGCTGGTTAAGTCCTGTCTAAATTGGCCCTAGTATATGTATGTATGATGATGAATTAGGGACCTTAGATTGGAAACTCCATGAGGTCATGGACTGATGTGAATGTACAATATATGTATGTAAAAGCGCTACGTACATTGATACATGATGATATATAAATACATGTAATAAATACAATAAAAAAAAAAAAAAAGGTTAAAAGGAATAAAAAAAAAAAAAAGTTCTAGTCTATTCCAATATACTTTAACCTCCCTGGCGGTATGATTCTTTTGGATTTTAGGTGCTGAAAGCGGTACCATTATTTTGCATGTAATTCTTGTGAATGAGCAGCCCAAACCAACTGTATACATTTATTATATATATTATATATATATATATATATATATATATATATATATATATATATGTATGTATACATATATTTTGTATACATATATTATATATATATATATAATAATAAATAATAATAATATATACATATATTTACATAAAAAGTACAGTAAAACTGCAGGAAAGGGCACTGGGGGCCATGTAATGTGATTTTATTTTATTTTGAATGGTATCAGTGTGTTTGGTGTGTTTTACATTTGAATTTGCCGCCGGTTCCGACCCCCGGCGGACGTCACGTCGCCGGAGACGGAAGCCGGGGCTCGCAGACGATCGGGAGGAAGCTCCGCCGCCGCATACTGCCCGCATTCTTCGCTGGATCCCAGAGAAAAGGTAAGTAAAACCTCTTCCAGGATCCAGCGGTCTTCCTAGCGGTACCCCGAGTGTGGCTCGGGGTTACCGCTTTTGGCTCTAAAATCTAACCCCGAGTCACGCTCGGGAATACCGCTAGGAAGGTTAATCTTGGTTTATTGTCTGCAATGGGGTTGATTTACTAAAAGGGTAGAACATGTATACTTTGCAAAGTGAACTCAGCTTAGTGGATGTGCTATAAAAAAAAATCCCTTTTCAAAGAATACCTATTTACATGCAAAGAAAGAACAAAAAACAAAAAAAATAAATAAATGAAAAAGTAAAAATAAATAAATAATAAAAAAAAAAATATATATATATATATATATATATATATATATATATATATATATTTATTTATTTATTTATTTTTGATTACTCATGATTGGATGACAGAAGCCAGTAGAGCTTTACCTCATTCACTAAGCTAAGAGAAATGTCCCTTCCAAAATGAAAATCTGCTTTGCTAAGTGAATGGATTATTTGCCTTTAATCAATCAACCCCACTGTACATGATTCAAACAGTGCACTGTGGGGTTGATTTATTAAACGCAAATAGACTGTACACTTTGAAAGTGCAGTTGCTCCTGAACTTAGTAAAGGAGGTAAAGCTTTACTTTTTAAAGAATACATGCAAAGAAAATCATAAAAATACATCATTTCTCTTGCACATGATTGGATGATGGATGTCAGCAGAGCTTCCCCTCATTTACTAAGCTCTGCAGAGTGCAACTGTACTTATAAAGTGCACAGTCCATTTGCCTTTAGTAAAGCAACTCCTGTATGTTTAAAAAAATAAAAGATGGTTTAGTCTTTTCCTATATCGTGTAAACCCATTGCCTTTTTTCCCATTGAGATCATGGTTGAAGACATGAATAATATGGGTTTTAGCCATTTACAAAATCAGAAACAAATGGCATCAAAGTGATGCTCTTCCTTAAAATTCAAACTTTCAGAGCGGCTGATATTCCTTCATCAGGCTGCTAATTATTTTCACGGTGATTAGTATAGTCTTACAATTCACAGTAAGGATAAACATTAAAAGTGTTGCCTTTACCCTGTAATCAATGTAAAAATTGGTAACTTGGCCCTCAAATTATAATTGCTAGTCCTGTTCAGGTCATACCAAGGAAAACACATTGGATGTATGCACAATGCACACATGTAGTAAATTCCATGCCTGTCTACAATGCTTTACATTAGCTTGAGCACCTGTAAACTACCCATTCCATTGTGCTTCACCAACTGGTCCACCTGGGACGTGCAATTCATCAGACACAGGTTGGGTATAGCTATTCAAATAAGCTATTCACTCATTTTCAAAAACACTGTGATATTGTAAAGGTTAAAAATAACAAACACTCATTTAATAAAGAGGAGCAAGATAAATAACTAGAAAAAAAGACTGCAGTATAGGCTGCACCTTGCTAAATGGGCCTATTTATCATGGCTGTAATTTCCTCCTAACCAGGAGTTATTTGCTTTACTGAAATCTGTGGTCAAATCATTTTAGGTAAATGAATATAGTGTAAACCATTATTAGACCACAGACACAAGGCAATCAACACTATTGTTGTTAAATTAATCAAACGAGAGCACTGAGTCATTCCAATGCTATGCAGTCATGTTGCTTCAGACTTGCAATTAGTAATGGCAGTTAACTCTGACAACAAGATGTATTTGGAGATATGTAATAAAAACTATTTAAAGCACAGTAGCATATGTAAGCAAAAAAAAAAAAAACATTTCCCTTATTCAAAAAACAACAACAAATGTATTTTAAAAAAAATATATATATACATATATATATATATATATATATATATATATATATATATATATATATATATATATATGTATATGTATATATATATATATTTTTTTTAAATAAAAAAATTATTTTTTTTAAAGTTTTAAAGCTTGTATTGACCCTATCATTTGTATGTGACAGTTGATTCATGTTTTGACTATGCTACAGTGTATCAAAAGAATGATATTGTTATATAAAACTAATCT
This sequence comes from Pelophylax lessonae, assembly GCF_965119305.1. Classification (NCBI taxonomy): domain Eukaryota; kingdom Metazoa; phylum Chordata; class Amphibia; order Anura; family Ranidae; genus Pelophylax; species Pelophylax lessonae. The sequence continues at coordinate 639,999,229 of NC_138770.1, read as the reverse complement.
TTCAGAAACTCCTATATTGGGGCCTATTTTGCAACATTCAAAATGTTGAAACTTAACAGATCAATTTTTATATGTATTTAAATCCTAAGTCAGTAATATACCTGAAAAACAAAACTTTGAGTTGAGTTTTAAATTTCAGTTACGTTTGAGTTATAATTATATAATATATATTTTATTTTAGTTTACACACACACATGCGCTCACACACACATACCCTCGAAAATATGTTTTTTTAAAGATAAAGAATAAAAAAATACCTACAGTTAATATGTAAAAAATCATTATACTTAAAAAAAAAAAAAAAATGTTTGTCTTTTTTTCTGTTTTTGTTGTTGTTTTAGGACCAGGAAGTCATATAAAAGCAACAAGCAAATAAATGCAAAAATATAAGATTGTCCCTATCCCCGTAATTAACAATTAAAAAATTATACTTTGCTGTAGCATGAGCAGTAGTTTATATATTTGCTGCATGGAAAATTATTTTGTTAAAATAAAAGAAATCATTGATGTTCCTCTGCTTTGCTGCTTACCTGGAGACCACAATCATAGCAGGGTGATTTGTGTTAAATTTTGATTTATATTAAATATTAAAACATGGATAATGTTAATCATACTTTGTTGTAGAATAAAAACTATTTTATATCGTTCACTTCAAGGAAAATGATTTTGTTAAAAAAAAAAAATCATTGATCTTCCTCTGCTTTACTGCTTTCCTGGAGACCACAATCATAGCATGGTGATTTATGTTAAATATTGATTTATATTAAATATTAAAACATGGATAATGTTAATCATACTTTGTTGTAGTATAAAAACTATTTTATATCGTTCACTACAAGGAAAATGATTTTGTTAAAAAAATAATCATTGATCTTCCTCTGCTGTACTGCTTGCCTGGAGACCACAATCATAGAACGGTGATTTATGTTAAATATTCCATCCAATGCCAACTGGGACATGGTCATTTTTATTGCACTTCTTCACGTGGCTTAGCAATTTTTTATAGCTGATATGTGAGTTCTTTGGTAAACCACCCCATATAACTGTAGCATTAACAGCTCTTTATAGCTATAACTGTTGCTAACACCTTTCAATACAGAGGAAAACAGTGTTGAATTTTGAAAGCTACATAGTTTCCAACGAAACAGCTGTTCATTTCCGTTTTACAAAAATCGCCTGTGGAATTAATTCTGTAACGTTAAGCGCTTAAAAAAACAAGGATATGTTATGTATTTTTAACAAAATATATGGATTAGTCATAATTAAACTCAATCGATAGTACAAGTCTTAGGAAAAAGTTATTTAATATAAAAATTCTACAGTACAGAGAAAATATGAATGATAAAGAAACAAATCCTTTACTATTCTAAATCACAACTTGCTGCTTTAACAATATAAAAACTCACTATAAGCCCATTTGTATATGTTAGTTTGTCAGTTAGTAATAATTTTCTCTTACTTTGTCACTCAAACTGAGGTTTACACGATATGTCTGTGCCAATTGTGTAATTGTTGGAAAAGTCAAAATATTTTTATGTAATTGATTTTTTACAGTATTTGGAAAATGGAAATACAGAGCTCTGTGGAACATCTGGAAATGTTAAGTCATCGGGTATAAAATAACTACTCTTTGTTTTAATGTAACTGAAGCCCTAATTATTTTATGAAAAAAAAAGAAATGGCTTGATGTGATTGTGATTTATATTTAGATAGACACTTTTATATCTAAACTGGTACGTCGTTTTCACATTTGTTCACTATTTATTTGGAGGGATTTAAAGGATAAAATAGCCCAAATATATAGGCAGATATAATGTAGACAGATGTGTTTGTGTTGAATAATTAAAGTATTAAGTATTAATGTATCAAAAACTAATTATATTATTATTTGGGAGATTGTTTGTGTAGATGGCAAAAAATCAATTAGCCCAAAAAAATAAGCATGTCCACCATGGGTGAATTTGACACATGAATTTAGCACCAATGCCTCTTACAGCCAACTGGTGAGGGTTCCACGTAGAACATTTTCTTCTTTAAACATGGAAAACCTCTTCAAATGAAGCTAGGGCGCTGCCATTGTCCTTTTTTAAAAAATATTAACGTATATACTCGAGTATAAGCCGACTCGAATATAAGCCTAGGCACCTAATTTTACCACAAAAAACTGGGAAAACGTATTGACTTGAGTATAAACCTAGGGTGGGAAATGCAGCAGCTACTGGACCTAACTGGACCTCGACCACCACGAGACCCAAAACAGGGGCAGCGGGCATGGTGAAGGGGCTGCGGACATGGTACAGGCATGGTACTGGAGATGGTTCAGGCATGGTACAGGAGATGGTTCATGCATGGTACAGGAGATGGTACAGGCATGGTACAGAAGATGGTACAGGCATGGCACAGGAGATAGTACAGGCATGGCACAGGAGATGGTTCAGCCATGGCACAGGAGATGGTACAGACATGGCACAGGAGATGGTACAGGCATGGCACTGGAGATGGTACAGGCATGGTACAGGCATGGCACATGAGATGGTACAGGCATGGTACAGGAGATGGTTCAGGCATGGCACAGATGGTACAGGCATGGTACAGGAGATGCAGTGCTGCGGGCATGGTACTGGAGAATCTCCTGTACCATGCCCGCAGCACTGCATCTACTGAGGAGATGCATGGACTGCAGAGGAGTCTCACTTACCTTTCCGCCTTACATTTAAAAATGGCGCCGCCCAGCGCCAACATGTCACTGCACATGCGCCATCTGCCCGGGAATAGCCTAACGCGTACAGGATTTCCAGAGCGGCGGCGGCGCATGCGCACTGACCGGAGAAAAGGTAAGTGAGACCGTGACTCGAGTATAAGCCGAGGGGGGCTTTTTCAGCATAAAAAAACATGCTGAAAAAGTCGCTTATACTCAAGTATATATAGTAATTGGGGGCTGTCCTGGTGATCCAATGTGGTTGTTACTGAGTGCAAGTATGCAGATTAGAACTTATGATTTCACTCTGATTTCCTCCTGGTCTACATGCTTGTTCTAGGGCAATGTCCTAAAGTACCTGAACCAAAAACTGGCAAAAAACTGTATTTTTTGGTATGAGGTTGCCAAGTCAGTCTAAGTATCTCTCTTAGTTCCGGCAACCTTTAAAGAAGGCCTATAGCAGAAGAAATACCCAGGCTTCCACTGCTGACCCTTTTTTTTTTTTAAATGCTAGCTTCTTGGCTGTCTTTGCTTCAATACTTTTTTTTTTTCATTTCATCTTTATTTATTTTCAGAGATTATAATACAAAACAGAGCCTATTGGGCATACCCAGACTCACCAATAATCAATATACATAGAAACATGAGCAACCCAACTGTTCTAATTGGTCAACAGATTTTAATAGTTGTTTACCTATATTCTGTCTTTACATGGAGACTCTGTATGTGTATATGGGCCCACTGCGGGGGGGGGGGGGGTCCAATCTAGGAGGTCACACTATCTCCACAGCATGTCCGCAAACTCATCGACCCCTTGGGGCCTGATGTTGGGCATTTTTCTTTGTCTAGTTCTTCTATTCCTCTGCTCCATAGGACAGAGCCAAAGATACCTAGATTTACTTCATCTCTTTACAATACCCACCAGGGGTATTGTATATCTACTACACATAATATATTTCTTTACAATCATTCCTTACCTATAGAGGAAAGAGTAGATAGAGGGGAAGGGCCACACATTTATGTTATGGGTCTGCTCGATTGAAGACAAGATAAAACCCATGTCTCTGTAAATTGATATCACTTATGGGGGTGCACTGCAGAGCCCCTTCATTATGTTGGAATATAAGAATCCGAGGGAGTAGTTAATTCTGCATAGACAGACCCAATGCACATAGTTGCCCAAAGGCAGTGGGCATATTCACTGTCACTGGATCTAATGGCAGTGAGAAAAGGTAGTGTCATATTTGAATTGCTTGCCACGGTGGAAAAGGTGGTGAGGGGCTGAGAGCATTAGCTGGATATCCATTGTGGATTTCCATCCTCCCTAATCCCAAAAACCTTGAATTCTGAACTTATTCCCTGATATAAATTGACAAAATTTAGGGTCATAAAGCCCTGGTGGAAATTCCAATCACAGACATATTAGACAGTGATGAGGTGTTTATCATCTTTGATTTAAGTGAGTGAACAGTTTTATAGGTAGTAACCACAATAAGGTGTACTTTACTCGATTCGGACATTTATTCCTCAACCAAGGGCCATAAGGGGAAAAGACGTAAGAGATTGTTCAATGGGTATCCAACTCTTTACTCTTGTATGATTACACCAGTCTAGAATTCTAGATAAATGTGCAGCTTGGTAATATCGAACTGGATCTGGGAATCCTATTCCCCCGTGTCTTTTAGGCATATTAAGCGTATCTGCCTTGATCCTAGGTGGGCAATCCGCCCATAAAAATTGTATAAACTCACTTTAAACTGGTTTTAAAAAGTTAGTTGGAACTGTCACAGGTAGAGTTTGAAAAAGATACAGCAGTCGGGGCAGTACATTCATTTTTACGATACTATTTTTCCCAAAACACGTATTTGTCAAGCTCCGCCATCACCTATGGTCACTTTTAATCTTAGTGAGCAATTGTGGAAAGTTATACTGAAACGTGTTTGTTACAGAGCATGTGAGAGATATTCCCAAATACTTTAGTACCTCCGTTACCAGGGCCGGACTGGCCATAGGGCAGAGCGGGCATATGCCCGGTGGGCCGCCGCCGAACTGCGCATGTCCCGACTCCCTCCAAGTCCCGACCGAGGCAGCTGCTCGCTTGCCGCTGGCCTCTCCGCGGCCGATTCCGCGGGGAGGGCCGCGGCCGCATATTCTTCTGGCCGGCCGCGGCCGGGTATGTATGTCCCCACTGAGCAGCCGGGCTGATGCTGAGCCCAGCGCCGCTCACTGCGGCCGGCTCCGCAGAGTCCGCAGCCATCCAGCCTTCTTTAGGCAGCTCAGGAGGGGCGGACCGTGCAATTGGATACGAGGGGTCAGGTGACTCATGACTGAAGGGGGTGGAGCTAGAGGGGACCCCTTCTGAGTTCTGCTTGATGTCGGCTCGGGAAGCGGCAAGGAACACTGACTGCAGCACCAGCGCCGCACCACCCAAGGCCTGCCCTGCAAGGTAAGTGAAGTGACCCCCCCCCCTCAGCACTGCTACTGACCCCCCTCAGCACTGCTTCTAACCCCCACCCCACAGCACTGCCACTGACCACCCCCCCCTCAGCACTGCTACTGACCCCCCTCAGTACTGCTTCTAACCCCCACCCCACAGCACTGCCACTGACCACCCCCCCCCTCAGCACTGCTTCTAACCTCCACCCCACAGCACTGCCACTGACCACCCCCCCCCCTCAGCACTGCCACTGACCACCCCCCCCCTCAGCACTGCCACTGACCACCCCCCCCCTCAGCACTGCCACTGACCACCCCCCCCTCAGCACTGCTTCTAACCCCCACCCCACAGCACTGCCACTGACCACCCCCCCCCTCAGCACTGCCACTGACCACCCCCCCTCAGCACTGCCACTGACCACCCCCCCCTCAGCACTGCTACTGACCCCCCCCCCCCCTCAGCCCTGTCACTGATCCGATCCCCAGCCCTGTCACTGATCCGATCCCCAGCCCTGTCACTGATCCGATCCCCAGCCCTGTCACTGATCCGATCCCTCCCTCCCAGCCCTGTCACTGATCCGATCCCCAGCCCTGTCACTGATCCGATCCCTCTCCCAGCCCTGTCACTGATCCGATCCCCAGCCCTGTCACTGATCCGATCCCTCTCCCAGCCCTGTCACTGATCCAATCCCCAGCCCTGTCACTGATCCGAACCCCCCCAGGCTTGTCACTGATCCGATCCCCCTACCCCAGCCCTGTCACTGATCCGATCCCCAGCCCTGTCACTGATCCGATCCCCAGCCCTGTCACTGATCCGATCTCCAGCCCTGTCACTGATCCAATCCCCAGCCCTGTCACTGATCCGATCCCTCTCCCAGCCCTGTCACTGATCCGATTCCCCCCCCCCCAGCCCTGTCACTGATCCAATCCCCAGCCCTGTCACTGATCCGATCCCCAGCCCTGTCACTGATCTGATCCCTCCCTCCCAGCCCTGTCACTGATCCGATCCCTCTCCCAGCCCTGTCACTGATCCGATCCCTCCCTCCCAGACCTGTCACTGATCCGATCCCCAGCCCTGTCACTGATCCGATCCCTCTTCCAGCCCTGTCACTGATCCGATCCCTCTCCCAGCCCTGTCACTGATCCGATCCCTCTCCCAGCCCTGTCACTGATCCGATCCCCAGCCCTGTCACTGATCCGATCCCCAGCCCTGTCACTGATCCGATTCCCAGCCCTGTCACTGATCCGAACCCCCCCCCCCCCAGCCCTGTCACTGATCCGATCCCTCCCTCCCAGCCCTGTCACTGATCCGATCCCCAGCCCTGTCACTGATCCGATCCCCAGCCCTGTCACTGATCCGATCCCCAGCCCTGTCACTGATCCGATCCCTCCCTCCCAGCCCTGTCACTGATCCGATCCCTCCCTCCTAGACCTGTCACTGATCTGACCCCCCGCCCTGTCACTGATCCGATCCCCCTCTCCCAGCCCTGTCGCTATCACTGATCCCATCTCCCCAACCCTGTCACTGATCCGATCCCCCCAGCACTGCCACTGACCCCCCCAGTATTGTCATTGACCCCCCCAGTACTGTCATTGATTCCCCCCCAGCAATGATCCAATCCCTCCCCACCCCTATCACTAATCCAATCCCCCCCCCAGCCCAGTCACTGATCCGATCCCCCTACCCCAGCCCTGTCACTGATCCGAACCCCCCCCCCCCAGCCCTGTCACTGATCCGAACCCCCCCCAGCCCTGTCACTGATCCGATCCCCTCCTAGCCCTGTCACTGATCCGATCCCTCCCTCCCAGACCTGTCACTGATCCGATCCCCCCCAGCCCTGTCACTGATCCGATCCCCTCCTAGCCCTGTCACTGATCCGATCCCTCCCAGACCTGTCACTGATCCGATCCCCTCCTAGCCCTGTCACTGATCCAATCCCCTCCTAGCCCTGTCAATGATCCGATCCCCTCCTAGCCCTGTCACTGATCCAATCCCCAGCCCTGTCACTGATCCGATCCCCAGCCCTGTCACTGATCCGATCCCCAGCCCTGTCACTGATCCGATCCCCAGCCCTGTCACTGATCCGATCCCCAGCCCTGTCACTGATCCGATCCCTCTCCCAGCCCTGTCACTGATCCGATCCCCAGCCCTGTCACTGATCCAATCCCCAGCCCTGTCACTGATCCGAACCCCCCCAGGCTTGTCACTGATCCGATCCCCCTACCCCAGCCCTGTCACTGATCCGATCCCCCCCCCCCCAGCCCTGTCACTGATCCGATCCCCAGCCCTGTCACTGATCCGATCCCCAGCCCTGTCACTGATCCAATCCCCAGCCCTGTCACTGATCCGATCCCTCTCCCAGCCCTGTCACTGATCCGATTCCCCCCCCCCCCAGCCCTGTCACTGATCCAATCCCCAGCCCTGTCACTGATCCGATCCCCAGCCCTGTCACTGATCCGATCCCTCTCTCCCAGCCCTGTCACTGATCCGATCCCTCTCCCAGCCCTGTCACTGATCCGATCCCTCCCTCCCAGCCCTGTCACTGATCCGATCCCCAGCCCTGTCACTGATCCGATCCCCAGCCCTGTCACTGATCCGATCCCTCTCCCAGCCCTGTCACTGATCCGATCCCCCCAGCCCTGTCACTGATCCGATCCCTCTCCCAGCCCTGTCACTGATCCGATCCCTCTCCCAGCCCTGTCACTGATCCCTCCCTCCCAGCCCTGTCACTGATCCGATCCCTCCCTCCCAGACCTGTCACTTATCCGAACCCCCCCCCCCTCCCAGCCCTGTCACTGATCCGATCCCTCCCTCCCAGCCCTGTCACTGATCCGATCCCTCCCTCCCAGACCTGTCACTGATCCGATCCCCAGCCCTGTCACTGATCCGATCCCCAGCCCTGTCACTGATCCGATCCCTCTCCCAGCCCTGTCACTGATCCGATCCCTCTCCCAGCCCTGTCACTGATCCCTCCCTCCCAGCCCTGTCACTGATCCGATCCCTCCCTCCCAGACCTGTCACTGATCCGAACCCCCCCTCCCAGCCCTGTCACTGATCCGATCCCTCCCTCCCAGCCCTGTCACTGATCCAATCCCCAGCCCTGTCACTGATCCGATCCCCAGCCCTGTCACTGATCCGATCCCCAGCCCTGTCACTGATCCGATCCCCAGCCCTGTCACTGATCCGATCCCCAGCCCTGTCACTGATCCGATCCCTCCCTCCTAGACCTGTCACTGATCTGACCCCCCGCCCTGTCACTGATCCGATCCCCCTCTCCCAGCCCTGTCGCTATCACTGATCCCATCTCCCCAACCCTGTCACTGATCCGATCCCCCCAGCACTGCCACTGATCCCCCCAGTATTGTCATTGACCCCCCCAGTACTGTCATTGATTCCCCCCCAGCAATGATCCAATCCCTCCCCACCCCTATCACTAATCCAATCCCCCCCCCAGCCCAGTCACTGATCCGATCCCCCTACCCCAGCCCTGTCACTGATCCGAAACCCCCCCAGCCCTGTCACTGATCCAAACCCCCCCCAGCCCTGTCACTGATCCGATCCCCTCCTAGCCCTGTCACTGATCCGAAACCCCCCCAGCCCTGTCACTGATCCAAACCCCCCCCAGCCCTGTCACTGATCCGATCCCCTCCTAGCCCTGTCACTGATCCGATCCCTCCCTCCCAGACCTGTCACTGATCAGATCCCCCCCAGCCCTGTCACTGATCCGATCCCCTCCTAGCCCTGTCACTGATCCGATCCCTCCCTCCCTCCCAGACCTGTCACTGATCTGATCCCTCCCTCCCTCCAAGACCTGTTACTGATCCGATACCTCCCTCCCTCCCAGTCCTGTCACTGATCCGATTCCCCCCTGCCTCCCAGACCTGTCACTGATCCGATCCCCTCCTAGCCCTGTCACTGATCCGATCCCCTCCTAGCCCTGTCAATGATCCGATCCCCTCCTAGCCCTGTCACTGATCCGATCCCTCCCTCCCAGACCTGTCACTGATCCGATTCCCCCCCCAGCCCTGTCACTGATCCGATCCCCTCCCAGCCCTGTCACTGATCCGATCCCTCCCTCCCAGACCTGTCACTGATCCGATTCCCCCACCCAGCCCTGTCACTGATTAGATTCCCCCACCCAGCCCTGTCACTGATCCAATCCCCCCCCCCCAGCCCTGTCACTGATCCGATTCCCCCCAGCCCTGTCACTGATCCGATTCCCCCCAGCCCTGTCACTGATTCCCCCCCCCCCCCCAGCACTGTCACTGATCCCCCCCAGCACTGTCACTGATCCCCCCCAACACTGTCACTGATCCCATCCCTCCACCCAGCATGGCCACTGATGCCACCCACCACCAGCACTGCCACTCATCCCATCCCCTCCATACTGCCACTCCTCCCCTCCCTCCATGCCTCCCCTTTCCTCCCTCCCTCCCTCCATGCTGCCTCCCTCCACGCTGCCACTCCTCCCCTCCGTCTACACTGACACTACTCCCTTTTCCTCCCTCCACACTGCCTCCCCTCCCTCCACGCTGCCACTCCTCCCATCCCTTGCTCCACGCTGCCACTCCTCCCATCCCCTCGCTCCACGCTGCCACTTCTCCTATATCCCCCCTCTACATTGCCACTTTTCCCATCCCCTCCCTTCATGCTGCCACTCTTCTCATCCCCTCCCTCCATGCTGCCACTCTTCCCATCCCCTACCTCCATGCTGCCACTCTTCTCATCCCCTCCCTACATGCTGCCACTCGTCCCATTCCCTCCCTCCATGCTGCCACTCTTCCCATCCCCCTCCCTCCATGCTTCCACTCTTCCCATCCCCCTCCCTCCATGCTTCCACTCTTCCCATCCCCTCCCTCCCTCCATGCTGAAACTCTTCCCATCCCCTCCCTCCATGCTTCCACTCTTCCCATCCCCTCCCTCCCTCCATGCTGCCACTTTTCCCATCCCCTCCCTCCATGCTGCCACTCTTCCCATCCCCTCCCTCCATGCTTCCACTCTTCCCATCCCCTCCCTACATGCTGCCACTCTTCCCATCCCCTCCCTCCATGCTGCCACTCTTCCCATCCCCTCCCTCCATGCTGCCACTCTTCCCATCCCCTCCTTCCAAGCTGCCACTCTTCCCATCCCCTCCTTCCAAGCTGCCACTCTTCCCATTCCCTCCCTCCACGCTGCCACTCCTCCCATCCCCTCCCTCCACGCTGCCACTCCTCCCATCCCCTTCCTCCACGCTGCCACTCCTTCCATCCCCTCCCTCCACGCTGCCACTCATCCCATTCCCTCCCTCCACGCTGCCACTCATCCCACTCCCCAAGCACTGCCACTGATCCCATTCAATTCCCCCAAGCACTGCCACTCATCTGTTCCCCCCGCACAGCCACTGATTCCACCTTCCACATATTGTCACTCATCCTATCCTCCCCTGCACTGCCACTGATCCCACCATCCCTCCACACTGCCACTGATCCCATCCAATCCCCCCCAGCACTGCCATTAATTCCACCCCTCCCCAACACTGCCACTAATTCCATCCCCCCAGTACTGCCACTGATCTAATCCCCCTCAGCACTGCCACTCATCCCAACAACCCACCAGCACTACCAGTCATCTCACCCTCCTCTCGTACTGTCACTCATCCTATCCCCCCACACTGCCATTTATTCCATCCTCCCTCCACACTGATCACATCCAATCCCCCCCGACATTTGTTACATCCCCCCCCCCAGCACTGCCACTGACTCCATCTCCCCAGCACTGCCACTGACTCCATCTCCCCAGCACTGCCACTGACTCCATCCCCCCAGCACTGCCACTGACTCCATCCCCCCAGCACTGCCACTGATTACATCCCCCCCAGCACTGCCACTGATTACATCCCCCCCAGCACTGCCACTCAATTCACACACCCCCTCCCCAACACTGCCACTCAATTCACACCCCCTCCCCAGCACTACCACTTAATTCATACCCCCTCCCCCTCCCTCAGAACTGCCACTCATTCCTTCCCCCCAGCACTGCCACTCAATTCACCCCCCACCCAGTACTGCCACTGATTACACCTCCCCCCTCCCCAGCCACTATTGGGTTAGTGCTAAAAATGTGCAGTAACCTCTAGCAATCAGAGAGCAGTGACTGTAGCAGGCTAAATAGAGCTAAAAAACATTGAGAAACTGGTAGCTGTCATTATTTGTTATTTGGTTTAAATAATAATAAAAAAAAAAGGCTGCTCAGTCTAAAATGCCCGGGCCTATTTTTTGTCCCAGTCCGGGCCTGTCCGTTACCCATTTAAATGAGAAACTAGATTCCCCCAGAGTCTCGCTTCTGGAATTGTAATATTCATTGCCTCTGATTTAGCATGATTAATCTTATAATTAGATAATTGTAAACAACGGTCTAGTACTGTCAGTAATTTTGCTTTTGATCTTTCTGGATTGGTAATAAAGAAGAGTAAATTGTCTGCAAATGCAGCTACTTTATGGGATATCTCCCCAACCTTTATCCCTGTTATATCTGAAGTGCCTCTAATATGTCTTAGAAAGGACTCTAACATTAAAATAAAAAGTAGCAGTGAGAGGGGACAGTCCTGGCGGGTGCTGTTTGCCAATGTGAAACTTGTGGATAGCGCTCCATTAGTTTTAACTGCAGCAGTTGGCTGGTTGTATAGGACTTCTATCCATTTCATTGCATTTGTCCCGATCCTATATATTGAAGGGTACCACTCATGAATCCCCAACTCATCCTATTGAATGCCTTCTCAGCATCTGTGGAAAGAAGCACTGTTGGCATTTTAGTATATTCACACAGGTGAATAATGTTCAGAGATCTAATAGTATTATCCCTTGCCTCTCTGCCAGGCACAAAGCCTGATTGGTCTACAAGAATAATGTATAATGTATGTTTCCAAATAGGGGAGGAGTCTTATTGTGATTATCTTTGTAAATATATTTAGTAGAGAGATTGGCCTGTAGCTGGCGCAAAGCGAAGGGTCTTTGGTTTCAACAAAATATTTATATGCGCATGAGACGTCTCCTTCGGAATAGTTTTCCCTGTAATATTGAGATGAAAGCTGATATATATTTAGGGGCTGGGGTTTGATTAAATGTTTTATAATAAATCAGTGTGAACCCATCGGGTTCTGAAACCTTTCCAACAGGCATACTCTTTAAGGTCCTATTAAAGTCTTCTTCTGATATAGGTTTGTTAAGTACTATTTTTTCTTCACAGGAGAGTTTTGGGAGAGAGGAGTCTAGAAGATGTGTATTTATTAGATCTTCTCTCTGAACAGACGTCATATGGGACAATTTATATGGAAGATTGTATAGAGCTGAGTAAATATTCTTTAAAACAGTTAGCTATTTCTGCCGATTGGGTGATTTTTTGATTTTCTATAGAAGTAATAGTCTGAATGGGGGCCTGTGTGGACGGAGTATGGATGGAGCGTGCCAGAAGTCTACCTGTTTTATTACCAAATTTGTAGTACAGGCGCCTACTATATAGCATCTTTGTTTTGGCTCTAGATAGCAAGAGGGAGTTCACCTGCTCCCATAAGTTAGCTAGCTCTGCTGTTAATTGCATCGCTTGTGTTTTTTTATGTTGGGTTTCAATAAAATGTATGTGCAATATTAGTGAATTCAGATTTTCATGATATTCCCTTTTGCGTCTAGAGCCAAGTTTGACCAAGGATCCCCTAATGTAGCATTCATGTGCCTCCCATATTGATAGTGGTCTAACCTCCTGTGTATCATTTAATTCAAAAAAAGTTGAGCTCGGCTTGGGGTTTTGTCTTTACACTTCTTCCTGTAGGATGCTTTCGTTAAGGCGCCACTGTCTATTCTGGGAAGATTGTGTGACAATAGGTAAAGATAAAGTAATAGGAGCATGATCCGATATGATCATTGGTTCTATGGTACTCTTTACCACATCTTCTATTAGTGCTTGGGAAATAAAAAAGTAGTCAATCCTGGAATAGGATTGATGTACCTAAGAATAAAAGGATAATCTTGCGCATTATGATGTTGAAGGCGCCATATATCCATTAACTGGGCCTCATGTAGGCATTGTTTTATTTTCCTTAAATATGGATATGAAAGACGTGACGAGCAACGGGAAGTATATACCAAGGGATTCATGGCAATGTTAAAATCACCTCCCATAAAGCATTTACCTACGGCAAAATGACTAAGGTCCGCCACACAAGACTCCAGAAAAGTATGTTGAGATGTATTGGGAAGGTATACATTGGCAAGTGTTACGGTCTATTCCACTATTCTGCCACGTATGAACAGATATCTACATGAGGGTCAGAAAGTTGGTCTTCCAATGTCCACTTCAAAGTTTTTGCCAACACAATCAAAACCCCCACAAGATTTAGGATTATCAGAGCAGCTATGATATGAGGTAAGATACCTTGCATTCTTCAAAGAAGGGCATCTGGTATTGGTGAAATGTGTTTCTTGCAGAAACACAATATCTGCCCGCATCCGCCAACATACCCTGAGAACCTGCGTCCACTTCTCAGGCCCCTAACATTAATGGAGACAAGTTTAACCATGTTCTAAATTTAACAACAATAAGTAATGGAAGAGAGTAAGAGAGGAGAGGAGGGAAAAAAATAAAAGGTTACCCGCCCCAATAGGTAGTTTTTTTTTTCCTACTACCATCCATTAAAATAAGGATAAAGATAAATTAAAGGAGAAAACACAACTGCACATCAATACTTTCTAAACCTAATTTACTCTGAACATTATTTTGGCTTCACTGCTTAGGTCCATGTTTTAGAAAGTATTGCAAGCAGCATGAACGGCAAGTATTTAAAGACCTGCTGGTATTGTTTTAGATATTGCTAAAGCAACAGGGTCACTTTAACCACTTAAGCCCCGGAGGATTTGGCTGCTAAAAGACCAGGGGGTATTTTGCAATTCGGCACTGCGTGACTTTAACGGACAATTGCGCGGTCGTGCGACGCTGTACCTAAACTAATTTGACGTCCTTTTTTTCCCACAAACAGAGCTTTCTTTTGGTGGTATTTGATCACCTGTGCGATTTTTTGATCATGCGCTATAAACAAAAAAAGAGCGTAAATTTTGCAAAAATAACAATATTTTTCAAATTTTTTTATATGAAATTCCCCCAAAAAAAAAAGTAAAAATCTGAATTTATTAACATTTTCGGCCAATTTGTTTTATGCTACCTATGTTTGGTAAAAAAAATCGCAAAAAACGTGTTTTGATTGGTTTGCGCAAAAGTTATCGCGTTTACTAACAAAGGGAAAGATTTTTGTAATTTTTGGGAGGGGCTATGTGTGTCCCTAGGGGCGTGCTTTCTACTGTGATTGGCTGTGGCTTCAGATGTATGAACAGTGATCAACGGTTCTACATAGTAGAACCGTATGATCATCCTTCATACACAGGGGAGAATGACAGGCGGCTTGTTTACACAAGCCGCCTGCCTTTCTCCCTCTCCCCCGACGATCGCAGAGTGACCGGCGGACATCGGGTCCGCCGGTCACACGCGCGGGGAGGTCCGTGACCGCGCGGGAGTGGGAGCGCGCCGTTTCCGGCGGCGTGCGCTCGCTCCCCAGAGCCTCACAGGCTAGTGACGTTTATTTATGTCACTTTGCCTGTGAGGGGCTGATCGCCGCAGTATATCTACTTGCGGCGGTCGGCAAGCGGTTGAGCCTTCCTAAAAAAAAATGGGCCATATCCATTAGTCTTTGGATCTCCTATAATTGCAAAACAAAGCTTAAATATACCCTCCAACCTGCACTCAAAAAATAAGTAAATTGCCCAACATATCAGCTTATAATAACAAACATTTGCTAACCCTCTCTGTAGGATTGTTACATGAATAACAGGCAGTACAATATTAGGCCATTAATATTTGTATGATGATGATTGGTATCGATTTACTTTTTCCATCTCCTGAGTGTTCTACAGACAATTTATAAATAACAGTTGTAGTGCTTTTATAACAAACTTTAGATAAGCCATATGATTTGCAAAGCATTTGGATACAATTGGTCACACACTTTTCATGTAATGTAAAACAATGATTGAAGCTGAATTTCAGCCAAATATAAAAGACACAAATTAATGCCACTTTGTAATAATCAAGCAAAGAAAAAAGGGTGGCCCTGAATATCACAAAGCCCTGTGTGAATGGTAAGAGCAGCCTCAAGCACCCTCAACCCAGACTCTGCCCAGGCCATGACCTCTATGCAGGAGCGTATCTACCCCCAGAAAAACAAAGCATTTGCCCTGGCATTTTTCAGGGGGTGGCACCGCCCCCAGGCAGAAGGGCAGAGGAGGTTCTTTAACCACGTCCCGTTTTTGATGATCACACCGGTAAAATTTTTCAGAGCCGGTGGTTGGTATTCTTGTAATAGCAACCGGAGAGGCTTACTAGCTGTTTGATTGCCATTACAAGCAGCGGAAGGGGACGTCCCCTCCCTCCACCTTCTGTGGCTCTCTCTGGCTCTCCTGTCCCACCGGGAGACCCAAGCAACCATCTGGGGCATCCTCCAGTTGGCCAGACAACCAAGCAAAGCGGGAATCTTCTTTGATCGGCTGTTCGTAATGATAAACTGGAAGAAATGTCATGACATCACTTCCGGTTTACTCGGATAACATCAGCGCTAGTTTTTCAAAATCTAAAGTATTCAAAAACACTGATCCTGGTGTTTTCAATGTTTTTAAATGCAGAGAAGAGATTTGGGCTACTATAGACACCAGATCTCTCCATAAAGAGTACCTGTCACATGCCTATTGCTGACAATAGGATTTTTATATTCCTTCTGACAGCAATAAAAGTAATAAAAAAAAAATAAAAAAAAAAATTTTTTTATTACAGTGTAAAAAAAAAAAAAGGAAATTAAAAATTAAAAAAAAAAATGCAAAGTGCCCCTGTCCTCCCGTGCAATGGCAAACAAATGTGTCAGTCTCGCACGCACACAAACAGCGACCCACACATGTGAGGTATCACCGCAAAAGTCAGATCATGGGCAGTAATTCTATATATGGCACTTGGACAAATCATGTCTCAGGATCTGATGAAGAAGCCGCAGCTGTTCACTGTGAATGGCTGCAGCTTCTCTATCAGACCCTGAGACAAGAACAGTATACCGTGGCTGGGGTGGGACAAATTTTGATGGGGGGCATCTGAAATTTAGTCTTGCAGTACAAAACCAAAATACACCACTGCCTCCATGACCTCCATGACCAAGCCCCATGGGTGGTGTAAAATGCACTGGGTGTGTGTGGCCTGGATGGAGTCTGGGCTGAGGCTGCTCTCACTATTCACACAGGGGTTTGTGAGGTGTGCGGGACCACCTTTTTTCCTTTACCTGTATCTTTTGAGCTGAGACGAGCTCGTTTCCTGCCTGCACTCCCAGTGGTTGTTAGTGAACAAGGACTGAAAGGAGCCTGAAGTGGCACCCCTAGTCTTTGTATGGGTTTGTAAATTGTAGACTGTAATAATCAGTGCATTCTAAAAGTGGAATTCCGGGCTTAACCCTTACTTTTAACCCCAAAACTGTCTCCACCTGCCTCTTACCTATTTTGGGCCCTATCCAGTCTGGTCACGTGATCGGGCTCTCATGTCAGCCTGCTGCAGGGGAGAGGAGGGAGCATGGACAACAGTTGGGCCACTGAAGCTGAGGGGTGATGTTTCAGGCTTTACTAACCGTTGACGGAATACTATCCCTTCTCCCAAGCAGCACTGCTCGCTGACACAGAGGATTATGTGACCGGACCAGAGTGGCCTGAAAATAGGTAAGTATATACATCTTTCTTACACAGGTCTGTAAACATAGGTGATATGAGGGTGTGGGGGGACAGTTTTAACAATAGCTAGAGTTAAGCTCAAAATTCAATTTTAAATGTTTTTTTTAATGTAAGTGGTCTATGTTACCTGAATTGGATGTGGTATCTTGAGGTCCTTGTACAGCAGAGCTCAGATTGGAGAAAGAACTAGCAGCACAAGGAGCCAATCAGTTATGTTGCAGTAATCATGTGCTAACAAGTTGCATGCTAATAGGAGGA
Source organism: Pelophylax lessonae (assembly GCF_965119305.1). NCBI lineage: Eukaryota > Metazoa > Chordata > Amphibia > Anura > Ranidae > Pelophylax > Pelophylax lessonae. The sequence goes on along the minus strand of NC_138770.1, from coordinate 639,982,056 downwards.
GAGAGTGGAAATAGGCAGGCCCGGACTGGGACAAAAAATAGGCCCGGGCATTTTAGACTGAGCAGCCTTTTTTTTTTATTATTATTTAAACCAAATAACAAATAATGACAGCTACCAGTTTCTCAATGTTTTTTAGCTCTATTTAGCCTGCTACAGTCACTGCTCTCTGATTGCTAGAGGTTACTGCACATTTTTAGCACTAACCCAATAGTGGCTGGGGAGGGGGGAGGTGTAATCAGTGGCAGTACTGGGTGGGGGGTGAATTGAGTGGCAGTGCTGGGGGGAAGGAATGAGTGGCAGTTCTGAGGGAGGGGGAGGGGGTATGAATTAAGTGGTAGTGCTGGGGAGGGGGTGTGAATTGAGTGGCAGTGTTGGGGAGGGGGTGTGTGAATTGAGTGGCAGTGCTGGGGGGGATGTAATCAGTGGCAGTGCTGGGGGGGATGTAATCAGTGGCAGTGCTGGGGGGATGGAGTCAGTGGCAGTGCTGGGGGGATGGAGTCAGTGGCAGTGCTGGGGAGATGGAGTCAGTGGCAGTGCTGGGGAGATGGAGTCAGTGGCAGTGCTGGGGGGGGGGATGTAACAAATGTCGGGGGGGATTGGATGTGATCAGTGTGGAGGGAGGATGGAATAAATGGCAGTGTGGGGGGATAGGATGAGTGACAGTACGAGAGGAGGGTGAGATGACTGGTAGTGCTGGTGGGTTGTTGGGATGAGTGGCAGTGCTGAGGGGGATTAGATCAGTGGCAGTACTGGGGGGATGGAATTAGTGGCAGTGTTGGGGAGGGGTGGAATTAATGGCAGTGCTGGGGGGGATTGGATGGGATCAGTGGCAGTGTGGAGGGATGGTGGGATCAGTGGCAGTGCAGGGGAGGATAGGATGAGTGACAATATGTGGAAGGTGGAATCAGTGGCTGTGCGGGGGGAACAGATGAGTGGCAGTGCTTGGGGGAATTGAATGGGATCAGTGGCAGTGCTTGGGGAGTGGGATGAGTGGCAGCGTGGAGGGAGGGAATGGGATGAGTGGCAGCGTGGAGGGAGGGGATGGAAGGAGTGGCAGCGTGGAGGAAGGGGATGGGAGGAGTGGCAGCGTGGAGGGAGGGGATGGGAGGAGTGGCAGCGTGGAGGGAGGGAATGGGAAGAGTGGCAGCTTGGAAGGAGGGGATGGGAAGAGTGGCAGCTTGGAAGGAGGGGATGGGAAGAGTGGCAGCATGGAGGGAGGGGATGGGAAGAGTGGCAGCATGGAGGGAGGGGATGGGAAGAGTGGCAGCATGTAGGGAGGGGATGGGAAGAGTGGAAGCATGGAGGGAGGGGATGGGAAGAGTGGCAGCATGGAGGGAGGGGATGGGAAAAGTGGCAGCATGGAGGGAGGGAGGGGATGGGAAGAGTGGAAGCATGGAGGGAGGGGATGGGAAGAGTTTCAGCATGGAGGGAGGGAGGGGATGGGAAGAGTGGAAGCATGGAGGGAGGGGGATGGGAAGAGTGGAAGCATGGAGGGAGGGGGATGGGAAGAGTGGCAGCATGGAGGGAGGGAATGGGACGAGTGGCAGCATGTAGGGAGGGGATGAGAAGAGTGGCAGCATGGAGGTAGGGGATGGGAAGAGTGGCAGCATGGAGGGAGGGGATGAGAAGAGTGGCAGCATGAAGGGAGGGGATGGGAAAAGTGGCAATGTAGAGGGGGGATATAGGAGAAGTGGCAGCGTGGAGCGAGGGGATGGGAGGAGTGGCAGCGTGGAGCAAGGGATGGGAGGAGTGGCAGCGTGGAGGGAGGGGAGGCAGTGTGGAGGGAGGAAAAGGGAGTAGTGTCAGTGTAGACGGAGGGGAGGAGTGGCAGCGTGGAGGGAGGCAGCATGGAGGGAGGGAGGGAGGAAAGGGGAGGCATGGAGGGAGGGGAGGAGTGGCAGTATGGAGGGGATGGGATGAGTGGCAGTGCTGGTGGTGGGTGGCATCAGTGGCCATGCTGGGTGGAGGGATGGGATCAGTGACAGTGTTGGGGGGGATCAGTGACAGTGCTGGGGGGGATCAGTGACAGTGCTGGGGGGGGGGGGGGAATCAGTGACAGGGCTGGGGGGAATCGGATCAGTGACAGGGCTGGGGGGAATCGGATCAGTGACAGGGCTGGGGGGGGGGATTGGATCAGTGACAGGGCTGGGTGGGGGAATCTAATCAGTGACAGGGCTGGGTGGGGGAATCGGATCAGTGACAGGTCTGGGAGGGAGGGATCGGATCAGTGACAGGGCTGGGAGGGGATCGGATCAGTGACAGGGCTGGGGGGGGAATCGGATCAGTGACAGGTCTGGGAGGGAGGGATCGGATCAGTGACAGGGCTAGGAGGGGATCGGATCATTGACAGGGCTAGGAGGGGATCGGATCAGTGACAGGGCTAGGAGGGGATCGGATCAGTGACAGGTCTGGGAGGCAGGGGGGAATCGGATCAGTGACAGGACTGGGAGGGAGGGAGGTATCGGATCAGTAACAGGTCTTGGAGGGAGGGAGGGATCAGATCAGTGACAGGTCTGGGAGGGAGGGAGGGATCGGATCAGTGACAGGGCTAGGAGGGGATCGGATCAGTGACAGGGCTGGGGGGGATCTGATCAGTGACAGGTCTGGGAGGGAGGGATCGGATCAGTGACAGGGCTAGGAGGGGATCGGATCAGTGACAGGGCTGGGGGGGGTTTGGATCAGTGACAGGGCTGGGGGGGTTTCGGATCAGTGACAGGGCTAGGAGGGGATCGGATCAGTGACAGGGCTGGGGGGGGTTTGGATCAGTGACAGGGCTGGGGGGGTTTCGGATCAGTGACAGGGCTGGGGTAGGGGGATCGGATCAGTGACTGGGCTGGGGGGGGGATTGGATTAGTGATAGGGGTGGGGAGGGATTGGATCATTGCTGGGGGGGAATCAATGACAGTACTGGGGGGGTCAATGACAATACTGGGGGGATCAGTGGCAGTGCTGGGGGGATCGGATCAGTGACAGGGTTGGGGAGATGGGATCAGTGATAGCGACAGGGCTGGGAGAGGGGGATCGGATCAGTGACAGGGCGGGGGGTCAGATCAGTGACAGGTCTAGGAGGGAGGGATCGGATCAGTGACAGGGCTGGGGATCGGATCAGTGACAGGGCTGGGGATCGGATCAGTGACAGGGCTGGGGATCGGATCAGTGACAGGGCTGGGGATCGGATCAGTGACAGGGCTGGGGATTGGATCAGTGACAGGGCTGGGAGGGAGGGATCGGATCAGTGACAGGGCTGGGAGGGGGGGTTCGGATCAGTGACAGGTCTGGGAGGGAGGGATCGGATCAGTGACAGGGCTGGGAGGGAGGGATCAGTGACAGGGCTGGGAGAGGGATCGGATCAGTGACAGGGCTGGGAGAGGGATCGGATCAGTGACAGGGCTGGGGATCGGATCAGTGACAGGGCTGGGGATCGGATCAGTGACAGGTCTGGGAGGGAGGGATCGGATCAGTGACAGGGCTGGGAGGGAGGGATCGGATCAGTGACAGGGCTGGGAGGGGGGGGGGTTCGGATAAGTGACAGGTCTGGGAGGGAGGGATCGGATCAGTGACAGGGCTGGGAGGGAGGGATCAGTGACAGGGCTGGGAGAGGGATCGGATCAGTGACAGGGCTGGGAGAGGGATCGGATCAGTGACAGGGCTGGGGGGATCGGATCAGTGACAGGGCTGGGAGAGGGATCGGATCAGTGACAGGGCTGGGGATCGGATCAGTGACAGGGCTGGGGATCGGATCAGTGACAGGGCTGGGAGGGAGGGATCGGATCAGTGACAGGGCTGGGAGAGGGATCGGATCAGTGACAGGGCTGGGAGAGAGGGATCGGATCAGTGACAGGGCTGGGGATCGGATCAGTGACAGGGCTGGGGATTGGATCAGTGACAGGGCTGGGGGGGGGGGAATCGGATCAGTGACAGGGCTGGGAGAGGGATCGGATCAGTGACAGGGCTGGGGATTGGATCAGTGACAGGGCTGGGGATCGGATCAGTGACAGGGCTGGGGATCGGATCAGTGACAGGGCTGGGGGGGGGGGATCGGATCAGTGACAGGGCTGGGGTAGGGGGATCGGATCAGTGACAAGCCTGGGGGGGTTCGGATCAGTGACAGGGCTGGGGATTGGATCAGTGACAGGGCTGGGGATCGGATCAGTGACAGGGCTGGGAGAGGGATCGGATCAGTGACAGGGCTGGGGATCGGATCAGTGACAGGGCTGGGGATCGGATCAGTGACAGGGCTGGGGATCGGATCAGTGACAGGGCTGGGGATCGGATCAGTGACAGGGCTGGGGATTGGATCAGTGACAGGGCTAGGAGGGGATCGGATCATTGACAGGGCTAGGAGGGGATTGGATCAGTGACAGGGCTAGGAGGGGATCGGATCAGTGACAGGTCTGGGAGGGATCGGATCAGTGACAGGGCTAGGAGGGGATCGGATCAGTGACAGGGCTGGGGGGGATCGGATCAGTGACAGGTCTGGGAGGGAGGGATCGGATCAGTGACAGGGCTAGGAGGGGATCGGATCAGTGACAGGGCTGGGGGGGGTTCGGATCAGTGACAGGGCTGGGGGGGGGGTTCGGATCAGTGACAGGGCTGGGGTAGGGGGATCGGATCAGTGACTGGGCTGGGGGGGGGATTGGATTAGTGATAGGGGTGGGGAGGGATTGGATCATTGCTGGGGGGGAATCAATGACAGTACTGGGGGGGTCAATGACAATACTGGGGGGGTCAGTGGCAGTGCTGGGGGGATCGGATCAGTGACAGGGTTGGGGAGATGGGATCAGTGATAGCGACAGGGCTGGGAGAGGGGGATCGGATCAGTGACAGGGCGGGGGGTCAGATCAGTGACAGGTCTAGGAGGGAGGGATCGGATCAGTGACAGGGCTGGGAGGGAGGGATCGGATCAGTGACAGGGCTGGGGATCGGATCAGTGACAGGGCTGGGGATCGGATCAGTGACAGGGCTGGGGATCGGATCAGTGACAGGGCTGGGAGGGAGGGATCGGATCAGTGACAGGGCTGGGGGGGGGGGGGTTCGGATCAGTGACAGGGCTGGGAATCGGATCAGTGACAGGGCTGGGGATCGGATCAGTGACAGGGCTGGGGATCGGATCAGTGACAGGGCTGGGAGAGGGATCGGATCAGTGACAGGGCTGGGAGAGGGATCGGATCAGTGACAGGGCTGGAAGAGGGATCGGATCAGTGACAGGGCTGGGGATCGGATCAGTGACAGGTCTGGGAGGGAGGGATCGGATCAGTGACAGGGCTGGGAGAGGGATCGGATCAGTGACAGGGCTGGGAGGGAGGGATCGGATCAGTGACAGGGCTGGGGATCGGATCAGTGACAGGGCTGGGGATTGGATCAGTGACAGGGCTGGGGGGGGGGGAATCGGATCAGTGACAGGGCTGGGAGAGGGATCGGATCAGTGACAGGGCTGGGGATTGGATCAGTGACAGGGCTGGAGATCGGATCAGTGACAGGGCTGGGGATCGGATCAGTGACAGGGCTGGGGATCGGATCAGTGACAGGGCTGGGGTAGGGGGATCGGATCAGTGACAAGCCTGGGGGGGTTCGGATCAGTGACAGGGCTGGGGATTGGATCAGTGACAGGGCTGGGAGAGGGATCGGATCAGTGACAGGGCTGGGGATCGGATCAGTGACAGGGCTGGGAGAGGGATCGGATCAGTGACAGGGCTGGGGATCGGATCAGTGACAGGGCTGGGAGGGAGGGATCGGATCAGTGACAGGGCTGGGGATCGGATCAGTGACAGGGCTGGGGATCGGATCAGTGACAGGGCTGGGGATCGGATCAGTGACAGGGCTGGGGATCGGATCAGTGACAGGGCTGAGGGGGGGGGGGGTCAGTAGCAGTGCTGAGGGGGGGGTGGTCAGTGGCAGTGCTGAGGGGGGGGGTGGTCAGTGGCAGTGCTGAGGGGGGGTGGTCAGTGGCAGTGCTGAGGGGGGGGTGGTCAGTGGCAGTGCTGTGGGGTGGGGGTTAGAAGCAGTGCTGAGGGGGGGGTGGTCAGTGGCAGTGCTGAGGGGGGGGGGTGGTCAGTGGCAGTGCTGAGGGGGGGGGTGGTCAGTGGCAGTGCTGAGGGGGGGGGGGTGGTCAGTGGCAGTGCTGTGGGGTGGAGGTTAGAAGCAGTGCTGAGGGGGGGGGTGGTCAGTGGCAGTGCTGTGGGGTGGGGGTTAGAAGCAGTACTGAGGGGGGTCAGTAGCAGTGCTGAGGGGGGGGTGGTCAGTGGCAGTGCTGTGGGGTGGGGGTTAGAAGCAGTGCTGAGGGGGGTCAGTAGCAGTGCTGAGGGGGGGGGGGTCACTTCACTTACCTTGCAGGGCAGGCCTTGGGTGGTGCGGCGCTGGTGCTGCAGTCAGTGTTCCTTGCCGCTTCCCGAGCCGACATCAAGCAGAACTCAGAAGGGGTCCCCTCTAGCTCCACCCCCTTCAGTCATGAGTCACCTGACCCCTCGTATCCAATTGCACGGTCCGCCCCTCCTGAGCTGCCTAAAGAAGGCTGGATGGCTGCGGACTCTGCGGAGCCGGCCGCAGTGAGCGGCGCTGGGCTCAGCATCAGCCCGGCTGCTCAGTGGGGACATACATACCCGGCCGCGGCCGGCCAGAAGAATATGCGGCCGCGGCCCTCCCCGCGGAATCGGCCGCGGAGAGGCCAGCGGCAAGCGAGCAGCTGCCTCGGTCGGGACTTGGAGGGAGTCGGGACATGCGCAGTTCGGCGGCGGCCCACCGGGCATATGCCCGCTCTGCCCTATGGCCAGTCCGGCCCTGGAAATAGGCTTGTCTGTCTGCTTCTTCTTCTCCAGTCACACAGTGGGGGTGGAAAGGAGGCCTGGAAGTGAAAGTGAAAGTGAAACTGCAGCAGAGGTAGATGATGTCTCCTCCCATGCAAGGCCAGTCTTACTGCTTCGAAGAGTTGTGTAAATTTCAGGACTGGATGGACAGAAATACAAATCCTTTTGGCAGGTGAAACAGTTCACGTATCTTCATGTAATCTGTGTATTTAATTGTTTGTCTGGAGTTTAGCTTTACATCTTTGAGAAATAGGATTTGTATTTTAGATCTTCCACATTTCATGTTTTCATTTTGATAAATGAGGGGAGGCTTATTTAAAGCTATCTGAATGATCTTGACCTAATACCCATTATTGTAAAGTATTTTGGATCCTCAGATCCACATACTATTCAAAATGTGGCTTTGCATCATATAAGAGGTTATCAGAAGATGAGTTAATGTTTTATTGGAAGAAATAAAAGCTTTCTAATGCAGATTCCTGGCTGTATAAAACTATTTCAAGATTTTGAGGATTGTGCGTACACCAATTGACTGATAACTCGAACAATGCAGCATTATAACTGGAGGATAAATTGGAATGCTGCCAAAACCAACCTATCCAGTTTCTCTTTTCCCTATTATGAAAAAAAATGTCAAGAATTATGATTGGTAACTGTGGGCAACAACCTCAATGATTTGCCGGTTTTCCATTCTGCAGTTTGACTGAATCAGCCCCATAGCCACCAGTAAACATAAAGTGTATTTCCACTTTAGCAACCAAATTTGAATAACATCTACTTTATAATTGTTACATATTCCCATTCACATATAACATAAAAATTACTGCTTACGGTTTTAAGTGCTTTTTACTTGCTTAAAAATCCTATCAAGCTTTCCTCTTCTATGTAATGTTAAAAAGGGGGCTGGAGTTATGTTTACTATAATTACCCTTGTCTGTACTGTGCTGGCAGATCACATTATCGATTGTAAACCCCCACATACACTCAGTGAAGTGAACAGCCTAAGACAAAACACAGAGATGAAATAAATCCTCCTACATAAGTTTTACTTGTTTATCAGCAGTTTTCTCTTTCCTACACTCCTTCAGAACATGTTAAAAATCTTTCTTTATCTGTCAGGAGCACAGAGGAGGGGGGGCGGAGAAACTGCAGTTAATGTGTGAGAGCTGATTGGAGGAAATGAACATACCCCCCTTCGCACAGCAAAAGAACTATGTCCTGAATAGACAAGAGGTTCTCAACCTTAGTGAGACCAATAATAATAAACAGTGATGAAGTACAACTATATATAAACACAAATTTTATCTCATATGTCAGGAAAACTTCTCATGTTGATAACAGAGGAAGGAAGCATCAGAGAGAAATGACACCTAGAGCTTTGGAGTGAGATAAGTAAACACGACAGATATATGTGCTTTGCTCAGATTCCATGATGGAGGTTTACAACCACTTTAACCACTTAAGGACCGCCCACCGCAGTTATACTGCGGCAGGCAGGTATACGTCGTTTGCGCGCCTGCAGCTAGGGGGGGAAGCACGCGCCGCCGCTGGCACGCTCCCACATCCACTCGGTAGCAGGGACTCGGATGCACGGGGCAGGCGGCTCCAATTGCCACCTGACACCCACGATTGTTCCCCGCTGAGAGAGAAGGATGGTCAGCTATTGTAAACACGGCTGACCGTTCTTCTCTCTGGAATGATCACAGAATGCCTGTGATCCTGTTATGTAGGATTACAGGTGTCTGTGATCATTTCACAAGCCCCGCCCCCCACAGTTAGAATCACTCCCCTAGGTTCACATTTAACCCCTTGATCACCCACAGTGTTAACCCCTTCCCTGCCAGTGTCATTATTACAGTAACAGTGCATATTTTTAGCATTGATTACTGTAGTAATGTCACTGTTCCCCCCAAAAGTGTCAAAAATGTCAGTTAAGGGTCCGATCTGTCCGCCGCAATGTCGCAGTCCCGCTAAAATTCACAGATCACCACCATAACTAGTAAAAAAAAAAAAAAAAAAAACAATACAAATGACATAAATCTTTCCCATAGTTAGTAGACGCGATAACTTTTGTGCAAACCAATCAAAATACGCTTATTGCGATTTTTTTACCAAAAATATGTAGCAGAAAACAAATTAGCCTAAAATGTTAAAACATTTTGATTTTGATTGATAGCATAAAAAATAAAAATCACAGACGTGATTATATACCACCAAAAGAAAGCTCTATTTGTGGGAAAAATATTTGGGTACAGCGTTGCACGACCGCGCAATTGTCCGTTAAAGTAACGCAGTGCCAAATCGCAAAAAATGGCCTGGTCATTAAGGGGGCAAATCCTTCAGGTCCAGAAGTGGTTAAAGAGCTCAGGACTTGGGTTCTGCATTGTAAATCAAGGCACCTACAGTAAACTTAAAATTGCCATCTTTTCAAAGCAATGGAAGCTGCTAATAAAAAACAACTAGAAAGGTCAAAAATATATAAAAACAAAATATCTCTAGGTATGCTTTGTAAATGGAAAGTACTCATTAAAGTGGAGTTCCGGCCACAAAATTGACATCATTGATTTTGGGCCATCCGCTTGCTATTGGTCACCTGAAAAAGAAATGGATAGTTACGATTTTTTTTTTTTTTTGTTTACTTACCTTGTTATTGAAGAAAAATATACTCACCTTTCTTCCACTTCCTCCCTCTGCGGCCGCGGCCCGCGCCCTCAGTTCCTCTTTGCACTCATTCCTGGGAGCTGAACGTCATCGCTCCCAGGAATCAATGCGCTTGCACCGGCCCCGCTCGTCACTTCCGGTGTGGCGCCTCATTCCCTGATAAACAGCTTCTGAAATTTTCAAGGTAAGTATTTCTTCTAAAAGGTAAGTGCGACCCGGGACAGTACAGAGGCTATCCATTGTGGAATGCACTAGCCCTGACTGTCCCGGGGGTATTTTTATTGAAAAACAAAAAAATGTGTGGCCGGAACTCCGCTTTAAATACTGATTCTGTGCACTTGTTGTTTCTGACTTCCCTATTGAAGGTCCATAATTGATGATTTTTCAGTGTTGGATTTAGCTGTATTTCAGAAATTGGCTTTTATGTTGTGGAACCCCAAAAAAGGAAGAAATTGACTGACACAGGACTTATTTCTCTCTGCAGACCCAAAACTTTATAAAACAAGTTTGTCACCAAAAGTGCATAACAAGGTAGACAACAGTTTACCTAACTTCCTTATTTATTGCTTTTTAATTATACTAATTGTTTAACATTTTATTCTGAATTTTCAGGCCTTGGTAATTTATAAGGATATTGCTTCTATGAAACTGGTTGGGGTTGATTTACTAAAGACAAAATTGCTGTTCAGTTGGCAAGAGAAGCTGCCCTGTGCAAAATAATTTCTACAGAGCTCAGTGAATGTGGTGGAATTTTACTTTGCAAAGTATACCCAATCACATAAAAGTAAATAAAAAAAAAAATTTGGATGATTGAAGTCAGCAGAACTTCACCTCTAGGGATTATTCCCTTGCAGAGTGAACAGTCTAATTCTCTTTAGTAAATGAACCCCAGTATGTTGGCTTGTACATGACTGAATGATGGAAGTCAGCAGAACCTCACCTTATTCACTAACCTAAGAGAAAATTCCCTTACAATGTAAAAATGTATTTTATATCAGTGGTTCTCAACCTTAGTGAGACCAATAATAATTAACAGTAATGTAGCACAATTATATATAAACACTTATGCAAAAAAGTCCCAACATATTAAAAAGCCCAGAAGATGTAGTGCTTTCACCCACCAATGTCTTGTGATTAATACTTCTAATACATCAAATGCCACTCATGTTGTGCATGCTTTCACCTCGTGTAGAGAATGCTCCCCTTGAATTATTGACCCCAATAATAAATCAAGGTGAAATAGGACTTTTTTGCCTCTACCTGGGCTATAATGTCAGCTTCTCCCCCAGACCGACCCCTTGCTTCCATGCTTCCTTTTCTGCCGCTGTACTCATGGGCAAATAACATGCAAAACAGAATGGGACTAATAATGCTTTCTATATATAAAAATGTAGTAAAAAGCCAAAGATAACATACAGTCACATAAATAAGCACACTAAGCGCTATGATAAAATAATGGATACAAGCATGGATACATCAAATGGCACCATCCCTTCCTCAACATTCAGGCTCTCCTGACCCATGGATGGCCGCAATTAAATGTCACTGGCATGACCCAGTTTATCCTTCCAGAACCCGCGGTGCCCAAACAGTGAAAAAAATAAAAGTATATACTCCCACAGTTATGGGAATGAAAAATGTTTATTGAATGCTGGAAGGCTCTGGATGGAGCTGGTTATCACTGTAGAGGGATGGGGGTTCTGGAGGGGTTAGGGAACACTGTAGCAGACTTGGTGGGCCTGCTGGGGCTTATTTTTCTGGGAGCTGGGGCAACTGTGGAGAATGCAGCCCCTTGAGGGGATTGTGGTATCTTCAGAAGGCTGGGAGCTTTTCAGGGACATTTTTGGAGATTGGAGGGCACTGCAAGGGGCGGGGGGAACTGTGGGAGGTTGGGGGGCACTGTGGGACACTGTTGGAGGTAAGGGGCGCTATAGGGGGCTGAAGGCTCTGCTGCAGGCTGGGGAGCACTGCAAGAGCCTGGGAGGCATTGTGGGAGGTTGAATGGCACTGTGGGAGGTTGGATGGCTCTGTAAGAGACACTGCAGGAGCCTGGAAGGCATTGTGGGAGGTTGGATGGCACTGTGGGAGGTTGGATGGCTCTGTAAGTGACACTGCAGGAGCCTAAGGGGCACTTTGGGAGGTTGGGTGGCACTGTGAGAGGTTAGGGGGCACTGTAAGAACTGAGGTCTTTCAGGGGCATTGAGGGAAGTGTGGGGGTTGCGGGACACTGAGGGCAATTATGGGTGGTCAGAGGAACTTTGGTAGCTGGGAGGCGCTGTGGTAGGTTATGGGATCTGCAGCTGTCTTGAAGTTTCGGAGGAGGTAGGCTTTTGACCCAGTAGCGGGCCAATTAATGGATGATTTACTAAAGGCAAATAGGCTGTTTACTGTGCAAGAAAATGTTCACTTTGAAAGGAAATTTTCACTTAACGAATGCAGTGAAAATTCCTTTTGCAAAAAGTACCGAATCATGTGCAAGGAAAATACTTAGAAACAACATTTTTTTTTTCTTGCACATGATTGGATGGAGGAAGTCGGCAGAGCTTCCCTTCATTCCTTAAGCTAAGAGAACATTCCCTTCCAGAGTGAAAATTGCTTTGCCTTTAGTAAAATAACCTCCTGGATCCAGCAGAAGAAATGTCTTTATGAACATTTCATTTAAAAAAAGAAACTAAAAAACTTGGTTTATATTAATAACTTCCCAGAATATTCTCCTAGAAATACGATAATGTAATATTTTGTGTATAACTTTGTGAGTTAGGTACCTTATATTAGTAAACAGGAATATGAAGAAGGATACTGGACTGGATGTTGACTTTTATTAACCATTGAATTGCAGTATAAATGGTGCAGAATTATGAAACGTTGCTTAGAACTGCAACCTAACTGCTGTTTTGTGTTGTATCTACTTGAATGCCTCCTGCAGGACAATGGATACTCCTGGATTAAATTTCCATTGTCATAACAAATATATCATTCAATTTGTTAGGGACTCATGTCCCTTTCTTAAAGTGTTACTAAACCCACAACAGTAAAATCAGTCTGTAATATGTAATAAAGCATGCTGGTTATACTCACTGTGGAACCTAAGGGGTTCATCCTCTGCATTGTATAAAAAGGCCGTTTAATCATGTCTTCTCTGATCCTCCTCTTCTTCCACTTTCCCCAATCCATATGCTGATAGAACAGATCCTTGGAGGCACTCTGCACATGCTCAGTTTGGTGTGTTATTGCTAGAGAGTTTTTTTTTTTTTTTTGGGAAGGTGCATGTGATCAGCACAGGGCCAATCAGCACTGTCCAGACAGAAGGTCAGGGGTCCTGCAGCCTCAAAGGACAGCTGGTGGAGAATTAAAACTCCTCCTAAAAGCGTTAACCAGACACTGATAAAAGTCACAAGACTGTTATATACTGCTAATGAAAAAAGGTATTTAGCAGTTTATATTTACTAAAATAATTGTATTTCCATGTTCTGTGTACTGTGGGAGACCACAAAACTTAAAAACTTTAAGGATGTATGTAAAGAAAAGATGTAATGTTAAAAAACACTCCAAAACGGAATAAAATATTTTTTTAATAAAATTTTTTTCCTGGTATATGCTTATGTCTTTGGTGTTTAACCTTCCTAGCGGTATTCCCGAGTGTGACTCGGGGTAAGATTTTAGTGCCAAAAGCGGTAACCCCGAGTCACACTCGGGGTAGCGCTAAGAAGATCGCTGGATGCTGGAGGAGGTTTTACTTACCTTTTCTCCGGGATCCAGCGAAGACTGCGAGCGGTGTGTGGTGGCGGAGCTCTCTCCCGATCGTCTGCGAGCCCTGGCTTCCGTCTCCGGCGACGTGACGTCCGCCGGGGGGTGGAACCGGCGGCAAATTCAAATGTAAAATGCACCAAACACACTGATACCGTTCAAAATAAAATAAAATCACATTACATTGCCCCCCAGTGCCCTTTCCTGCAGTTTTACTGTACTTTTTATGTAAATATATGTATATATATATATATATATATACATATATATATATATATACAGTATATATATATATATACATATATATATACACATATACACATATATATATATATATACATATATAAATATATATATATATATATATATATATATATATATATATATACACATATATACATATATATGTATATATATATATATATATGTATATATATATATATATACATACACACGTGTATATATATATATATATATATATATATAAAAGGAAAATTCTTGTGAATGAGCAGCCCAAACCAACTGTATACATTATATACATATATATATATATATATATATATATATATATATATATACGTATATATATATAATATATGTATACATAATATATGTATACATACATATATATATATATATATATATAATATATATAATAAATGTATACAGTTGGTTTGGGCTGCTCATTCACAAGAATTACATGCAAAATAATGGTACTGCTTTCAGCACCTAAAATCCAAAAGAATCATACCGCCAGGGAGGTTAAAAGCAATAAAAATGTATTATCAAAACTGAAAAGAATTTTGTTAGCAGAAGAAAAATTTACAGGGTTTCAAATATCTGAGATCTTCCACGATCCAATTGATGTCAAATATATACCAGTAACTTAAAAGGCAGAAAAGCATATTATAGGTCAGCTAATACATAGATTGTTGTAAAAGCATTATTCTTTTTGCTTATTCTGGACTTGAACTAGCTTATAATGTCAATGTTTGCAAAGTAGCAAAATCTTCAATTATGGAAAATCACCAGATCATTTACATACATATTTATTGTAGTAAATAGCTTAAATATACAAGTTAAATTGTGTTTTACATTTATTAATGACCTTTTAAAACAAATGATCTGATACATTCTTTTTTTTTATTCCTTAAAAGCACAGAAATAAAGAAATGGTTTGCGGCTCATTTTTATTTTTATTCTTGTATGTTTTATATGGGCATTTTTTTTATTACTGTCCCTAGAGTGCTACTAATGTAATAGATCATTATGTTTCTTTTGCAATGACTTTTACTTTAAATATTGCAAAGCCCCAAACATTATACCTTTTTGGCAGTCGTTCTTTAGCGGCAATCAAATGAGAATTAAACTACTATTTAACCTTAAATCTCCTAGACTGTATATGTTTATTAATTGGAGCACTCAGTGTATTCTATTTGCTCTTCATCTGAAATTAATTAAGCGTGTAGAGTTACATGGTGGGTGGACCGCAGGCAGCCGTCCAGGCTCAAGTTAATCAAAAGGGCATATGTTGAATGCGAACAATTTAGCGAAGGTTAATCCATTGAAGATGATCCCTCACTGGTCCTAATTAGGTGATAGATTGTGGAATGAGAAAATAGGAAGGAAGGGAAATTCTGCCCCATTGGCCTAACAGCATTTTCTAATTTAATTTCAAGGACTATTTTTACAGAAGCAAAAAAGTTTTAAGTTAATGCAAAGACCACACTGCACGGATGTTTGCTGTGTAGGATTCTCATTGTAGAGATGCTGATAAAAAAAAAAAAAATTGTCGTTATTGTATTCTGCACCATTGATAGCTAACACCTAAACTTTGTCTGTTATTAAAAATGTAAAAAATAAAAAAATGTATAAATAATAATGTGCTACTGTTGGTCGACAATTATACTGTATATACTTACATATACTAAAGTATTTTATTATTATATAAAAAAAATGTATTTCTAATTTTGAGGATGGATTCAAGCCCCTGTTGGGGTTTTACTGCTATCCGGAACTCTGTTGACAATGGTTTTGCCAGGCAGGAAGCGATGGAAAATCTGCAACAAGGGCACAAACAGAAAAAAACATTTGACAAGGATTTTAGCTATCCCCTATTCTTTTAAAGAAAAGCATTGTTTTATTGTCCTTGTTCACTGTTAGAGAGCCCCCCTCACTTCCTGCCTGGTAAAACATGGTTAGCAGAATAGGAAGTGAGGATAAATCCCTATAAATCCCTATAATGGAGCCTTAGATGACCTGACATGGGTTCTAACTCGTTCCCACTCAATCCAAAACTAAGAAAAAAAGTTTTTGCTGGCTGTATATTTAAACTTTGAAGGTGCAAAATATCATCGTAACCATAAGCCCCGGTTCACACTGTGGCGACCTGTGAGGCGACCTGGTCCTAGGGAAGCTGCGGACCCGTTCTAATAGGAGCAACACAAAAAGGGTCCGGAGCTTCTTTGGGGCGACCAGGAGGCGACCGCCATAGACTTCAATGTTATGAAGTCTGTGGCGGCCGCTCCGAGGTCGCGGCGCGCTGCTCGCACCGCGACCTCGGAGGTCGCGGTGCCAAGTAGCGTCGCCCCGATGTGAACGGGGCCTTAATGTAGCCCTCTTACCACTTTAATTAAAGTAATCTTTAAAAAATATTAATGTTATGTTTTTTTTTTTAATTCATTATTTAAATAAATAAAAAGTTTGATAATGCAGTAATGTTGCACTTATTTAATACTTTTTTAATTTACTATCATAGCTAATATAAGTGATATTTTAAAAATCCTAATGTTATGTTTTCTGTAAATAGCTTGATTATACATATTCCCCTCTGCTTATTCAGTTTGGCATTTCGAAATCACCAAACTGTTTTGGCAACTTATTTCCAACAAATACGATGGACCATTGGTTATGTGATATGTGATGTCAAAATCCTTTCCGTGTTCAGGACACCCAGGGCTTATACTAGGCTTAGTCAACTAATCAATCCTGGGCTTATGCAAGAATCTAAATATTCAGTCCTAAATAAGTATAACTGTGCATGTGTACTTTTGAAAGCTGTATGCAGGCCCCCCTCCCGTTTTAATTTGACATTTACCTGAACCTGGTTTGTGGAGGAGGTTATACTTTGCAATAGGAAAAGAAAGAGTGCATTGCACGTCCATTGGGCTAAAACCCATCATCCATTGATAATTGGAAAGTCCAGTTACTATGGAATGATCATCAATTCACCAGATCTTGGTGATTGTCATAGTACCTATTGCCATTTACCAAAAGAATAGTTGATGCTTGGAATAGACTCCCAGCACAGGTAGTGAGTAAGTTATCAGTAATTGGATTCAAACAATGTTCATGTGGGTGGATTTCCAATGAAGTTATAAAATGGCACCATCCCAAAAGTGAGAGTACAAAAAAGAAATCTCGACTGCTCACATTGAAACAAATCTGAGTGAAGTGAGATAAGGGACTTTAAATGTGTCATAATCTATACATCAAACAGAACATAAGAATAAAACATATGTTCTTTATTCTATTACATAATAAAATCTAGAAGTTAACCACTTTACCACTAAGCCTATTTTTGACACTTTTTGTTTACAAGTTTAAATCAGTATTTTTTGCTAGAAAACTACTTAAATCCCCCAAACATTATTTATATATATTTTTTTAGCAAAGACTCTGGAGAATAAAATGGCGGTCATTGCAATATTTTTTGTCACGCGGTATTTACACAGCGGTCTTTCAAACACCATTTTTTTGGGAAAAATTATGAAAAAACACATTTCACTGCATTTAAAAAAAACTAAACAGTAAAGTTAGCCCATTTTTTTTGTATATTGTGAAAGATGATGCCATTCCGCACACCCGCGGAATGGCGACAAACTACGGCCAAAAAAAATCTCCATAGGCGACGCTTTAAAAAATGTTAACGGTTACCAGTTTAGAGTTAGAGTGTAGCTCTTTTTTTAAATTATTGCTCACACTGTGGCGATCGCAGTGATACCTCACATGTGGGGTTTGAACAACGATCTCATTTGCGGCGCGACTTCCATATACGTTTTCTTTCGTGCCCAAGCTAACGGTGACGGGGGCGGCTACATTTTTTTTTTTTTTTTCCTATTTATTTATTTATTTATTTATTTTATTTTAACACAGGTTTTTAAAAAAAAAAAAATCTGATCACTTTTATTGCTGTCACAAGCAATGTAAACATCCCTTGTGACAGCAATATGCAGTGACAACAGGTACTCTTTATGGAGGGATCGAGGGTCTAAAAGACCCTATACCCCTCCACTGCACTTCCATGTATTCAAAACGCCGAAAACTGCATTTTTGAATACTGTCACTTTTTGAATCTGCCGCCTTTAGCAGCAGAGTAACCCGGACGTGACATCATAGACGCCGCCTCCGGGTTACGTCATCGGAGACCCGATCAAAGCTGTTTCCGGCTTTGATCGGGACTCCATCCAGCCGGCGGACGTGTCGGCTGGGTGCTCGGGTCTCCCGGTGGGACGGGAGACCTGGGCAAAGCCACGGAAGGAGGCGGGAGGGGGGGGTCGTCCCATCCCGCTCGCTGGGGTAACGATCGATCGGCTCCCGAGCCGCATCGGTCATTACTGCTGGAAAGCCGACTGCTGGCTCTAAAAAATGGTATGCCTCTAGCTAGAGGCATCATCCCGGTACAACCACGCAAAGTCAGCCGATGTAGGTCTACGTCTCTAGACATTAAGTGGTTAAACATTTACAAAGAGTCCAAATAATGTAAGACTCAATATATACAAAAGACATATAATGTATAATACACGATCAGCTATTGTTGCACATGCAGGATTAACACGTTTCGCTTTTCAGTGCTTCTTCAGAACCCATGCCAGTGATTTATGGTATAGCATAGATCGTGTAGGTTAAAAAAACAATTTGAATGGGTAGGAGCAACATCAGGGAGTCACGACCAAGATATAAAGTTGTACAACCAAGAAGAAAAAACAGCCAAAAGATACAGATATTTTACATGAGGCACCTGAAGCACAAAGACAGCCTAAATGTCAGACAAGTGCCCCAATAAATTCCAATTTGAGGTACAGAACTTGGAGGAACATTCCAATCATCTAGTTCCTCCAAATGACAGAGGCATTTGGATTCAAACATGCTTGGGACAACCAAAGATCTACACTCAACCAAAAAAAAAAAAAAGAAAAAGAAAAAGTATATATAAAAATAAAAATGGGCAGACTCAATGGGCCACTTGGTCCTTTGTCACTGCTGTCACTCTTCTGTGCTTCTATATCTAAATAAGTGGGCATATCTAAATCTTTTACAGGTTGGCCTGGACATTTAAAGCTGAATAAAAGGCACAAATACTGACCTCTGCTCCAATGGTCCGAAACCTGCAAAGTCCCTGGCTGGCGCAGGCATCTTCTCCTTGGTTTCTTCCAGGTGCCTGTTAGCTGGCACAGGATGACATCACTCACATGGAGTCATCCTGGCAATGTGCCAGGATGTAAACTGAGCTTCTCAGTGTCCATTCTACAGGGGATTGGAAACAGGTAGGTAAGTGAATATTGTTTCCATAGAGGCAATGTACGTCTCTTGTGCAATAAAAAGCCTGCCTGTTTAAAAGTTTAATTTTTTAACTTTAATTCTGCTTTAAGACTAAAAATTCAGATATTCAAATATTCATATATACTATAATTCCATTTCAATATTTGAATCATTTGAATATACAATATTCAAATATTTAAATTTTTGAATATTGTAATATACAGTAATACCTTGGTTTGCAGGCATAATTCGTCCCAGCAGCATGCTTGTAATCCAAAGCACTCGTATATCAAAGCAAATTTTCCCATAAGAAATAATGGAAACTCAGATGATTCGTTCCACAACCATTTGCTGGTATAAATAAAGATATGCTGCTATCATATCTAAGGTACAGTACTGTACAGTATAAGCATGCCAACCCCTCTGTTAAATAACATTATGTGTCTCTGTGCCTGTACTGTATATAAAAGATGCTGATCTCTACTGTATCAGAGCGCCTCCCGGCGCTCACGTGACTCCTCAACTCTCTGCTTCTCTCCTCCCCTCCTCCCCGGATGATGTCAGCGGGAGTGCTCAGCCCCGCCCGCCGGGGAGAGCAGAAAGACGAGAAGTCACATGAGCGCCGGTAGACACTCGTAGGGACACGTAATGTTATGTAACTGAGGGGATGGCATGCTTATACTGTACTAAACCACTTTAACATTGTGAGTCTAATACTGCTTGTATATCAAGACAGCGCTCGCATATCAAGGCAAATTTTTTTTAAAAATGTTGCTAGTCTTTTAAAACACTTGTAAACCAGGTTATTCGCAAACCAAGATATTACTGTACTAAATATTTTTGATTTAGCTGGCCATAGATATGAGATTATCATTGCTGTTTTGGTCTAGATCAGATAGCAATCATGTGTCTATAGCATCAGACACCACATGGTTGTCCCCGCTTATTATGTATTTTATTTGTTCTGTTCTTTGATCTATAATATTTTGGTTAACTTTAACCATTCCTCCCGCTGACACCAACAATGAGGCATTTTTCCTTCCATTGACACCGATGATGGGGAACTATTTCTCCAACTAATACCAATGATGAGACACTATTCCATAAACTAATAAGAATGATAGGGCACTATTCCTCCAACTAATACCAATAATGGGACACTATTCCTTCAACTAATACCAATAATGGGACACTATTCCTTCAACTAATACCAATAATGGGACACTATTCCTTAACCTGCTCCCATCTGCGCTACAGCCTATATACGGCTGCAGCGCGGACTTGAATTTTCGGGAGGCCGTTTTTAAACGGCCTCCCAGTGACACGCCCCCCGCGCGCTCCCGCGAGAATTTGTGTCGGCCGTGTCCCTTGGACACGGCCGATCACAGATCGTGGTGAATGGCCAATCACAGCGGCCATTCACCACGTGATCAAGCCATCCAATGAGAGATGATCTCATATGTAAACATATGAGATCATCTCTCATCGCCGGCGCTCCTTCCTCACACAGAGACTGCAGTGTGAGGAAGGAGGGGGAGCCGTCAGCCGCCGGGGACACACAGCGATGTAATCAGGGCACTGATCACCAGTGCCCTGATTACTAAAGGTAAAAAAACACACACAGTGCCCGCCATCAGTGCCCACAGTGCCCGCCATCAATGCCCACAATCAGTGCCCATAGTGCTGCTAGTCAGTGCCCATCAGTGCCTGCTCATCTAGGCACTGATGAGCACTGACTGGCAGCACTATGGGCACTGAGTGTGGGCACTGATGGTGCTGCCCATCAGTGCTCATCAGTGCCGCCCATCAGTGCTCATCAGTGCCACCCGTCAGTGTCCATCAGTGCCATCCGCCAGTGCCCATCAGTGCCGCCTATCAGTGCCCATCAGTGCCGCCCGTCAGTGCCGCCTCTCAGTGCCCAGCAGTGCCACCTCTCAGTGCCACCTCTCAGTGCCCAGCAGTGCCGCCTATCAGTGTTCATCAGTGCCGCCTATCAGTGCCGCCTATCAGTGCCGCCTATCAATGCCGCCTATCAGTGCCGCCTATCAGTGCTCATCAGTGCGGCATATTAGTACCTCCTCATCAGTGCCCATAAGTGCCACCTCATCAGTGCCCATAAGTGCCACCTCATCAGTGCCCATCAGTGCAGCCTATCAGTGTCCATCAGTGCCACCTCATCAGCGCACATCAGTGAAGGAGAAAAATTTATTTTCAAAATTTACTCGCAGAAAATAAGAAAAACTTTTTTTTTTTTCAAAATTTTCTGTCTTTATTCTTTTTTTTGTAAAAAATAAAAAACCCAGAGATGATTAAATACCACCAAAAGAAAGCTCTATTTGTGTGAAAAAAAATGATAAAAATTTCATATGGGTACAGTGTAGCATGACCGCGCAATTGTCAGTCAAAGTGTGACAGCGCTGAAAGCTGAAAATTGGCCTGGATGGGAAGGGTGTTTAAGTGCACAGTAGGCAAGTGGTTAAACTAATACCAATAATGGGACACTATTCCTTCAACTAATACGAATGATGGGGAACTATTCTTCAAACTAATACCAATGATGGGACACTATTCCATAAACTAATATGAATGATGGGGCACTGTTCCTTCAACTAATACCAATAATGGGACACTATTCCTTCAACTAATACCAATAATGGGACACTATTCCTTCAACTAATACGAATGATGGGGCACTATTCCTTCAACTAATACGAATAATGGGACACTATTCCTTCAACTAATACGAATGACGGGGCACTATTCCTTCAACTAATACCAATAATGGGACACTATTCCTTCAACTAATACCAACGATGGGGCACTATTCCTCTAACTAATCCCAATGATCAATGATGGGGCACTATTCCTTCAACTAATACTAATAATGAGACACTATTCCTTCAACTAATACGAATGATGGGGCACTATCCCTTCAACTAATACCAATAATGGGACACTATTCCTTCAACTAATACCAACGATGGGGCACTATTCCTCTAACTAATGCCAATGATCAATGATGGGGCACTATTCCTCCAACTAATACCAATAATGGGGCACTATTCCTTCAACTAATACCAATAATGGGACACTATTCCTTCAACTAATACCAATAATGGGACACTATTCCTTCAACTAATATGAATGATGGGGCACTATTCCTTCAACTAATACCAATAATGGGACACTATTCCTTCAACTAATACCAATAATGGGACACTATTCCTTCAACTAATATGAGTGATGGGGCACTATTCCTTCAACTAATATGAATGATGGGGCACTATTCCTTCAACTAATACCAATAATGGGACACTATTCCTTCAAATAATATGAATAATGGGGCACTATTCCTTCAACTAATACCAATAATGGGACACTATTCTTTCAACTTATGCGAATGATGGGGAACTATTCCTTCAACTAATACCAATAATGAGACACTATTCCTTCAACTAATACCAATAATGGGACACTATTCCTTCAACTAATACCAATAATGGGACAATATTCCTTCAACTAATACCAATAATGGGACACTATTCCTTCAACTAATACAAATGATGGGGCACTATTCCTTCAACCAATACCAATAATGAGACACTGTTCCTTCAACTAATACCAATAATGAGACACTATTCCTTCAACTAATACGAATGATGGGGCACTATTCCTTCAACTAATACAAATAATGGGACACTATTCCTTCAACTAATACAAATGATGGGGCACTATTCCTTCAACTAATACCAATAATGGGACACTATTCCTTTCACTAATACAAATAATGGGACACTATTCCTTCAACTAATACCAATAATGGGACACTATTCCTCTAACTAATCCCAATGATGGGGCACTATTCCTTCAACTAATACGAATGATGGGGCACTATTCATCCAACTAATACCAATAATGGGACACTATTCCTTCAACTAATACCAATAATGGGACACTATTCCTTCAACTAATACCAACGATGGGGCACTATTCCTCTAACTAATCCCAATGATGGGGAACTATTCCTCCAACTAATACCAATAATGGGGCACTATTCCTACAACTAATAAAAATGAAGTGGGGAACTATTCCTCCAACTAATACCAATGATGGGGATAGATTTCCTCCTTCTACTGACTAAAGGCACTATGTAATTTTTTTTCTCCCACTGGCTACTCTGGCCCCACTAACGTCTGAAGGACTGTAGACTGACCCTTTGTTTGGAAAGTTTCGAGACCCCTGTTCTAGATTATATCTGTTACATAGCATGTATATGTCATTAATACAATAGCTTCACAATAACCATGCATGAATAAGAAAATATGAAGTGACAATGGTAGACAATTCTTCAACTGGTTTCATTGTTAAGCTTCATCAGGAAGATAAAATCATGGTAAAGATCTGTCACACAAACAATATACTGTATACAAGTTCTAATATATTACATGACAAATATATGTTATAATATATAACATATATTGTATCTAAATTTTAATATATTAGATGACAAACATCAAGTATATAAACCATATTTTTGCATATAAATCTCAAGTATATATTGAGTTCTACTTTTTCAGGATTAATAAATTAGAGAGTAAAGGTTTTAATTAGCACAGACAAGCAGATATGAAGTGCAGCTTTTAATGCCTCTGATGCAATACACTTGATTTATGTATATTATTTAGATAACAATGTTCCTTTAAGGTGGCAGGAGGACTCAGCATTAAATGTTTTTCTCCAAATCCCGGTTCATCTAAAACATGTGAAATAATTTGCCCTATTTTTCTATTTAGTGATATATCTGCACACAAGTGGACAAATCTGTTTCTGATTTATTACCATTTGATCCCTTGGTTTCCTGCCATTGATCAAGGCTAATACTCGGCTCACTTGATGAGTTTTATATGAAACCTGATATTTCAGGAAGAAGAGAAGGCACTTTTTTTTCTTTTAGGGATTTTTATATGCCAGAGCTTTCAAGAACACATATTTTAAAACTCTACCTGGATATACATGGAATAACGAGTATATACTCAACCAGTGTAATAAAAGAAATTTGCTTTCAGTTGTTTAAACTATAAACATATCTACTTGTAACATTCACAAAATCGGTGTTCTTCTATTATTGAAGTGAACCATTTGGCTTTTAGTTGGAGAGACAAATCTGCTAAAGTAAAAAACAGTTTTTAGTGGGTAAATGTAAAAATAAACATTTTGAAATACTCAAAATAGATAGTTAACTTTGAAATAGAGTGTTTCTATCTCATCTACAGTATATATCTATCTAGAGATTCATTGGGTAGAGGCAATTAGAAAGTCAGGGGAATATTAATGTAGTACAAACATTTGGAGTAGATATATTTATGGATAAAATAGTAGACATCCTATATACAGGGGCATATCTACTGTGAGGCAAACCAAGGCGTTTGCCTTGGGCAACATCTTTCTGGGGGGGGGGGGGGGGGCGCGCCTCTGGGGCAGAAGGGCAGAGGCGGCTCTTAAACTACTTTGCGTCTTTTGTTGGTTGTACTGAGATGACGCCTGCAAGCAGTGGGAGGAGATGTCTCCACCTCCCACCACCTTATGCAGCTCTCTCGGGCTCTACCGTCCCAACGGTGTGGCTGCTGGCTGGCAGGTTAGCCAAGCAAAGCAGGGATCGGCTTTGAATGGCTATTTGTAACAGTATACCGGAAGCAATGACATGATATCTCTTCCGGTTTACTCGGAAACCAACGGCGCCAGTTTTTAAAAATCAGACGTATTATAAAATTCAGATCTTGGTGTTTTTATTGCTTTTAAGGGCAGAGGAGGGATTTGGGGTCCTTTTAGACCCCAGATCTCTCCATAAAGAGTACCCCTCACATGCCTATTGCTGTCACAAGGATGTTTCTTGTGACAACCATAAAAGTAATCAAAGTAATCAAAAATTAAATAAATAAAGCAACAGTGTAAAAATTAATAAAATAATAATAATAAAAAGGTTTAAAGTGCCCCTTGTTCTGTCGTTGTTTGCACGCAAAGGCATAAACATGTGTCGGTCCCGCACGCATGCAAGCAGTGATCGTCCCAAACATGTGAGGTATCACTGCAAATGTCATATTATGGGCAGTAATTCTCTATAAGGCACTTGGATGAATCATGTCTTGGATGAATCATGTATTGGATGAATCATGTTCTAAAGGAGAAGCCGTAACTGTTCACTGTGAATGGCTGCAGCTTCCCCATTAGACCCTGAGACAAGATCAGTATACCGTGGCTCCGGTGGGACGAATTTAGATGGGGGGGGGGCCTGATTTTAGTCTTGCCTAGCACAAAACCACAATACACCACTGTCTATATAGTGTGCTATCTAAAAGCTTACAGTATGTTTAGTAACCAGTGGAATTAGAATAATCCTAACAAAGTTTTTGTAGCTCCTGGTCAGACTCAAGTGGCAGTTAGCCAATATGATGCCCCATTCCTGTCTTGATTGATGTATTATTCCTAATTTATGTATATTTTTGAAATGGCTTGCTTCAATGACTTGCTTTAGATTATGCCACAGCATTTCAATGGGAATAAGGTTGGCTTTGACTGTCAGTGAAATTAGCAATAAACCTAACCAAGTGCATTTTGTAGCTCCTGGTCAGACTCAAATAGCAGTAAGCCAATATTATGCCCCATTCCTATCTTAATTAAAGTATTTCTCTTAATTTATATATATATATATATATGAATCATGTTCTAAAGGAGAAGCCGTAACTGTTCACTGTGAATGGCTGCAGCTTCCCCATTAGACCCTGAGACAAGATCAGTATACCGCGGCTCGGGTGGGACGAATTTAGATGGGGGGGGCGCCTGATTTTAGTCTTGCCTAGCACAAAACCACAATACACCACTGTCTATATAGTGTGCTATCTAAAAGCTCACAGTATGTTTAGTAACCAGTGGAATTAGAATAATCCTAACAAAGTTTTTGTAGCTCCTGGTCAGACTCAAGTGGCAGTTAGCCAATATGATGCCCCATTCCTGTCTTGATTGATGTATTATTCCTAATTTATGTATATTTTTGAAATGGCTTGCTTCAATGACTTGCTTTAGATTATGCCACAGCATTTCAATGGGAATACGGTTGGCTTTGACTGTCAGTGAAATTAGCAATAAACCTAACCAAGTGCATTTTGTAGCTCCTGGTCAGACTCAAATAGCAGTAAGCCAATATAATGCCCCATTCCTATCTTAATTAAAGTATTGCTCCTAATTTATATATATATATATATATATATATATATATATATATATATACATTTGAAATGGTTTATTTGAGTTACCTGCTTTAGATTATGCCACAACATTTCAGTTGGAATAAGGTTGGCTCTGACTGTCAGTGAAATTACCAATAAACCTAACCATGGGCATTTTGTAGCTCCTAGTCAGACTCCTGTAGCAATTGGGCAGTTTCCTAATCCTATCTTGATTAAAGTATTACTTCTAAAGTATGTATATATTTTTGAACTGGCTTGCTTTAACCACTTAAGGACCGCCCCATGTACATTTACCTCGGCAGGGTGGCTCTTAAGCTCAAAATCACGTACATGTACGTGATTTTTTGAAAAGGCTCTGATTGGACACAGCAGGAGCCAATCAGCGGGTCCAGTGGCCACCAACCACAATTGTTCAGAATAATGACAGAAAGGTGGTCTGCCTATGTAAACAAGGCAGACCCCCATTCTGTCAGGTAAGAAGAGAAAGATCTTGTTTTCCTACTAACACAGATCTCTCTCTTCCTGCAGTCAGTCCATCCGCCCCACACAGTTAGAAAGCACTCCCTAGGAGCACACTTAACCCTTTGATTGCCCCTGGTGTTAACATCTTCCCTGCCATTTATACAGTGACAGTGCATATTTTTAGCACTGATCACTGTACTGGTGTCTCTGGTCCCAAAAAAGTGTCACTTATTGTCAAATTTGTCGGCCGCAGTGTCGTAGTCCCACTAAAAATTGCTGATTGCCGCCATTACTAATTAAAACAATATATACAAAAAGGCCATAAATCTATCCTATAGTTTGTAGACGCAATATCTTTTGTGCAAACCAATCAACATATTCTTTTTGGCTTTTTTGTTTACCAAAAATATGTAGCAGAATACAAATTGGCCTAGACCAATCAATTTTATTGGATATGTTTTATAGCAGAAAGTAAAAAATATTGTTTATTTTTTCATAATTGTCTGTTTTTTTTTTGTTTATAGCGTAAAAAATTAAAACCGCAGAGGTGATCAAATACCACCAAAAGAAAGTTCTGTTTGTATTTGTGGGGAAAAAATGGACATCAATTTTATTTGGGTACACTGTTACACGACTGAGCAATTGTCAGTTAAAGCAATGCAGTGCCGTATTGCAAAAAATGGTCTGGTCATTAAGGGGGGAAATCTTGTGGTCCAGAAGTGGTTAACTACCAGCCAGGGCTGTGTAGGATTTAGATTCAGTAATTACAAGAAGGGAGCATTTTGGCTATATTGAATTTATGGGTAATATGCATAAATGATATATAATGATTTATCCTTATATGTTACTATGATTGGCTTATTTTTTTATTATATTATTTTCTGTTATTTCTATGATTTTGTTAAATACAGTTTTTATTTGTATAAAGCATTTTTTAAAGTATTTTTATTTTTTTAAATAGGTTTTTATTATTTGTCATACTACCTTTGCTCTGACATTTTAAAGGCATACATGTTTTGAATTGCAAACCATTGAAGAAAAGTGTAATGCTTTTTGAGGTTTTAGATTTAGACTGTAGCAGGAAATAAATGGTTGCAATGAACAAGCCTTTACCTACATTGCAATTAGATCAGAAGACCCCCACGCTTTCCTTTTTCCCCCCATTCTACACAATTACCAACCTATGACGGGCTGCTGGGAAATTATTTGTTACATTCATCCCTACGTATCTGATTTTTAAAAAATATATATAAAAAAAAAAATCAAATGCACATTTTTGATACTGCTATATTTCCTGTTAATTGTTATTCTCTTATGTAACCTGACTTTTCCTAGAGACAATTCTATGAGATTCCTTCACACAGTGATAATATATTCTTATCGGTGTGAGCTGTAAATATGTATGATTTCAAAACATCCATTTCTACAGATGAGTAGCCGTCTGACTGCTATTTATTGCCTACTTAAGTCCCGGGCAGCAGGGTCAGCTTCTGGGTAACATCTGTATTTAATCCTTATGTACACAATAGGAATCATACAAGTGTGAGGCCAGCGTGTAAATGGGGCGAGAAGAGCACTTAATATAATGCCCATAGTGACAATATTTATTACTTGTCCATTGCTGTCTTATATGAAATGTGAAACAGTCATTTATCAGTAACACACTGACATGCTAGAACTCAAAGTGGGTATTAGTAAAAGTGAACATCATATTTGCCAAGTTAACAACCTTTTTGCCCATAGCAAATCAACTCCATGGTCTCTAGTTACAGCAGGCTGAGATTATCGTTAAACTGAGTTTGTCCATTTAGTTACCAATTGAAGGGCTTGGCATGAACTGCAAGTGGTTCAATCTTTTCTGCTCCCCTCTATTCACACAACATGGTGCACAATGTAAATTCCAAAGCCAAAGATGACACTTAGGAACAGAGCTGTCTGAACCAAAAAAAAAAAAAAAAAATATGCAGTTGCCTCGGGCCCACCAGGTTTTTTAAATTTTTTTTATTTTTTTTCATATTTTGGTGTATTCTCTAGTCTTTTTAAAGTTGATCCATTTTCCCATTTGCTGGAGAAGCATTCTATTTTTTCTTCATCCAAACTACACAGGTATTCCCTGTCATAAATATATTTGACTCTACCGTGCCACTCCCTAATATAGGGGACTTCTGTATTGAACCAATTTTTTGGAATTGTCCCTTTTGCTGCATTTAACAAGTATGGAACTATTGAATTTTTATATTGTTTTAAAGGTCTGCTTGTCCTCTGGAACAAACAAGTCCATGGGTCATCTATGATGATCTCTCCCGTGATCTTTTAATTCATTAATTGTTGTATTCTTAGCCAAAATTCTCGGATCTTGGGACATTCCCCCAAATGTGAGCCATTGTACCCGGAACCTGACAACCTCTCCAACACAAATTTGATTTCTCTGGTTGACAACTATGCGCTATAACCGGTGTAATATACCACCTTGAGAGACATTTATAATTCATCTTAATGGTATTCACATCCCTGGCCGTGCAATGTACAGCTCTCAGCACACTATTCAGTTCGTGCTCTCCCAAATGTAACCCTATTTCTCTTTCCCGTCTTTCTATAAATGGGAGTTTCCTTATACCCATCAGATTGGTTAACATCTTATATATTACTTAACCACTTAAGCCCCAGGGGATTTGGCTGCTAAACGACCAGGGGGTATTTTGCGATTCGGCACTGCGTGACTTTAACGGACAATTGCGCGGTCGTGCGACGCTGTACCTAAACTAATTTGGCGTCCTTTTTTTCCCACAAACAGAGCTTTCTTTTGGCGGTATTTGATCACCTGTGCGATTTTTTGATCATGCGCTATAAACAAAAAAAGAGCGTAAATTTTGCAAAAATAGCAATATTTTTCCCTTTTTTTTATGTGAAATTCCCCCCAAAAAAAATGTAAAAATCAAAATTTTTTAACATTTTCGGCCAATTTGTTTTATGCTACATATTTTTGGTAAAAAAAAATCGCAAAAAGCGTATTTTGATTGGTTTGCGCAAAAGTTATTGCGTTTACTAACTAAGGGAAAGATTTTTGTCATTTTTGTTGTTTTTTTTTTTAACGCGTAATGGCGGCGATCTGCGATTTTTTTTGCGGTACCGCGACATTGCGGCCGAAAGATCGGACCCTTGACTGACATTTTTGACACTTTTGGGGTTACCAGTGACATTTTTACAGTAATCAGTGCTATATATATGCACCATTACTGTAAAAATACACTGGTAGTGAAGGGGTTAACTTTATTTGAGAGGGAGGGGCTGTGTGTGTCCCTAGGGGCGTGATTCTAACTGTGATTGGCTGTGGCTTCAGCTGTATGCAGAGTGATCAACGGATCTACATAGTAGATCCATATGATCATCTCTCATACAGAGGGGAGAATGACAGGCAGCTTGTTTACACAAGCTGCCTGACTTTCTCCCTCTCCCCCGCCGATCGCAGAGTGGCCGGCGGACATCGGGTCCGCCGGTCACACACGCGGGGGGGTCCGTGACCACGCGGGAGCGGGAGCGCGCCTCCGGCGGCGCGCGCTCGCTCCCTAGACCCTCACAAGCTAGTGACGTAGCCCTACATCACTTTGCCTGTGAGGGGCTGACAGCCGCCGTAGATAGTCGTGCGGCGGTCGGCAAGTGGTTAATTTTGCTGATGGAACACAAAGCCTTTCCATCTGGCTAAACCAGGAGGTTTGTCATGGACTTGCAAACCAATGGGTGCCAAAAATGGCCGCAAAGCCTGTGGAGGCTGCTGCATCTGTTACTATATAAAGGTGAGGAGGCTGAAGCTGCTGGGATGAACATGGATACGTTATTCCAATTGTCAAGGATTTTTTCCCACATTGCTAGATCTGCAGCAGCTGCTTTGTCTAGCATGACGGTTTGATTGGAGTCCTGTGCGCAGTAAAGGAAACCAGGAGGGGAGGTGAGAAATGAAGGAACGCCCCTGAGGGACAATCCTCATAGCAAAGTTTTATATATATATATATACAATGCAATCAATGAGGGTGAACAGCACTCAGCCATCAATTAGTGCATAGCAATCCGGCCATCCCATAGGCCATATATAAAGGAAAAAAGTCAAAAGGGATTGCTGCACATAAAAGTTTTATTGGACAAATCCAATCAAATCCAATAAACAGACATAATACAAAAAGTCTATCAGAACATGTTCATAATATAAATAAACATTATGAACATGTTCTGACAGACTTTTTGTGATATGTCTGTTTATTGGATTTGATTGGATGCGTCCAATAAAACTTTTATGTGCAGCAATCCCTTTTGACTTTTTTCCTATATATATATATATATATATATATATATACAGTGCCTTTGCGAAAGTATTCGGCCCCCTTGAACTTTGCGACCTTTTGCCACATTTCAGGCTTCAAAGATAAAGATATAAAACTGTAATTCTTTGTGAAGAATCAACAACAAGTGGGACACAATCATGAAGTGGAACAAAATTTATTGGATATTTCAAACTTTGTTAACAAATAAAAAACTGAAAAATTGGGCGTGCAAAATTATTCAGCCCCTTTACTTTCAGTGCCGCAAACTCTCTCCAGAAGTTCAGTGAGGATCTCTGAATGATCCAATGTTGACCTAAATGACTAATGATGATAAATAGAATCCACCTGTGTGTAATCAAGTCTCCGTATAAATGCACCTGCACTGTGATAGTCTCAGAGGTCCGTTTAAAGCGCAGAGAGCATCATGAAGAACAAGGAACACAACAGGCAGGTCCGAAATACTGTTGTGGAGAAGTTTAAAGCCGGATTTGGATATAAAAAGATTTCCCAAGCTTTAAACATCCCAAGGAGCACTGTACAAGCGATAATATTGAAATGGAAGGAGTATCAGACCACTGCAAATCAACGAAGACCTGGCCGTCCCTCTAAACTTTCAGCTCATACAAGGAGAAGACTGATCAGAGATGCAGCCAAGAGGCCCATGATCACTCTGGATGAACTGCAGAGATCTACAGCTGAGGTGGGAGACTCTGTCCATAGGAAAACAATCAGTCGTATACTGCACAAATCTGGCCTTTATGGAAGAGTGGCAAGAAGAAAGCCATTTCTTCAAGATATCCATAAAAAGTGTCATTCAAAGTTTGCCACAAGCCACCTGGGAGACACACCAAACATGTGGAAGAAGGTGCTCTGGTCAGATGAAACCAAAATCAAACTTTTTGGCAACAATGCAAAACGTTATGTTTGGCGTAAAAGCAACACAGCTCATCACCCTGAACACACCATCCCCACTGTCAAATATGGTGGTGGCAGCATCATGGTTTGAGCCTGCTTTTCTTCAGCAGGGACAGGGAAGATGGTTAAAATTGATGGGAAGATGGATGGAGCCAAATACAGGACCATTCTGGAAGAAAACCTGATGGAGTCTGCAAAAGACCTGAGACTGGGATGGAGATTTGTCTTCCAACAAGACAATGATCCAAAACATAAAGCAAAATCTACAATGGAATGGTTCACAAATAAACATATCCAGGTGTTAGAATGGCCAGGTCAAAGTCCAGACCTGAATCCAATCGAGAATCTGTGGAAAGAACTGAAAACTGCTGTTCACAAACGCTCTCCATCCAACCTCACTGAGCTTGAGCTGTTTTGCAAGGAGGAATGGGCAAATATTTTAGTCTCTCGATGTGCAAAACTGATAGAGACATACCCCAAGCGACTTACAGCTGTAATCGCAGCAAAAGGTGGCACTGCAAAGTATTAACTTAAAGGGGCTGGATAATTTTGCACGCCCAATTTTTCAGTTTTTTATTTGTTAAAAAAGTTTGAAATATCCAATAAATTTTGTTCCACTTCATGATTGTGTCCCACTTGTTGTTGATTCTTCACAAACAATTACAGTTTTATATCTTTATGTTTGAAGCCTGAAATGTGGCAAAAGGTTGCAAAGTTCAAGGGGACCGAATACTTTTGCAAAGCACTGTACATATATATAGGAAAAAAGTCAAAAGGGATTGCTGCACATAAAAGTTTTATTGGACAAATCCAATCAAATCCAATAAACAGACATATAGAATGTAGAATATAGTTGATAAATAATATTTTTATATATACGTACACCAGAGCTTTTTTTCTCAGAGAAAAGGTGCAGTAACTCTCCCTTTTAAATCTTCTTATCTCCGCTCCCATACCCACCTCTGGGCAACATCCCTTGGTTCTGCCCCCTACCTTCCTCTGAGCAACACTCCTTGGATCCGCTCCCTACCCACCTCTGAGCAACTTCCTATGGTTCCACCCCCTATCCACCTCCCAGTACCGCCCTTTTTAGAGAATATAGAACCAAGTAACATTTTATGGTGATAAGTAATTTGTTACGGAATTTGTTAACAACAAGAAAAGTAGTAAAGTAAATCCCCCTGCAGCCAGCAGCAATAGATCCTTTCCAATGAAAATAGATTTTTTTTTCCAGCTAAAATGGATCCCAACAACAATAGACTTGGCAACAACAACAGATTTCCCAGCATCAATAGACTCTCCAGCAGCCAGCAACAATAGACCACTTCCTCAACAATAGTTCCCCCACCAACAATAGATCTCCCCAACAATAATATTGCCACAAAAATAGATGCTCTCCAGCAACAATAGATCCCCCAACAGCCAGCAAGAACAGACCCCTCTCTCAACAGTAGATACCTTCCAGCAACAACTAAACCCCACCAGCAACATAAGCCTCCCCCCCCAGCAGCAACAACGACCTCCATCATGCAAAAATAGATCCCTCTCCTGGAACAATAGAGCCCCCCAGCAGCCAGCATTAACAGACCCTCCAGCACCCCTTGTCATTACATATATTCACTGCTGGAGGTGCCGGAACTGCGTTCCCCCGCGTTCCTGCTGAAAAAAAGCCCTGGCGTACACTTACATAGTTACATAGTAGTTGAGGTTGAAAAAAGACGATAGTCCATCCAGTTCAACCTGTGTAGGTGTGTGTGGACGTAATCATTTCACATACCCCTGAATGTTTTGATCCTTGAGATGTAAGTCTAATAGTCTTTTAAAAGTAGCCATACTCCCCGCATTTACTACAATTTGTGGTACAGAGTTCCACAATCTTGTAGCCCTTACTGTGAAAAACCCCCTGCGTAGTCCAAGGTTAAATCTCTTCTCCTCTTATCGCATTGTATGGCCTCACGTCCTCATGCATTCGTTGCGAATGAATGTTTTTTTTTCTATGCTGAGATCACCCTTGAGGTATTTGTAAATCGCTATCATGTCCCCTCTCAGGCGTCTCCTTTCCAGGGAGAATAAATGAAGCGCTTGTAAGCGCTCTTCATAATTAAGGTCCTCCAATCCCCTAATCAGTTTAGTTGCTCTTCTCTGGACTCTCTCCAGCTCCAGCACATCCCTTCTGAGGACTGGCAACCAGAACTGGACAGAACACTCCAGACGTGGTCGGACCGGAGTTTTATAAAGTGGTAGGATTACAGTTTTATCTCACTTGGTGAGAACATCAATGTGGTCAGTGTTTTTAGAAGCAAGTATGTCCTAGACACCAATTCATGCCTGCTAAGTGTTACTCTGCAGCCTCTACCTTGTTCAGTGGTAAGAAAGTAGAATAGGACTGGGTTCGGAATCACGCATGACACCACCAAGGAACAAATGCACAGGTGACTTTACTGTAGAATATGTAGATGATGGTGCCTCAAGAGGGTCACAATATTTACAGCCAATTATTATCAACCTAGTGTATTGGACATTTTTGGATACTAGCATTTATTACCAGATTTTTTTATTTTTCAGCGGCAAGTGTGTATGTAGCATAGGTGTGCGCAGGGGGTGTGCCAGGTGTGTCTGGGCACACCTTAATCACTACGTGCAGTGCCGATTTCCCCTCCTGGCTGGGCTTCCCCCGTGTTGCGCCTCCCCCTACAGTGCTGCTGGCTTCCCTCCTCTTCTCTCTCCCCAGCTGCTGTGGGGGGTTTCAGAATAGAGAACGGGGGAAAGGGCTAGTAAATTTGTCATTTACCGACCCTTTCCTCTTCGAAATAAACACAGTGAACACACTCACTCCCTGTGTTCATTCATAGCACAATTTACTATGCTTCAGTTTGTGAATGACCAGTGCTGTTCAGCACAGAACAATTCCCATTCATTCACTGTCCAGTGAAGCTGAGGCTGCAGAGAAAGGCATTAGTGTTTTTAGCTTTGCGCACCCTAATGCGCACCTATGGTCGGTAGCCTGCATTTCCTAGAAGGCCAGGGAAGAACATAGTGTGCTCTTGGAAGTTAATTTCTCCACAGTGCCAGTGACTAGTTCCGAATCCTGACAAACCAACTCATAAAGAATGGCTCAGGGAAGTTTAAACAGTTGATGATTTATATGGTAAGTGTACAAATGAAGGAAAAGTTCAGCACTAGCCCCCATTTGTAGTCACTGAGTGAGGTTGCTGTCTTTGGATGCACTCTTGCTGCCTTGAACTGCGCCGACATCTCTGTCGATGGCATCCTTGGATGGTTTCAGGTCTTGTGTTCACCTTCTCTTCCCCTGGTCTGCCACCTCTATTGCCCTTGGGTGAGAAGATGTCTCCCTAACTCTCCCTGTTCGACATCCCAGAGCCAGTTCTATTTCTCTGGACAGCATCTCCTTTGATTGTTTCTCACCACCAGAGCTTACAATTTTTTGCCAGAGAACCTCCCACTTCAGAAGACAGAGGTAGCCCACCTCATGTGCTCTGCAGTATGATTAGGTGACTTCTAGATCAGAAAGCTTTAACACAAACCCAAGGATTTTTTTGTATGGCAATTAAACTTTCATATAGGAAATACTGAGAACATGAACTGTACCTAGTTTCATCACTGACTGTCCATTTTTCAATGGTGGGGAGCAAAATGGGCTGTCCTAGCTGTCAATTTAGATCACATGAAGATGCTCAGGGGTACTGAGCACTCACATAGTGCTCCCTAGGCTTTGTCCTTACTGGAGGGGACTTTGTTAGAAGATGAGACTCATACTGCAGGAGTTAGGTCTTGCCATAGGAAAAATGATATCTGCTCTCTAGGACCTCTCCAAAAAAACACACACTGAACAACTAATACCTATAAGCATGCCCATTTATCTACTTATTCCTGCCTATGATCTCTTCTCTAGGCAGGAGAACATGTCTCATGCAGCAGTCTCCAATCTGACACCCACTCAGTGATAGGCCACAACTTGGAATCTTCCATGCTATGCTAAAGAAGGTAGTTAAAAGAATGTAACCCTCTTTTATAGTGTTGCCCTAGAGTAGCTTAGTGATGAGCTCTTGTATTGAGTCCCAGTCAGGACACTATCTGAATGGGGTTTGCATGTTCTCCCTGTTCTCACATGGGTTTCCTGCCACATTGGTAGGTTAATTGTCTCCTACCTAAAATTGGTCATTGTATGATATTCTAATGTGTGCACTCAAGTTGGCTGCCTCATTATCTGCCTCAACAGCAGATAAAAGTGCTTTTAGAGAGAGACAATGGGGTTAATTCACTAAAGGCCAATTGAGTGTGCTCTTTGCAAAGTGCAGTTGCCCCCGCAAGTGCAGTTGTTCCAGAGCTTGGTAAATGAGGTAAAGCTTCAAGTACCCAATCATGTGCAAGGAAAAAAAACAAAAAAAAACAGAATTTTTGATTGCACATGATTGGACAATGGAAGCGAGTAGAGCTCCCCCTCATTTAGTAAGCTCTGGAGCAACCGCTCTTACAGAGTGCAATTGCGATTTGCAAAGTGCACAGTCTAATTTACTTTGTTAAATAAATGCCAATGAGAGAGAGAGGTCCCTTGAGATAATTTCATAGTTCCTTTGATGAAATGTAATCATGATGTAAAGGTTCCCTGGGGATGGGGCAGGGTAAGGGGATTCAGCACTACCTTAAGCTGGCTATAGACGGTTCAAATCTAAGGACTGGCAAAGATTTGAACCATGTATGAGCAAATGGATTATATATCCAAGTCCATTAACTTATCAGATTTATCATATGAATATTGCAAGCGGCTATAGCCACTAGCAATTATCATTTTCAAAAGGGACCGCTCCCCGTAAGTTTGCTGTCCCCTAAAGATAACTCAACACACAGCCATTAATGTCTAAACTGCTGGCAACAAAAGTGAGTACACCCCTAAATTAAAATGTCCAAATTGTGCCCAAAGTGTCAATATTTTGTGTGGCCATCGTTATTTTCCAGCACTGCCTTAACCCTCTTGGGCAGGGAGTTTATCAGAGCTTCACAGGTTGCCACTGGAGTCCTCTTCCACTCCTCCATGATGACATCATGGAGCTGGTGGATGTTAGAGACACTGCGCTCCTCCACCTTCCATTTGAAGATACCAAACAGATGCTCAATAGGGTTTAGGTCTGGAAACATGCTTGGCCAGTCCATCACCTTTACCCTCAGCTTCTTTAGCAAGGCAGTGGTTGTCTTGGAGATGTGTTTGGGTTTGTTACCATGTTGGAATACTGCCCTGCGGCCCAGTCTCCGAAGGGAGGGGATCATGCTCTGCTTCAGTATGTTCCAGTACATGTTGGCATTCATGGTTCCCTCAATGAACTGTAGCTCCCCAGTGGCGGCAGGACTTATGCAGTCCCAGACCATGACACACCAACTCATACGTCTATTTCCCAAAGACAACCTCTGGATATGACGCTGAGCACGTGCACTCAACTTCTTTGGTCGACCATGGCGAGGCCTGTTCTGAGTGAAACCTGTCCTGTTAAACTGCTGTATGGTCTTGGCCACCGTGCTGAAGCTCAGTTTCAGGGTCTTCTACCTATAGTCTAGGCCATCTTTATGTAGAGCAACAATTCTTTTTTTCAGATCCTCAGAGAGTTATTTGCCATGAGGTGCCATGTTGAACTTCCAGTGACCAGTATGAGAGAGTAAGAGTGAAAACACCAAATTTAACACACCTGCTCCCCATTCACACCGGAGACCTTGAAACACTAACGAGTCACATGACACCGGAGAGAGAAAATGGCTCATTGGGCCCAATTTGGACATTTTCACTTAGAGGTGTACTCACTTTTGTTGCCAGCAGTTTAGACATTATTGGCTGTGTTGAGTTATTTTGAGGGGACAGCAAATTTGCACTAGGTTTACAAGCTGTACACTCACTACTTTACATTGTAGCAAAGTGTAATTTCTTCAGTGTTGTCACATGAAAAGATATAGTAAAATATTTACAAAAATGTGAGGGGTGTACTCACTTTTGTGAGATACTGTATGTATATATATATATATATATATATATATATGTATACAAATTATTTTTGAATTCATTCTGATACATATGACATGAGGTTGTAGTGCAATTTGTACTGCACCTCATCTGCCAATTGATTATTAATGCTGAGAACTACAATGTATGTATATGTGCTTTTTCGTTTTGATTCAAAGCATATTTTGGCGATAGAACACCTTAATTGCTTGTTTATAGCATGGAGCTTATTTACCATTGCTTAAATAAATGATTACATGAATCCTTGTAGATGTTTTCCTGTGTAATTAAGCTTGATGATGGATAATGTCTGCGCCATGATCTTGAGATAATAAATTACGCTGCATTTCTCAAGTGACTGCACACATGCAAGATCCGATGGAAGAATTACAGTGCTGACGGTAATACACTTAGCATGCAAATGCACAGCTGTCTTCCAAAAATAAGGGCGAGCACAGTAGGATGCACGGATCCAAAGGTGTCAGCTGTGGTAGATATTGTATGATGGATGTGATGACTCAAAATACCGAATAGCGTCATTGAGCAGGAGACATGGGGGTCGTGTCATGTTTGTCAGTTCTATAACTTAGTAGATGTAAACCCTAACTAGATGATATTTGGCTTACTAAAGCACTATTAGATCAATTTACAAAGCTAACACACCAGGATAAGTATACTTATTTGAAAAAATGACAGTCATTTTCATAGATTTAAAAATAACAGTAACATGGATTCAATTAGCAAGCTTTTTTTTTTGTGTGTGTTAAAATCTAAGTCCATTTGATAGTGAGTAAAGTCCTTTCTAGTATTAAGAGTGGTATGGACTGCATAGAGAGAGATATCATTTTGGCCCTGTACAAATCATTAGTAAGACCTCATCTGGAATATGCAGCTTACTTTTGGGCACCAATTCTCAAAAAGGATATCGGGGAAATGGAGAAAGCGCAGACAAGGGCAGCCAAACTGATAAGAGGCGTGGAGGACCTCAGCTATGAGAAAAGATTAGAGGAACTGAATTTATTCTCTGTTGACAAGAGGAGATTAAGGGGGGATATGATCAACATGTACAAATACATAAGGAGTCCATATAGTGAACTTGGTGTTGAGTTATTCATTTTAAGGTCATCACAGAGGACAAGGAGAAACTATTTATATCTAGAGGAAAATAGATTTAATCTCCAAATACTGAAAGGTTTCTTCACAGTAAGAGCTGTGAAAATGTGTAATAGACTCCCTCCAGAGGTGGTTCTGGCCAGCTCAGTAGATTACATAGTACATAGTAGTTGAAAAAGACACCAGTCCATCCAGTTCAACCTGTGTGGTGTGTGTCGATTAATTCATTTCCCATACCCCTGAATGCTTTGTTCTTGGAGATGTATGTCCAAGAGTCTTTTAAAAGTGTCCGTACTCCCTGCACTTACTGTTCCACACTCTTGTAGCCCTTACTGTAAAATACCCCTTATGTAGCCTGAGGTTAAATCGCTTCTCCTGTAATCGCATTGTATGGCCTCGTGTACTCTTACACTCCTTGCGACTGAATAGTTTTTTCTATGCTGAAATCCCCATTGAGGTATTTGTAAATCGCTATCATGGCCCCTCTCAGGCGTCTCTTCTCTAGGGAGAATAAATCAAGCGCTTGTAAATGCTCCTCGTAATTTAGGTCCTCCAATCCCCTAATTAGATTGCTTTAAAAAAGAACTGGATTCTTTCCTAAATGTACACTTTACCACCGGAGGATTTTCCTGCTAAAAGACCAGGGGGTTTTTTGCGATTTTTTTACTGCGTGACTTTAACGGACAATTGCGCGGTCGTGCGACGCTGTACCCAAACGAATTTCACGTCCTTTTTTTCCCACAAACAGAGATTTCTTTTGGTGGTATTTGATCACCTGTGCGATTTTTTGATCACGCGCTATAAACAAAAAAATAGCGTAATTTTTGCAAAAATAACAATATTTTTCACTTTTTTTTATATGAAATTCCCCCCCAAAAAAATGTAAAAATCAAAATTTTTTAACATTTTCAGCCAATTTGTTTTACGCTACCTATGTTTAGTAAAAAAAAATCGCAAAAAGCGTATTTTGATTGGTTTGTGCAAAAGTTATCGCGTTTACTAACAAAGGGAAAGATTTTTGTCATTTTTGGTGTTTTTTTTTTTAACGAGTAATGGCGGCGATATGCGATTTTTTTTTTGCGGTACTGCGACATTGCGGTGGACAGATCGGACCCTTGACTGACATTTTTGACACTTTTTGGGGTACCAGTGACATTACTGCAGTAATCAGTGCTATATATATGCACTGTTACTGCAAAAATGACACTGGCAGGGAAGGGGTTAACTGTATTGGACAGGGAGGGGTTAAGTGTGTCCTAGGGGCGTGCTTCTAACTGTAGTGGGACATTCCTATTGGTGTAAAAAAAAAAGATCAACGGTTCTACATAGTAGATCCGTCTGATCTTCATTTTTACACAGGGAGAACTGACAGGCGGCTTGTTTACATAAGCCGCTCTGTCTTTCTCCCGCTGTACCGGCGATCGTAGTGTGACCGGCGGACATCGGGTCCGCCAGTCACACTCCCGCACTCCTCTGTGAACGAGCCTCGGCGGGCGTGCGCCTCGGAGGGCGAGCGCTCGCCCGCTATTGGCTCTAGAAGGAGTGACAGGCGAGCGACGTAGACCTACGTCACTCTGCCTGGCCGGGGCCGACTGCCGCAGTAAATATACTGTGAGCAGTCGGCAAGTGGTTAATAACTGGATACAAATATTTATATGTAACGTTGATCCAGGGAACATCTTTTTGCCTCTCAGGGGATCAGGAAGGAAGATTTTTTGCATGCTGGAGAAAATTGGTACATGCTTTATTGGGTTTTTTTTACCTTCCTCTGGATCAGCTGTGGGTATAGGAGTGTGTATATGGGATTGTATGATTTTTTTGTCCCCTTTTATTGGCTGAGCTCGATGGTCTTGTGTCTTTTTTCATCCTGATTAACTATGCAGCTATGTGAGTCACAAGACTGCTATATACTGCTGATGGAAAAAGGTATTTAACAGTTTATATTTACTAAAATAATATCATCCCCATGTTCTGTGTTCTGTGGGAGACCAGATATACAGTAGTGAATGCAGAGTCCTGTGTTTAGTAACACTTTAAAATTATTTTAAGAAAATTGTATACAATGAAAACTAAGGCAAACATGCTAAAAAATAGATTTTGAATTTACACACACTGTCAGAGCATGCTGAATTTCCGGTGGATCAATAGGCAGCATTTGCAGCAAGGCATGTACTAGATACATTTTTATTTTTTATTTTACCCAGACATACACAATGGATAAAGAAGAGACATCTATTCAGATACTTTAAAATGTTTGGGATGGAGTTTTACCTTAAAGCACATCAACTTGTTCTTGAAGTTGAAGACTCTTGATTCCCTCCCAGGAGATCAGAAAATCAGCCTAGCACATCCCTATCTGAAATTAGGTCACATATTGGGTTTGGAGTAATTCTGCAGATGGTGAATTAACCGAGCAAATAAATAAGCAATAACTAACTAGAAGCACATATTTTAATCTCTTCATTGAAATATCACATTTCATTTTTTTTTCCAAGCCACAGCGTCTGGGCAATAGAAATTAACTCACCCTTTCATAAACATACACTATTTAACTGAGAGGAAATTGTAGACTGATTTCATTTGACTTCATGATCTCTTATGGTAAAAATTGTGAACATAAGAAAACGTCTACTACCCAAAAATGACATGGAAAAAGTCCGACTTTAGAGATGTTTTCACTGAGCTCCGCATAGCTTGGACCTTAGTCATTGTTTTGGAATGACTCCAGAAATCTCTCTATATGATTTAACTTTTTTTTTTTTATTTTAATTTATATTTTATTGTATTTTGCCTAAAGGGGTTAAACATCTGACCACCTCCTCTACATAAAGTAATAATCACAAATTATCCAATCCTTTAAATAGTTTTAGAATTTTAATGGACAGAAATGCAATTACACTTATTAAATTATTGTATCTTGCTTATTATTCTGGTAAAAAATAAAGGTAATAATATTTTATTACTTCAGAGAAATAAATATTGAACTAATGAAGTATAGCATTAAATTAATAATAACAGTATTAATTTTCTATTTTTGGAGCGTCTGGTTAAAAACTAAAGGAGATCAGCAGGCAAGGTAAAAAGTAACACTGGGATTTATACATCTAGGGATTTTACTAATTATTTTGAGATGTAGATCTGTGTACATTGTAATGTAAAAATCAATTTCCAGAAGATAGGAATACATACAAAGTCACAGACCTTGAGGTTTACATTTAGTTTTGAAGGACTACATATCCCATGGTACCTTGCTGCCTGTAAGCAGTGGTTCCATGACTGACTCTGCCTCATTAAACTCTTCCTCTGTAGTTTAGAAGGCAGGCTCTGTGTTATGTGTGACACAGCAGTGCCTATGTGTCACAGAATTGGAGGAAATATTCACAAAGTGAGTTTACAAACTTCAAGACCATTCAGATTAATAGGAGTAGGCTAAAAATAATTGAAATACAATGTAAAAAAAAAAAAAAACATATGACTTTAAATATTAACCATAGATACATGTCAGAGGCGTAACTAGAACCTTCGGGGCCCGGGTGCAAGAAACCATGAAGGCCCCCCCCCCCGGACCCCTGGCCGGGGCCCTTCCCTTCAAGCCCGGGGCTCTTCCCACTGATCCTGGGGCCCTTTACTCCCCTTTCGGGGCCCTTTATTACAGTCCCACAGCGGGTCCCTTTCACAAGTTTTGCAGTGGGCCCCCTTCCTACCATCTTGGGGCCTCCCCACGGTGGTGGAATGCCAGGGCCGGTCGCAAGTGTGACCTTTGTGATCCTGGAAGTTCACCCACTGGTGTCAGTAGTTTTAATTTTTTGGTATTTTAATTGTATTATTTTTTATCATTTTATTTTATTTTTTTACAATGCCACTGACTATGACTCTGTCCATTCAGAAAAGGAAGGAGCTGGTAAATTACATATTTACAGACCCCTTCCTGGTTCTCTATTGTGACACATCCCCTGCGGCAGCCGGCAGGAGAAGGGAGGGATCACAGTGGGGGGGGGGGGGGAGCACACAGGGGCCCAGAGACAGCAGAACACAAGTGAACTGGATAGGAGGAGTAGCGGGGGAAGCATACAGAGGATCCAATCTCCTCCATTTTTTTTCTGCAGCTACAGGAGGAAAAAGGAGGACAGTGATTTCTCTACAGGCTGCCCCCGCCGCCCCTCCTATCCAATGCTGGGCCCCCTGGAGCATTGGGCCCGGCTGCAATTGCAACCCCTGCAACCCCTGTAGTTACGCCCCTGATACATGTTAAGAGAACTAAAAAAGCTTAGCCTATAGTTCTACTTCAAATAAAGCTTAGAGGAGGCTTGTATTTTCCTGAAAAACTACTAGGCAAAAGTATGAATGCTTTTGTCCTACAAGACAAGCATTGTCTCTAATAATTTTTTTTCACTTTGGACAGAGCAAGGGAGGGTCAGACTTTTTTTCATCATCTGTGTCCCTTTGTGGAGATTTCCCTTCACTTCCTGTCCCATAGCCAAACAGGAAGTGAGAGTAAATTCCTGAAAATTAAGGGAATTCTTTGAGGACCCCCAGGACACTAGAACTAGTGTCCCCATTGGAAGATTTAACCCTCTATTACTTTTCTGGGGACAACCCAAAATTTGGGATTTTCTTTACTTTCACTTTCAATGATAATGGTAAACAGGACAAAAAGAGAGAGGGTGAATCTCCCTAATGGGGTCACAGATAGCAATAAAAACTGACAAGTATTTTAATCCCTCTCCACTTTACCCAAAACTAAAAAAAAAGGTTTTGCATTTAGTTATACTTCAAGTCTAGTACACACGGGCCGAATGTCGGGCGGCATATAACATTTGACCCACGCATACGACAGTCGGTCTGTTGAAGGCTCATGACCCTAAAGGGTCTGCCGACGTGCTCTTAATCAGAGCTCTCAGTCAATGGCTGAGAACTCTGACCGGAGTCTTCTGGCGGGAGGCCCTCCCTCTGTCAGAACACAATAGCTCACCAGGGGGGATTGCTGTACTAACATTAGATTGTTAGTACAGTGGCTCCTCCTGAGCTGTCAGTAGTGTGTATAGGAGGGCTTTGGCTTTATATAACTGAACAAAGTTGCATGCAAATCTAGCTACGTCAGTTGCTGTACAGGCATGATGAGCCCAGAGCTGACAATGTGTGGAATTTGGTATTTGACAGAAAGGTTGACCTATTACAGTGCATTGCTGGTCCAAGATTTTTGTCAGTGCTTGTCAAAACTTATATCTGAACTCCAGGCAATCAATTAACCACTTCTGGACAAGAAGATTTTCCCCCTTAATGACCAGGCCATTATTTACGATTCGGCACTGCGTTACTTTAACTGACAATTGCGCGGTCATGCAACGCTGTACCCAAATAAAATTGAGGCCCTTTTTTCCCCACAAATAGAGCTTTCTTTTGGTGGTATTTGATCCCCTGTGCAATTTTTTATTTTTTTGCTCTAAAAACAAAAAATGAGCGACAATTCTGAAGAAAAAAAAAAATATATTTTTCACATTCTCCTATATAACATTCCAAAAAAAAAAAAATGTAAAAATACATTTTTTTCATCCTGTTAGACCAATTTGTATTCTGCTACATATTTTTGG
This sequence comes from Pelophylax lessonae, assembly GCF_965119305.1. Lineage (NCBI taxonomy): Eukaryota > Metazoa > Chordata > Amphibia > Anura > Ranidae > Pelophylax > Pelophylax lessonae. The sequence goes on along the minus strand of NC_138770.1, from coordinate 639,937,656 downwards.
TAAAAAAAAAATCCCAATAAGCCAATTTTTGGTTTGTGCAAAAGTTATCGCCTCTACAAACTGGTGGAAAGATTTATGTCATTTTTATTTTTTTACTATTAACCACTTAAGCCCCGGAAGATTTTACCCCCTTCCTGACCAGGGGGTATTTTGCGATTCGGCACTGCGTGACTTTAACGGACAATTGCGCGGTCGTGCGACGCTGTACCTAAACAAATTTGACGTCCTTTTTTTCCCACAAACAGAGCTTTCTTTTGGTGGTATTTGATCACCTGTGCGATTTTTTGATCACGCGCTATAAACAAAAAAAGAGCGTCAATTTTGCAAAAATAACAATATTTTTCACATTTTTTTATATGAAATTCCCCCCCAAAAAAAAAAGTAAAAATCAAAATTTTTTAAAATTTTCAGCCAATTTGTTTTATGCTACATATGTTTGGTAAAAATAATCGCAAAAAGCGTATTTTGATTGGTTTGCGCAAAAGTTATCGCGTTTACTAACAAAGGGAAAGATTTTTGTCATTTTTGTTGTTTTTTTTTTTAACGCATAATGGCGGCGATCTGCGATTTTTTTTGCGGTACTGCGACAGATCGGACCCTTGACTGACATTTGTGACACTTTTGGGGTTACCAGTGACATTTCTACAGTAATCAGTGCTATACATATGCACTGTTACTGTAAAAATACACTGGTTGTGAAGGGGTTAACTTTATTTGGGAGGGAGGGGCTGTGTGTATCCCTAGGGGCGTGCTTTCTACTGTGATTGGCTGTGGCTTGAGCTGTAAGGACACTGATCAACGGATCTACATACTAGATCCGTTTGATCAGTGTCTTTACAGAGAGGAGAATGACAGGTGGCTTGTTTACACAAGCTGCCTGCCTTTCTCCCTCTCCCGCGCCGATCGCCGAGTGACCGGCGGACATCGGGTCCGCTGGTCACACGCGCGGGGGGGTCCGTGACCACGCGGGAGCGGGAGCGCGCCTCCGGGGGCGCGCGCTCGCTCCCTAGACCCTCACAAGCTAGTGACGTAGCCCTACGTCACTTTGCCTGTGAGGGGCTGACAGCCGACGTAGATCGGCGTTAGGCAGTCGGCAAGTGGTTAATGGTGGTGATCTGCGATTTTTGAGCGTGACTGCGATATTGCGGTGGACAGATCGGACCCCTAAGTGACATTTTTACACTTTTGAGGGGACCAGTGACATTACTACAGTAATCAGTGCTAAAAATATGCACTGTTACTGTACTAATAACACTGGCAGGGAAGGGGTTAACTCAGGGGCGATCAAAGGGTTAAATGTGAGCCTAGGGGTTTTTTCTAACTTGGGGGGGGGGGGGGGTTGGGCTTGTGAAATTAACACAGAGACCTGTGATCCTAAATAGGTGAAACACAGGAGCTCTGCATTGATTCCTGAGAGAACAACGGTCTGCTGTGTTTACAACAGCAGTCCGCCGTTCTCTCTTCACGGTAAGCGATTGTGGGTGCCCGGTGAAAATCACAGCTGCCGGTCCCCATGGATTGGCTTCCCCGCTGGTGAGTGGACACGCGCGCTCCCCCAGGATTGCTTCTGTGAACCGCCATACAAGTACAGCGGTTTGCGGGAACCTGCTGACTTGCTGCCGTTATATGGCAGCTGGTCGGAAAGAGGTTAAACATACAGATAAAATACATATATGTGAGCTGTTTTAGCTACCGAAGGATATGTATTTCTGTCCATCCAGTCTTGAGAGTACACAGTTCTGCCCCACAGCACAGCCCTGTCTGGAAGGGTTGGAGACCTCATTTTTTTTAACATTAAAATATTACTAAACCCAGGAGCTTGCAGTCACTATATCTGCTCTCCCACAGTACACAGAACATGGAAATGCAATTATTTTAGTAAATATAAACTGCTAAATACCTTTTCTCAACAGCAGCATATAGCAGTCTTATAACTTCTATCAGCGTCTGGTTAAAGCTTGTAGGAGGGGGTTTTAATTCTCCTCTGACTGTCCTATGAGGCTGCATGACCCCTGACCCTATGTCTGGACAGTGCTGATTGGCCCTGTGCCAATCACATGCACCCTCCCAAGAAATAAAAACAAAACTCTCTAGCAATACACACCAAACAGAGCATGCTTTACTGCATATACTGACTGATTGTTTACTGTTGTGGGTTTAGTAACACTTTAACTAAAGGCAAAACATTTTTATTTAAACTTTGGATGGAGTGGAGAGGGATTAGAACACCTGTCAGGTTTTATGTCACTCCTGTCTCTTCTCCTATCAGCATGCTACTTGTTAGCACATGAGTACTGCAGCACAACTGATTGGCTCCTTGTGCTGCTTCTTCCTCTCCCATTCTAAACTCTGCTGTACGGTCAATAGCAAAAGGTACATTTCAGGTACCTACACAGTTCATATTACAGATTACACGTATTGATGTATTTATCAAAACAGAGGTGCATTAATTTGCCTTTTATATCTGCTTGTAAATCAACACCATTAAAGCGGTTGTTGCTGCAACATTTCATATTACTGATATGTGGCTGCTGTACCATGTACTTGTATGAGAACGTATCCTGTTATCTTTGTTGCTTCTTATTGCTACTTATTGCTTCCTTTGTGTGAAATCCCTGGTGTTCCTGACAGTTGAGGTATACTTGTGATCCCAACTGATATCAAAACACTACATCCAACTCCACTGGCTACAGAGGTGGCTCACCATGAAAAAGACAATAATCCTCCTATATACGTAATAATATGCTGCGCCTGGCTTAAAATAGATCAACTGCCATATAAGAACGAAAAGCAGCCAGCACAAAATCTTGAATGTAATAAGAGATCGTTCAAACAGTAAACATAGGTGCAGCGCTAATCAAAAAACATAAATTGAATCAATGTCCACATCCAAGAGAAGAAACCAAAAGAGTGTCCACTTTTTGTAGGAATCCTCTATAAGTGATACAAGGACCATCACCAGCATCCAATCACACACCCACTTACCGGATCACATTGACCCTCACTACAAAGGTCATTATAGGCAGCAGATCCTATGCGGAGCAGGTATAGGTATGGGTGTGATGGTTGGAAACCAGTACTCGTTGATCCAGCTAACAATGTGCTGACAAATCTATTCTTAATTGTAAGTTACTACCAGTGGTGGCCCGTCCATTGGGGGTGCAGGGGCCCGGCCCCCCCATCCATGCATCCGGCCCCCTAATCTACAAGCAGGGCGCCGGGTGCATGGATTCCAATGGGGGTTTATTTTTATTTTTTTTTAACCACTTTACGTCTGCTCACAGTAATATTACTGCGGCAGAGTGGCTCGTTATCGTCTGACGACGTAGTACTACGTCCTCAGACACTCCCCCTTCTGGGCGGCGCTTGCGCGCCGCCGGAGGCTCGCTCCCGCTGTTTTCATTCACAGCGGGAGTCGGGCCAGGGGAGGAGCAGCGGCGCTCTTACCCGATCTAGTGTGGAGATCCGCCCGCTGTGTGTAAACACAGCGGGCGGATCTCCATAGTGACAGGGAGTGACAGATCGGACTGTTCAGCATAGCTGGACATCCGATCTGTCCTTCTGTCACTCAGTCACCTCCCCCCCTACACGTCAGTAAGCACCAGGCATACATTAACCCCCTCCCTCTCCAATAAAATTAACCCCTTCCCTGCCAGTGTCATTTTTACAGTAACAGTGCATATATATAGCACTGATTACTGCAGTAATGTCACTGGTACCCCCAAAAGTGTCAAAAATGTCAGTCAAGGGTCCGATCTGTCCGCCGCAATGTCGCAGTCCCGCAAAAAAAATCGCAGATCGCCGCCATTACCCGTTAAAAAAAAAACACCAAAAATGACAGAAATCTTTCCCTTTGTTAGTAAACGCAATAACTTTTGCGCAAACCAATCAAAATACGCTTATTGCGATTTTTTTTACCAAACATATGTAGCATAAAACAAATATTGTTATTTTTTCAAAATAAACGCTCTTTTTTTGTTTATAGCGCAAAAAGTAAAAATCGCACAGGTGATCAAATACCACCAAAAGAAAGCTCTGTTTGTGGGAAAAAAAGGACGTAAATTTCGTTTGGGTACGGCGTCGCACGACCGCACAATTGTCAGTTGAAGTCGCACAGCGCTGAATCGCAAAAAGTGACCTGGACGGAAGACAGCAAAATCCTCCGGTGGTAAAGTGGTTAAGCATGTGCTTAGAGCCAGAGGCTCTAATAGGCTTCAAAAATGGTGGGCTTGGGGCACACTGTGCCCTGAGCCCACCCAGTTGGGTGACAATAGCAAATGAATATTCGCTATTGTCACATGGATTCTCCTTCTGGCCAATCAGGAAGCGGGTCCTGAGACCCGTTTCCAGATTGGCCGAAAGGAGAAGCAATGCTATTGGCCAAGGAGGAGGGAGGAGACGCAGGGGAAGCCCAACCCACGGAGGAGACTGAGGGGGAAGCCGCCGCTGCCACTGCCTGCCCTCCACATGTCAGTTCCAGAGTGAATGAGCCGGAAACCGGAGGGAAGGGGGATATGGTGTGCGGGCTGGAGCTGGTGTGGTACCAGCCGCCACTGGTTACTACTATTTTACAATAAACATATTTGTTAATACTACACTATGAGAGGTGTCCTACTTGTCCCCACATGATTCGATGTGACCATTGCTAGCGAGGTGGAGGAACTACAGGGTGAACGCTAAGAGGATCCTATGGCTATGCATGCTCCACATTGGATTTGCTGCCTATATTGACCTTTGCAGCAAGAGTCAATGTGATTCGTGAAGTGGCTGTGTGATTGGATGCTGGTGATGGTCCTTTTATCACTTATAGAGGATTCCTACAACAAGTGGACACTCTTTTGGTTTCTTCTCTTGGATATGGACATTGATTCAATTTATGTTTTTTGATTAGCGCTGCACCTATGTTTACAGTTTTCTAGCTATGCTGGGAACTCAGTGCACTCTCCTCCAATGATCAGACGTGTCCTGACACGCCCCTGCTGCACAGCCTTTCATTGGGAAGCTCAAAGGGCTGCTGTTTCTCCTCCCCCCAGCTCTTATGCAGCTGAGAACAGAGGGAATGTGATTATTTCTAAAAAAGGGAAACAAGATATTTATAATGTTTTTTTATATCTATCTAAAAATGTTTTTCCTTTCATTTTTATTTTAAACTGAATGGGTTGTTTTACAAGGTGATTGTTTACAATTACTTGAAAGTTCCCTGCAGATATTGCAGTTGGGCTCCATAATGCTGGCAATCTGGCAACACTGGCATTTGATAAACACCAAGCTTGGCACTGCTTTACACAAAATGGACCAGTGCGCCAAGACTGCTTTTAACTCCTAGACCAATGATACCTGTCCGCACGTATGCTTGTGATTATAATATGTCAGTTACATAAAATAAATCTTATGCCATCGTTTGTTTGTTGGCGGTGTCTAGGGAAACACGAACTCCAAATAAAAACAGCCCTGGTTATGCCGTTTCCTACTTGTCTAGCAGACTTTAAATGGCTATATTTTCTGGATATATAGGAATCTCTTGGGTGGTAACCACCCTTACCATAAATACATTAGAATATATTTTCCTTGGAACCTGAAAGCTAAGCCCCTCCGTGCTTTAATATTCCTTCCACATGTGGCAATATAAACACCTGTGACAGCTACTATGCAGCAATATATCCCTGCAGTTGCCACATAAAAAAAGGTCTGTCCATGAAAAATAATTTCCCAGCCCTCTGCGCACGTTGCTGGTCTACAAACGTTACAGTAGCGGCTCCAATATTAGTTATTACAATATTAATAATATTGAACAGAGGCGACCATTTCAATTCCGGTCTTACTTTTCTCCATCTCTTTTTAATTTTAGTTAAAAGTTTGCAGTCAAGAAAGGTTCTGCGAAAAGTTTTTCTAAGCATGAAACAAACTAAATTCACACCTGCCAGGAGGAAGAAAAATCCATCCGCTTCCTGAAATCCTTCAGCTCTGCCCAGTGAGACTTCATTTTCCAGCATAGAGGATATCCTGTAATAAAAATCTTTCTGACATAAATAATCTATATTTTGTACATATGCATTAACCGATTTAGTGCCAGACACATCTGCTCTGAAAGCTTATAATAAAAAAGAATAAATAAATACCCTTTTTTTGCTATGAGGATTGAATATGATTCTTTATATTTAATTTAACAACAATATGTCCACAAGAAAAACAAAGTTTGAATGCAGCTCTTCATTAAACTGAAAGTAAAGGAAAAATCGAACTAACTCTAAACTTACTCCCAGACACATTTGAAGCCTGCTGAAGGTTTTTTACCTTCATGCATAGAACACCTTCAGCCTACAACATGGGTGCTCAACATGTGGCCCTTCAGCTGTTGCCAAACTGCAATTCCCATCATGCATCTGCCTTTGGGAGTCATTCTTGTAACTATCAGCCTTGCAATGCCTCATGGGACTTCTAGTTCGGCAACAGCTGGAGGGCCCCAAGTTGAGAACCCATGCTTTACAACTACTTTAATGGTAGTGACCACCAGCATATCTCGCATATACAATGTTGTTATTCTCTGACTGTTTCCTGCAGCATGTCCAAAGTCTCCAACAACATTTGCAGCATATCCGCAGTCTTTGAACATCTCCTTGATATGCCTGCAGTTTCTAACCAACAACTGTAGTATTCTTCCTACATTCTCTAATTATCAACTGTAATATGCCCACAGTCTCTAACCGTCAACTGTAGTATGCCCACCGTCTCTATCCATCAACTCTAGTATGCCCACAGTTTCTATCCATCAACTGTAGTATGCCCACAGTCTCTATCCATCAACTCTAAAATGCCCACAGTCTCTATCCATAAACTGTATTATGCCCACAGTCTCTATCCATCAACTCTAAAATACCCACAGTCTCTATCCATAAACTGCAGTATGCTCACAGTCTCTATCCATCAACTATAGTATGCCCACAGTTTCTATCCTTCAACTTTAGTATGCCCACAGTCTCTAACTGCCAACTGTAGTATGCCCACAGTCTCTATCCATCAACTATAGCATGCCCATAGTCTCTATCCATCAACTGTAGCATGCCCACAGTCTTTAACCATCAACTGTAGTATTCCCACAGTCTCTATCCATCAACTGTAGTATGCCCACAGTCTCTAACCATCAACTGTAGTATGCCCACAGTCTCTAACTGTCAACTATAGTATGCCACAGAGAAAGAGATGTACACCGCTCAGGCAGTTGGAACTTCACAGCCAGCCATGCGTGCAGGACCTTGGATCGCCACCGCAAACAGTATACAAGAGAAATGGCCGCACACCAAGCAATGGCTCACGATGAAAGTCTTTATTGAACAAGGATGCAAGGTACAGCAAAATGGATGGTATACATGTTTCACATGACTCACAGCATGCTTGTTAACTACCAAGTGTGAACAAGCACGCTGTGAGTCGTGTGAAACATGTCTACCATCCATTTTGCTGTACCTTGCATCCTTGTTCAATAAAACTATAGTATGCCCACAGTCTCTATCCATCAACTATAGTATGCCCCCAGTCTCTATCCTTAAACTGTAGCATGCCCACAGTCTCTAACTATCAATTGTATTATGTGCACAGGCTTCAACTATCAACTGTAGTATGCCCACAGTCTCTAACCCTCATCTTTCGTATTCTTCCTACAGTCTCTAATTATCAGCTGTAATGTGCCCACAGTCTCTAACCGCCAACTATAGTATGCCCACAGTCTTTATCCATCAACTGTAGTATCCCCACAGTCTCTATCCATCAACTGTAGTATGCCCACAGTCTCTAACTATCAACTGTATTATGTGCACAGGCTTCAACTATCAACTGTAGTATGCCCACAGTCTCTAACCCTCAACTTTAGTATTTATCCTACAGTCTCTGCTTATCAACTGTAAAATCCCCACAGTCTCTAACCATCAACTATAGTATGCCCATGGTCTCTAACCCTCATTTTAGTATTCTTCCTACAGTCTCTAATTATCAACTGTAATATGCCCACAGTCTCTAACCGTCAACTATAGTATGCCCACGGTCTCTATCCACCAACTGTAGTATGTCCACAGTCTCTAACAATCATCTATAGCATGCCTGCCCACAGTTTTAAACCATCAACTGTATTATGTGCACAGTCTTCAACTATCAACTGTAGTATGCCCACAGTCTCTAGCCATCGATTGTAGCATTGCCACAGTCTCTAATCATCAACCGTAGTATGCCCACAGTCTCTAACAATCAACTTTATTATGCCCAAGGTCACCAACCACCAACTATAGTATGTCCACAGTCTCAAATAATCAACTATAGTATGCCTGCCCAGTGCCCACAGTCTTCAATCATCAACTGTAGTGTGCTCACAGTCTATTACCATAAACTGTAGCATGATCCCTGTCCCTGACAGTTTTCTGCAGCGTTACCTACACTCAATAGTATGTAGAGCCTTTATTGAAGTCAGCAGCCACACATGTGTAAATAGTAGGTTGACTAACACTGGTCTGTGTGTGGGCACTCAGGTGATTTGCGCCCAGAGTGTATTTAAAATAACAATAATCACACTCAATAAAAACATAAGAACAAGTCTATAATGGTGTATAACTCTTTCGCTACCACTCGTGCTCTAATGCAAATAAAGCCTAATCATACATATGGATAGTGTAATATCAATAGTGGGTTACTGCATGCATCAAAAGGCTGTTCAAACAATCACAAAAGCTAAAATAAAATAAAGATGCCGCACTACCAACTATTCCATATAATACAGGGTTTATAACCATAAATATGTTAGTGTACCAAAATAGTAATCAAACAATAGAAAATAGTCCAATAATAAAACAATGTAACTACAGTTCATAAATGTGAAGTATATGTGACTTCCACCTTTTATATTAGAACAACACCTACAATAAATTCTGAATGGTCTATATGGATACTACATCCTTACACTTACATGTATTTGAACTTTCTTTTGTTCTAAAATTAGTTTTTTTTTTTTTTTTTCAAAGAAATCACAGCACAAGTTCTAACATTGTAGATACTATCCACTAAGTTTCCATAAATAAATTAAAGACTTTTACATTATTATTATACTGGATTTTTCTAGCACCAACAGTTTGTGCAGCGCTTTAACATTTGTTCTTAAATAATATTTGAATCAAATTTTATTTAATTGAGTTTTTAAACATTAAACAAACAAAAAAGAAAAAATACAGACATACCATACAATTGGACATATATATTATTAGAACTGGAGGTGCCGTCTACCAAGTGTGAATTCCTACAGTAATGTGTGAATACTTGGGCTCCGAACGTGTGGAACTCAATGTTCATTTTTGGAAAATAACTATGTTTCTATGTGTTGCTATTTTGGATCCTCTGTAAAAGATGGGAAATGTTAATAAAAACTCAAGATCAAAAATTAAAACATTAAAAACATTTATTTAAAATTTAAAAAAAAAATTTAAAACAGAATTATTAATTTATTAATTAATATATTAAGTCAGAGTCCTTTTCTTAGTGGCATTTTTCCACACAAGACTCAGTAGATATTGCAGTATAGAGATTCAGGAGAATGTGACATACACTTTGTTTCTATAGACCATGTCATGAGTACGATGATATTCTTCATTCCATTATGAGAAGCATATAGCATAGCTCAGTTTGCACTCTAATTTATACATGATTGAGAAGCTCACGGAGTCAGTTATCCATGAAGCTTAGAATCCCAAATGTAATTTAGAACAAACCTAAACACTGACTGATTAATTGCCACCTCTTGACCCATGAGTGATAGCCAGGGTTCAGTGTTGTCATTATCCACCAGGAGACCTAAAAATGTGCCTTAATTCCTAGGTAAATTGACTCATCCCTATTATAAACAGCAGTAGAAGATGAACTCTTCGGTTTATATTGGACACTGGGAATTATCCATCTTTATCCATCATACCGGCTTTTAAAACATTACACTCACATATAGGACTTTTCTGAAATCTCAACAGCTGCCATGGCCCCTGGGCTTTTAGCACCAAATTTAAGGTGCGTAAAAGCATTTATCAAGATTGTCGTTGTAGAGCTCCAGGTCTCCATCCATAGAGCCATATACATTTTATGTGGGATAAACTGCTTAGATTAAGGCAGGAAATTTATTTAGAGTAAATAGTATTAACGCCACGCTTGTCTGTGATCAGACAGGATAGCTATTTTCAGGCCAATATTCATTAGTTTATATTCAGTGGACTGGATAATGGTGACACAATGGATCACATGCAGTATGCAATTTTAAAAAACGTATTAAAAAGAAAAAATGAATAAAAAATATATATATTTTTTTTTAACAGGTCTTCCAAATGCATTGCAAGGATCAGTTGAATGGCTGTTCTATACATATATTTATTTTATTTTATTTTTTCAGTTTGGAGCAGTCAGAGCAAGAATAAAAGTGCTAGTGTGCTTTGTTTGCCCTTATAATATTTATAAACTGTTAAAGCGGTTGTATACACCACTTTGTTATTTTTACTGTAGGTAAAATGAATATCTCCTAAACCTGCACAGTTAAGGAAATATTCACCCTACATGCAGCTGCTGACATTAGCGGCTCATGCGCTCTGAAGGTCCTGCATATCGTGCCAGAACTTCACAGCTTGGTAGAAACAATGAGTCCAGATATGCCAAAGAGACGTGGGGAAAAGGACAAGAAGGAAAGGGAAGCAGGCATATCTGGAAGGTGGGGATTTAAATGTGCCTGTCAAACAACTTAAATTATGTAAAAAAATATCAAAATGTTTTAGATATATATCAAAGGAGTCATATCATATTTGTATTACAGTCATATGCATAGTCACAATGATCATTACAGTGCAGTTGTCCCAAAAGGGCAATACATAAATAAGTACATTTCTGGGGCTACGCGTTTCGCTGAAGATGCTTCATCAGGGTCCAGCAAATTTTAAATCGCAATAAATTTATACAATGATATCAAAATCTAAAAGTAGACAATATACCAGTTAGAACATAATAATGCAGTTGATATACATTTTAGAAAATAGTGATAATACCAATGATATTTATCAAGTAATATATTCACATCGAATAAAAATTGTGAACAACCATATACATATTACAGCTTAGCAGTATCAAGAGGAATAAACATAAAAGTATAAAAGGTTCAAAAGATACGGGGAGAGAGGGGGGGGAGGAAAAAGGGGGGGGAGGGGAAGGGGGAGGGAAGGGGGGAAAAAGGGGAAAGGAGAAAAGAAGAAGGGAGAAGAAGTGAGAGAGTGATTTCTTTTCTGGGTATACAACCGCTTTAAGAAACTGTCAAACTACAACCTGAAGGTGAATATAATATAAAGAAAATAATAGACAAGTATAATCATTATAATGAATAAATAATTATATCATGTTCCATATATATATATATACTGTATATTAGTAATATATCTTCAGGCTTGCCATCTGACATGCAGGGTTCTTTTTCTCTTCTGAACTTCTCTAATAATGGCTGGTCATAAATAAAGAAGAGAGTGGAGCTGATGTTCTCTATATATTTGTACTGGAGTTAACTGCCCCATGGAGACGCTTCCTCGGAGGACGGATCCATTTTATATATACTATATATATATATTAGTAATAATATATCCTCAGTCTGGTCATTTGACATGCAGGGTTCTTTTTTTCTTCTGACTTTCTCTAATAATGGCTGGACATAAATAATGAAAAGAGTGGAGCTGACATACTCTATATATTTGTACTGGAGTTAATTGCACCATGGAGACACTTCCTCGGAGGACGGATCCATTTTATATATATATATATATATATTAGTAATATATCTTTGAGCTAAGTCACCTGATATGCAGGGTTCTTTTTCTCTTCTGAACTTCTCTAGCAATGGCTGGTCATAAGTGATAAAGATAGTGGAGCTGATGTTCTCTATATATTTGTACCTGAGTTCATTGCACCATGGAGACGCTTCCTCAGGGGACGGATCCATTACACCCTTAGGTCACAGCACTTCCTCAGACTGAGGACATTTACTGCCAGGGACTGAGCAAGTGAGGAAGTGAGGACACAGATGACATTTAAAACCTGACATATGTTTTAACCCATTCCCATTGTTTCAATGGTATAAAACAAATGTCCGAAGTTAAGAATTAAAAGTAACATTTCCATACTAAAACCTTTATCAATGGAAAAACCAAGCATGGAGTTTTCTATTTCTCATTCACAGCATTATGTTTTGCTAATAAATTTCAGGTGCCCTATAAATACACTTTCTTGGATGTGACCTTCCATAGAATGCACAGAAGCAGTTTATGTATTGACAATTATAGTAAATTGGGGAATGATGCAGATTATTTAATATTAAAGGCAACTATTATTAACAGCTTGTGTTTCTCTTTAATGTCGGTCAGTTTATGTATATCATTTGTGCATTTATGTGTAAACAGATCCCAACTGCAGATTACCCTGGCTGTGGTTTGAGCTTCCAGAGTATAAAACTGCCTTCTATTAGAGGTTACATTTATACGGAAGGATTTTGTATTTAACCTGGGGAAACTGTTGGAAAATAAGCTCTGGGTTTAATATGAGCCAGCGGAGGTCAGGAGTCAGGGAGACCCCTTTCATTGTTAGAAATTCAGCCATTGAATTATACTTCACAATGTTCTTCTGTGGCTGTAAACAAATTCTTCCCAGCTGCACTGCTAGAAGACACGATACGGGGCCTGGAGCTCAGAACTGTAAGCTGGTTAATGGGAATGGGATCTAAAAGTTAAAAAGAAAGTATGTATTGTTTTTTGACCATTTCCTATTATTTTTGTATAGTTATTTTTAAGTAATTTTAATAAATTTAAGAAATTTAAAAGATAGCCTAAGTTTTTGTGAAAAAAACAAAGAACACATTTGATTGTTATACAAGCCATTTAGTGTATAAATTATAATTCATAATTATATTTATTATTATAAATTGCCTTTCCATGTTATTAAACTGCCAGGTAAATTTGCCACTGGGTACAGTTAGAGAGCAAATGCAGAAATCGATTTTTACAATTGTCCACACAGAAGTCAAATTACAGGCAACCCCTTTCCTTTTTGGTAAGATACTTTGAAATCTGCATCCATGCATAAAGTGGAAGCTGCAGGACTTTGTACAGTCGAGACTGATCTGGGGCTTATTGTAAATGCAGACTCTCCCACTTAGCAGTCAATTTATAAAGCGTTGTAGAGAAAAAGGTCTATACAATTTGCTAAATTATTTGCATTACATATATTTTTAACAAGAATGGTTTTTGCTCAATGTGGATTTTCACCATTAATAGAATGTTAAATGTTTTTGTATGCATTTTTTGCTTCTTTTTTTGACCAAAAAAAAAAAAAATATTGCTTCCTTTATGATCACAAATAAAATAATAGATATATATATTTCATGCTTACTATTTTCAGCTAGCTAGTAATCACTGGTCAAAAATATAAGACAGCTGAGCACGTAATCACCAACATGACTTACTACTATACTGTAAATAGCCTGAACAGTTTCTTTGTGAATGTACCTGAATAGCGGGGTCCTAGTCTACACACAAACACACATACCTGAATGACTTAGTGGAGGGACACTGGCCACCAGGGGCTGACTGACAACTTCTGGCCCAGGGGGCAAGTACAAACCAGAGGCTCATGGTGCAGCGACTCGGCCCTCCTCCCACTCTCCCTCTTCCTGGCCTCCTCCTGACCCCCATTCCGGGCTGAAGCTCCACTCCAGGTACTCTCTACTCACTGGCTGAACCCGGGGCTGGCCAGGGGAGGAGAGTCTCCAGTTGGGCATGTAACCTCTTCTCAGACACAGTTTCCACCATCCATCCTGGGGGGAGGCCTGCGCTCTGTCCAGAGGTGTAGCTAGAACCTTCAGGGCCCCGATGCAAGAAACCATGAAAGCCCCCTCGGACCCCTGGCCTGGGGCCCTTCCCTTCAAGCCTGGGGCTCTTCCCACTGATCCTGGGGCCCTTTACTCTCGTTGCGGGCTCCTTTCACAAGTTCTGCAGTGGGCCCCCTTCCTACCATCTTGGGGCCTCCCCACGGTGGTGGAATACCAGGGCCCAGCCGTAAGTGTGACCATTGCCATCCTGGAAGTTCACCCACTGGTGTCAGTAGTTTTTATTTTTTGGTATTTTAATTGTATTATTTTTTATCATTTTATTTAATTTTTTTTACAGTGTCACTGACTACGACTCTGTCCATTCAGAAAAGGAAAGAGCTGGTAAATTACATATTCACCGACCCCTTCCTGGTTCACTATTGTGACACATCCCCTGCAGCAGCCAGCAGGAGAGGGGAGGGAGCGGGACGGCACAGTGGGGGGGAGGGGGACCAGGGGGGAAAACAGGGCTCAGAGACAGCAGAATACAAGTGAACTGGATAGAAGGAGTGGCGGGGGCAGCATACAGAGGAACCAATCTCCTCCATTTTCCTCCTGCAGCTACAGGAGGAAAAAGGAGGAGAGTGATTTCTCTACATGCTGCCCCCGCCCCCCCCCCTCCTATCCAAGTGTACAGGGGAGCCACACAGGCCCCCTGGAGCATGGGGCCGGTTGCAATTGCAACCCCTGTAGTTACGCTCCTGGCTCTGTCCTTGTCTTCATCCTATACTCAGTAGGTTAGCAGTGGGGAATTTTTACTTTTCTTCACTGGGAATCCTTTAGGCATGTCTGTGGCAGAAGTGGTGCAGCCTTTTTTTGGGGCATCAGAGCGGCCTGGGGGTCAATTGCCCCCCTGCCCCCTGGCCCAGTCCTCCCCTGATGGCCACCTCCCCTCTCTGGATTTTTAGTTTGCAGAAGTAGACAGCAAGTTCAGAGTTGGTGGTAGAATTTCTTTTTTAGAAAGCCCAGTATGCTCTGCTAACACCCTATATTAAATGTTCATTTGTGAAGTGAAGTTTTAAAAATAGGAAGAAAACAATATAAATAGCATATAAACTGTAAAATTTGACCAAATAGAAAATGATTCACAAATTACTTTGGTCTGAATACAGTCATTTCTGTCTTGTGATTTCCACTTACCCAAACCTTCACCAGAAAAAGTAAAGTTGAAAGATTACAAATTCCTAGAGACTTGTCCTGCCATGCTCAAAGGACTATGCTGAGCATTTTCCTCCTAAAGAAGCTACAGAGTTGTACAACTATTGGCATCAAGTCCGGAGAAGCTATACAAACCCCTAGCAGTGGCCAAAATTTCTTGAGAAACATATGTAGCGCCACCCCCTTAGGAGCCGCTGGGTATTCTGGGTACCTTGTTCACCACGGAGCCCTGAGCAGAGTGTTGCCCCTGCTGACACCAATAAAATACGTTGGCAGGGTGACTCCCTGACTGTCACACAAAGAATAAACTTGTACACACTGATAAGATAAATGTTTAACTTGTTTTAGTGTACCAAAAATGGTGAAGCAGCCCAAAAGACAACAATTGACTGAGTCTTTCAACTGGCAAAACACCAACAGGAAAAGGCAATATAACATGATACGGTACTACTTTAAGCTACTTCCACCCATCCTGCAGGACTGAAGATTTAATTGTAAGCTCTCAAACCGAGAAATTTTCCCTAAGTGAGTGAATAAGATGAGAAAGAAAGAACAAACACTGGGCTAGCTCACTTGCGGGTTCTCAGTGAAAAGAGTCAGGGTTTAACTCTCAGGAATGTAGGCAAGTACATTTTCAGCAGATACCTCAAGCACAAGAAGAACTCTTCTTGCCTGCTAGACGGGCCCTTATGTTGGTGCATGATAGAGATGAAGTCTCTTTGAGGAAAAGAGAGTCGCCAAAGGAATGGTAACAACGCTACCGGAGTTCCCCTTTAAAAAACACGGGCAGGGTGAAGAGTCAGTGAGATTGTCCCTTTAACTAATTGGCTAATTGGCACTTTCGCCCCCTTCCAGTTCTGGCCAATTTTAATCTTTCAGTGCTGTTGCACTTTGAATGGCAATTTGCACAGTAATGCAACTCTGTACCCATCTGAAATTGTTATCATTTTTTTAGACAGATAGCACTTTGGTGGTATTTAATCACTGCTGGGTCTTTTATTTTTTGCTAAAAAAAAAAAAAAAAAGACCAAAAATTTTTAAAAATTAAAAAAGTTTTTCTTAGTTTTTGTTAACATTTTTTTTAATTAAGTAATTTTTCTCCTTCACTGATGTGCGCTGATGAGGCGGCACTAATGGGCACTGATAGGCATTGATAGGTTGCACTGATGGGCACTGACAGACTGCACTGATGAGGCAGCACTGATGAGGAGGCACTAATGAGGCTGCACTGATATGCAGAACTAATTGGCACAGATGGGCGACACTGATAGGAACTGATCGGTGGCACCGATGGGCACTGATAGGTGGCACTAATGGGCATTGATAAGCGGCATTGATAGGCATCATTGATGGATACTGACAGGCAGCACTGATGGGAATTGATTGGCAGCACTGGTGGGCACTGATTGGCAGGACTAATGGGCACTGTTGGGACTGCACTGATAATCAGGACATTGATGATCAATGCCCTAATTATCAGTGTAGATGTCCCCTGTGTGGATTTCAACTTACCGGCACTCCTATCCGTACTGGCAGCGTGAGGAGAGGACCGCTGATAACCGGCAAATCCTGTTTACACTGTAATCAACTGTGATCGGACACAGCTGGTCACATTGTAAAAATCAGCTGTAATTGGCTCTTTACCCCGATCTATGATCAGCTGTGTTCAAAGGACGCAGAGATCACAGGTCCCTGCTGATGCACAGGGCAGGGGGAGCACAGGAAGCACAATCACAGGAGGAATCAATAGGCGTCCTCTGGGAAATGTGCGACTGCGCTGTAGCTGTCATTCGGCAATAGCATGGTCGGGAAGAGGTAAATGGAAATCAGCTAATTTCTTCCTTTGATAGCTCAAAGTGGAGTGGGGTGTGGGAATTCCTGCCTAGCAGGTAAGCAAAGAGGTGATTTCTGGTATCCTGCAGGCAGTGTTAGTAAGAACAGCAAGGAGATTAGACTTCAGCACTGGATGGGTTATAGCGTCTATGCCTAAAGATATAGGTAGGCCTGTACTGTAAACTGTTGCAGACTCTAGCAAGTGGATGCAAACAACAGGCTTGAGTGCAATGGCAGTGTTGTGTGGGTTAAGAACCCTTTCAACCGGTTCTACAGCACAGCAGGGCGAAGTAATGACCTTCTGTGTCTGTGGCCTGACTTTGTCCTCTTCTGGGATGGCTATGAAGGTGGAAATTATCTGGTTTGTCTGCCCACAGGTTGTGCTGCCTGCCTCCTCAGGATGACTAGCTTCTCTGGTGGCTTTTGTGACTCCCCGACTTGGCCCGATTTTGCCTGGGACCATGTGGTTCCACTTTGCTCTCTCTCCCACATCCGGCCTCTAAGCCAGTCTCTCCCATCAACCCTGGGCTTTTTCCTTTTTTAAATACTCCGCCCCTTTATCAGTCCTCATTGGCAGTGTAGTTCAGCTCCAGCTAAACTGGATGAAAGAATCCTGCTCACAGCATACAAGTCCCAGAGTTCCCAGCACATGTATGAATTGTATGATAACTAAGTTGCGGGACACTTCCATCTTGTGGCAAAAGAACAGTTCTGCATAACAGTAACATTACACAGTATTACATATAATAAAAAAAATGTATGAGTTTAAAAATTTCTCCAGAACCAGTGGCGGAACTACCAGAGTCACAGCAGTTGCACCTGCGACTGGGCCCTGGAGTTCCGCCACGGTAGGAGGGCCGCCGTTCTGTCACTGTGAGGGGAGGGAGCGGTCACTGCGAGAGAAAGGGGCTTGCCCGCCCGTTCTGCCAATGCGAGGGGAGGGGGCAGTCACTGCGAGAGGAGGGGGCCACCCTGCCTGTCCATTCTGTCAGTGGCTCAGAGCCTGTACTGACAATCCCTCCTACCTCGCACAGGCAGGAGATAGTTGATCTTCTCCCCCAGCCCCTCTCCTGTGTGCACGACGGTCTTCTATCTGTGCGAGGAAGGAGGGACTGTCAGTGCAGGCTCTGAGTCTGAGCTGTATGAGAGAGACACTCTTAGCTCAGAGTACTGCTGATGGGCACTGATAGGCAGCATTGATGAGCACTGATAAGTGGCACTGATAGGCAGCATTGATGGGCACTGATAGGCGGCATTGATGGTCACTGATAGGTGGCATTGATGATCACTAAGTGGCACTAATAGGCAGCACTGATGAGCACTGATAAGTGGCACCGATGGGCAGCACTGATAGGCAATACTGGAGAGCACTGATGGGCAGCATTGATGAGCACTGATAGGTGGCATTGAAGAGCACTGATATGTGGCACTGATAGGCAGCATTGATGAGCACTGATTGGCGGTATTGATGAGCACTGATAGGTGGAATTTAAAAAAAACACTGATAGGTGGCACTGATAGGCAGCACTGATGGGCACTCATAGGCAGCATTGATGAGCACTGATAGGTGGCACTGATGGGCATTGATGAGCATTGATAAGCACTGATAGGCGCACTGATGGGCACTGATAGGCAGCATTGATGAGCATAAATAGGCAGCACTGATGGGCATTGATGAGCACTGTTAGGCGGCACTAATAGGCGGTATTGATGAGCACTGATTGGTGGCACTGATATGCAGCATTGATGGGCAGAATTCATGAGCACTGATAGGCAGCACTAATGGGCACTGATAGGCGGCGTTGATGAACACTAATAGACGGCATTCATGAGCACTGATAGGTAGCACTGATAGGCAGCACTGATGGGGCTGCACTGATAATCAGGACACTGATGATCAGAGCCCTGATTATCAGTGTAAACAATGTACTGACAGTCTTGCGGGTTAACAGCTCTCCTTTCCTCACACAGACACAGTGTGGGAAGAAAGGAGTGCTGATAACTGATAAGTCTGTTTACATGTGATCAGCTTATCACAAGGTAAAGGGCCGCTGTGATTGTCCGAAGAACACAGCAGTCACAGAGCATGCTGGATGGGAGGCGGGATTCTGGGGGGATGTTCATGGACACCCTCCCAGTACTGGAAGCCTGGAGCTCGGATGGAAGGGGGGAGGGGTCAAGGGGGACCTTCATGGTTTCTTGCACTGGGGCCCTGAAGGTTCTAGTTACGCCTCTGCCAAGAACTATTATTAATTGTGGGTCTCTCATGCCTCAACTCAAGTAAGTGTTCACACAACTCAAAAGAGTTCTGCATAAAATCGAGATACACAAGTAAACTAGAACAGCATAGAAATAAAATGTAAACATGTATCTTCCTTTTGGAGTTGCAACTTTACTTTGGCATTTACCAAAGGAATTATTATAATATATAAGCTTCTGGCTTAATAAAATGTTGGAGAAGATTGCATTTTATTACTTGTAATATTTAAACTGAATATATAAAGCCCAAAACTTGAAAGTATAGTATATGCAGGTGCATGATGAGGGCATGCTGTAATAACTGCATGGATCCAGATATTGAGCTAGATAGCATCTCACTCTTGTTGGTGGCCAATCTCTCTTTGTACTCAGGAGTCAGGGTGGCTGGGATTACTCATCACATTGCTTGTTGTTCCGCTATCGCATTACTACTGTAGTCAGGCCCTGATTCCCCCCAGAGGTTGATGTCATCCATATCTTTGCACTCAGATTTTAATAGCCTCTGTTCTTTTTGTGAGTTTGGAAGCACCATAAAGATCATTCTAACACCTTCCAGCCAGCGGTCCCGAGCAGATGATTATTTATACAACCCACCTGTGTAAGTATTATAATTGTGCAATAGTATTTGCATATTTTTTTTTATTAATCTGATGTCCTGAGAAAAACTGGAATTAAGTTTGAACTTTATATTGCTTAAAAAAATAAAAAAGTTGGTAATGTTTCTTAGTTTTACTACGTGTGGACAGACTCTTGTTTTCCCTGTATCAGCAAAGTGCAAAGATTCTTGCATCCCTTACAATGTGCAGAATGGTGTTTGAAAATTCATTGCAGAATGAAAATTCAGTAACAAAAGCCATATTAGATAATATTTAGAGGGTTCCAGGTTGTTGGTGGAAGAGAAGGAACTCTCTGTACTACTGCAAAGGAACAGAGAAGGATAACTGAAAATCATCAGAGGGTACTGGTTTTGTGAAAATCTATACTTACCTAGATCTCACTCACCCAAAGCATTGTTTGCATCCCTCAGCCAGTTTCTTGATCTGTATCAGTGCCTGTGCACTTTGGCACTATAGGCTTCTATGAGGATAGTAGATAGCTGAAGGCTGATCCATCCATCAGCCCTTTGGAAGTCTATGGGGCCGAACTGCACATACAGGAACGTTGGATCAAGTATCCTGGGGAGAGATGTTAACAAGATGTGGGCCTTTGGTCAAGATCTAGGTAGGTATCATGATTTGGGAAGAAGGGGGGTCTAGATCTCCTTAGCGGGGGGGGGGGAGCCAAAAGTGTAAGAAAGCTTTGTGGGAAAGTTTCCTTAACCTCAAGCTTTACATGGTTGCTGCCCACTTAGATCACATAACTGGCTTCTTATATTTCTCAGATATTCCAGTGTTGGTTTGTCTCATCTAGAACTCTCAGTTGTGGCAACCACTGCTGCCTTTTACAAAGTCAACTGATGTGGCCAAGTTCCCCTGGTAGATCCATACTGGAGACAATCTCTGTTTGATGGAGTTGTTCTGCTTCAGTATGTCACAGTAAATGTTGGCATTCATGGTTCCCTCAATGATCTGTAGCTCCCCAGTACCAGCAGCACTCATGGAGCCCCAGACCATGACACTTCCACCACCATGCTGGACTGTAGGCAAGACACACTTGTCTTTGTACTTCTCACCTGGTTGCCGCCACACATGCTTGATACCATCTGAACCAAATTAGTTTATTGTGGTCTCATCAGACCACAGGACATGGTTCCAGTCAAACCATGTCCTTAGTCTGCTTGTCTGCAGCAAACTGTGGTATCAGTGGGAATAATAGTGCCCAATCGTTGGTGTCAATGACAGTAATTGTGCCCCACTTTTGGCGTCAGTGGAAGGAATAGTGCTTAACCACTTTAAGAGCGGAAGATTTTGCTGCTTAATGAGCAGGCCCTATTTTGCCCTTTTTTTCCCCATAAATAGAGCCTTCTTTTGGTGGTATTTGATCACCTGTGCGATTTTAAATTTTTGCGCTATAAACAAAAAAAGAGCGACAATTTTGAAAAAAAAAAAAATATATGTATTTTTTTCACATTCTGCTATATAACATTCCCAAAAAAAAAAAAAATTAAAAATCAAAATTTTTTAACATTTAGGCCAATTTGTTATCTGCTACATATTTTTGGTAAAAATCGCAATAAGCGTATTTTGATTGGTTTGCAAAAAAGTTATTGCATTTACTAACTACAGGAAAGATTTATGTAATTTTTATTGTTTTTTTTTTTTTTTTTACTAGTAATGGCGGTGATCTGCGATTTTTAGCAGGACTGCAACATTGCAGCGGACAGATCGGACCCCTGACTGACATTTTTGACACTTTTGGGGGTACCAGTGACATTACTACAGTAATCAGTGCTATAAATATGCACTGTTACTGTAATAATGACCAGAGATGTATAGTAACTAAGTAGAACTACTTCACTACTGTACTTAAGTATCGAAAGGCGGTATCTGTACTTTCCTAGAGTAGAATTTTTTTCTCCTACTTCCACTTTTACTTCACTACATTTTTTCGATGATTTCAATACTTCTACTCCAATATTTTTTTTTTTTTAGTGCTGCATAGTTACTCGTTACAATTATAAAAATTACCACTGCCAGAACAGTAGATGGCAGGATTCATGAATAAACATGTGTATTATCAGCGCATACGAAAATAAATGCTACTGTATGTATAAATAAAAGCTGCATTTGAAATAATAAAAAACAATATGATGTTCAAACTTTTGACTTCTTTCTTTAATAACTACATAACACAGTACTTGTACTTTTACTTTCAGTACTTGAGTAGCAAAATTTAAAAAAAAACTACTTGCAATACTTAAGTACAAAAAATGTTGAATACTTTAGTACTTCTACTCAAGTCACTTTTTGATCGAGCACTTCCACTTCTACTCAAGTCACTTTTTGATCGAGAACTTGTACTTTTACTCAAGTATGGGTTTCGAGTACTTTATACAACTCTGATAATGACACTGGCAGGGAAGGGGTTAACCCTATGGGGGATCAAAGGGTTAAATGTATGCCTCATGCTTACTGACGTGTGTGGGGGGAGGGGGTTCTTTGACAGAGGCAGAGATCGCAGGTTCAGCTATGCTGAATCCTGTGATCTCTCCCTGTCTGTCACTGAGAAGATCCGCCTGCTTTGTTTACACAAGCGGGCGGATCTTCTCACACTTTCCCCGACGATCGGGAAAGGGAGGCGGCGATCGCTGCCTCTCCTCCTCTGGGCCTGACTCCCTCTGTGTCTAAACACAGCGGGAGCGAGCCACGACCGGCCGAGTCCACTAGGAGTCCAGCGACGTAGGTCTAAGTCACTGGACCCAGGGGAGCCGCAGTGCCACAGTAGGATTACTGTGAGCAGTTGGCAAGTGGTTAATTGCAGTGGGAAGAATAGTGCCCCAAGGGGTAGATAAAGACAAGCAAAAGGTTGCATCCAGCCCACCGCTGATGTAGGTGACAGGTCCGCTTTAATAAAAGCAAGAATGCACCACTTGGTGAGACAACCAAAAATTTCCCTTGTGACTTCCAGATGCACAGAAATAACGGCAGTGGTAACTCTCCAAATGATAAAACCCTGGGATAAAAGGTCAGCATGTTTATGTGAATAAACAATAGCCAAACTCTCTAATTTCCCGCAGTCCATGGTATTATGAATTTCAGATCCTCTCAAACTCCCAACATGCATTTAAAAATATTCTCAGAAAAGGACAAGGGGTGCCAAGAGACACCAATCATGCAAAATCACTCACAGTATTGATAAACCACAAATGACCCTTATGACCACCTCCCTGGATAACAAGTGGTAACCCACCAACTGATAAGACTCCAATTGTGTAGAGGTCAGTAAGCTGTCCTCAGTGTATGCTGGGAGTTTGAGGGGTCACTCCTCTGAAATTCATAATATCAAGGCATAGTTGCCAACATTTGAAAAAAAATTCCAGGGACACTTTGCAGCACAGCTATCAATTACTTACCACACCCACTTCCCTGAAGCTCCACCCACTCCACATAATTCTTCTCCGCCTACTTATCATCAGATTATAGGGTCTACTCAATAAAGAGAGAATTACAGGAAATTGAACAGGGAATTTTAAACTTGAGGCCAAAGTAGCAGAGTTGGAATAATTCTCCCATTCAGCTGTCTACTTCTGCCTAAAGTTTACAATTCTCATCACAATTGCCTGCAATTCTAAAGTGTGAAATGTGCTCAGGTGTGACCATACAAAGAATGGAATATGTAAATATAAATAAAGTGCAAAGTGTAAATAAGTACATTGCCGGGACAATGTAAATTACCCGGGACAGGCTCCTATTTGCCGGGACTGTCCCGGCAAAAACGGGACAGTTGGCAAGTATGCCAAGGACTGCGGGAGATTGGAGAGTTTGGCTATTCGCTATTCACATATGCAAATTGATCCCTATTATCTTGGAGTCATATTATTTATTACCACTCGTGTCTGTCAGTTAATTACACAATATAAGGTGTATCTGCGGGAAGTATGGTGGCTTTCAAAAGACTCTTAGACATACATCTCAAGGATCAGGACATTAAGGGCTATGTGAGATGATTACAGCCACACACACCTATACAGGTTGAACTGGATGGACTATTGTCTTTATTCAACCTCACCTACTATGTAACCATGTAACTATGTAAGGTGTTTTTCTTTTGCTGTACTGACACTGTGCTATTGTGTTTTGACAAGGGTAACAACCACCCCCCTGCCAGAAAACACTGGTCAGCGCTCGTAGCCATTGGTTGCAAGTGCTGATCGGCTGCTGGTTTTCCAGCATGCTAGTTCAACTGAAGCTGGTCATTGGATCGGCTTCTGTCAGACAGGCAGCTGTACACACGATGTCAAAGTCGTCCGGGTTCTACTGTATCAGCTGATTTCAGCCAATATTCAGCCCATGTGTACCCTGCCTTATTCTCTGCATCTGGAATTCATGAGAGTGATATTTGGTTGTCTCACTTCAAGTGCTGCAATCTTCAGTTTATTATTATGTAATAATTCCTTTTTGCATGCAGCTGTTGTGTGTTAGATTAGATTAGCATGAACTGTATTGTTGTTTCATATTTTTTGGTCTGATTTTGGTCTGCTTTAATGTTGATGGTGATTAAATAAGAGAATGTATTACAGACTGGATGATTTTCATTAAACTGATATCTTACAGCTGCAATGTCTGATAGGGAGTACAGGAATATTGATACACAGGGATGTATAATGGCCTTTTTGGGTCACAACTGTATTCCCATAACTTGTCTTCTGGACCAGAACTCCGGTGAAATGTTCAAGGTCAAATTTCATGGACAAATGTCTTCTCAGATTTGCTAAATCCCAGCCTAAGCCAAAAGTGATTTTTTTTTATGTTTTGCAGAGCGGGGGATGGGCATGGTCTCTGCCGAGAATTAAAACTAAACTCCAGCCTTACCTTCCATATTGCACAGTTGTACAGGCTCCTCTCCTGTATGGAAATTGCTTACTGTGATTTCACTGCACACTGTGAGCGCCTTACAGTGTACATTAGAGGCTGCAGAAAATCAGAGGTGGCATCAAGTTCTTTACTCCCCAGCCTTTCTGTCAATGTTCAGTCATGTTCAGGAAACTACAAAACCGATTCCAAAAAAGTTGGGACACTGTACAAATTGTGAATAAAAACAGAATGCAATGATGCGGAAGTTTCAAATTTCAATATTTTTATTCAGAATAAATCATAGATGACATATCAAATGTTTAAACTGAGAAAATGTTTCATTTTAAGGGGAAAAATAAGTTGATTTTAAATTTCATGGCATCGACACATCTCAAAAAAGTTGGGACAAGGCCATGTTTACCACTGTGGAGCATCCCCTCTTCTTTTTATAACAAATGTCTGGGGACTGAGGGGACAAGTTGCTCAAGTTTAGGAATAGGAATGTTGTCCCATTCTTGTCTAATACAGGCTTCCAGTTACTCAACTGTCTTAGGTCTTCTTTGTTGCATCTTCCTCCAAATGTTTTCTATGGGTGAAAGATCTGGATTGCAGGCTGGCCATTTCAGTATCCTTCTTCTACAAAACCATGATGTTGTAATTGATTCAGTATGTGGTCCAGCATGGTCATGCTGAAAAATGCAAGGTCTTCCCTGAAAGAGACGACGTCTGGATGGGAGCATATGTTGTTCTAGAACTTGGATATACCTTTCAGCATTGATGGTGCCTTTCCAGGCGTGTAAGCTGCCCATGCCACACGCACTCATGCAACCCCATACCATCAGAGATGCAGGCTTCTGAACTGAGCGCTGATAACAATTTGGGTTGTCCTTGTCCTCTTTAGTCCGGATGACATGGCGTCCCAGTTTTCCAAAAAAGAACTTCAAATTTTGATTCGTCTGACCACAGAACAGTTTTCCACTTTGCCACAGTCCATTTTAAATGAGCCTTGGTCCAGAGAAAACGCCTGCGCTTCTGGACCATGTTTAGATATGGCTTCTATTTTGGCCTATATTTCCATTACAGTAGCATTCCTGTATGTGATGCAGTGCCGTCTAAGGGCCCGAAGATCACCGCCATCCAGTATGGTTTTCCGGCCTTGACCCTTATGCACAGAGATTATTCCAGATTCTCTGAATCTTTGGATGATATTATGCACTGTAGATGATGATAACTTCAAACTCTTTGCAATTTTTCTCTGAGAAACCCCTTTCTGATATTGCTCCACTATTTTTCACTGCAGCATTGGGGGAATTGGTGATCCTCTGCCCATCTTGACTTCTGAGAGACACTGCCACTCTGAGAGGCTCTTTTTATACCCAATCATGTTGCCAATTGACCTAATAAGTTACAAATTGGTCCTCCAGCTGTTCCTTTATATGTACATTTAACTTTTCCAGCCTCCTTTTGCTGTCTGTCCCAACTTTTTTGGAATGTGTAGCTCTCATGAAATCCAAAATGAGGCAATATTTGGCATGACATTACAAAATGTCTCACTTTCAACATTTGATATGTTATCTATATTATATTGTGAATCAAATATAGGTTTATGAGATTTGTAAATTATTCCATTCCTTTTTTACTCACAATTTGTACAATGTCCCAACTTTTTTGGAATTGTGTTTGTATATACAGCATCCTGCTGGCCTCTCCCACCAGTCATGATCTGTCTGCAATGCACAGAAAAATAAGGACCCAGTGATTATGTAATTGGGATTATAATAAAGGATGTATTTAAAACAGAATGATTATATTTAAAGAGTTTGTTACCCTAGAAAAAACAAAAGCAGATCCTGTTCCCTTAAGAGCCGACACGACTCCTTACTACTTCGGGGGCGACTTGTGCATTACATAGCACCACGACTTCGGAGCGACTTGCAGGGACTTCACATAATGGAAGTCTATGCAAGTCGCTCCGAGGTCGCCCCTAAAATAGTACAGGACCCTTTTTCTAAGTCGGAGCGACTTGTGTCGCTCCTATTAGAACGGGTCCTGTAGCGGTCAATGGACCGCGAGGGAGCACGACTTGTCAGGCTGACAAGTCGCCTGACAAGTCGCGCTAATGTGAACCGGCTCTAAAGCATGTTATACAGCACAGTGCTTGTGCTGTGTCATTTGGCCCTTTCTATCACCTAAAAAAACCTGGCTGATCCTGCCAGTTTCTGCCCTCCCCCTGTACACTGACCACAGTGCATCATGGCTGCTGAGCCCTGGTCAGTGTACGTTTCTCCGTCATCCGCAGCCTTGCACTGTCCTCTCTGTCCTCCTCTCCCTACTCCCCTCCCTGCCTGTCTGCTCGTCAGTGCCCACCCCCTCCCCTCCTGCTCTCATAATTATTTTTAAATTATGTAATCCCCTCTGTAATAGAACAATAAGTGCCCCTTTGCCTAAAAATATGCAATCTGCACCTAAATCTGATCCCTGTTGGAGCATGGACAGTAGGGGGAAACCCCATAGCGTGTTCTACCTTCATATTAGGGGGTCCTGGCCTTCTGGTAAGTGCATACCTTATCTGGTTGGTGCTGGTTGACCCCTGTGGTGGAGGGAGTTTGATTAATTTCTTCTCTGATCCTTAGCTACAAGATATACTACTTTTTTCTCATTACAATTTATGGGACTGATTAAAATTCAGGACTTGATTCACGATTGAGCACTGATTTATTTACAGTATTTAACAAAAGTGAGTACACCCCTCACATTTTTGTAAATATTTTATTATATCTTTTCATGTGACAACACTGAAGAAATGACACTTTGCTACAATGTAAAGTAGTGAGTGCACAGCTTGTATAACAGTGTAAATTTGCTGTCCCCTCAAATAACTCAACACACAGCCATTAATTGTCTAAACAGCTGGCAACAAAAGTGAGTACACCCCTGAGAGCAAATGTCCAAATTGGGCCCAATTAGCCATTTACCCTCCCCGGTGTCACGCAATTTGTTAGTGGTACAAGGTCTCAGTTGTGAATGGAGAGCAGGTGTGTTAAATTTGGTGTTATCGCTCTCACTCTCTCATACTGGTCACTTGAAGTTTAACATGGGGCCTCATGGCAAATAACTCTCTGAGGATCTGAAAAAACAGAATTGTTGCTCTACATAAATATAGCCTAGGTCAGGAATATGCAAACTGTGGCCCTCCAGCTGTTGCAGAACTATAAGTCCCATGATGCATAGCAAGACTCTGACAGCCACAAGCATGACACCCAGAGGCAGAGGCATAATGGGAGTTGTAGTTTTGAAACAGCTGGAGGGCCACAGTTTGCAAATCCCTGGCCTAGGCTATAAGAAGATTGCCAAGACCCTGAAACTGAGCTGCAGCATGGTGGCCAAGACCATACACCAGTTTAACGGGACAGGTTCCACTTATAACAGGCCTCGCCATGGTCGACCTAAGAAGTTGAGTGCACATGCTCAGCATCATATCCAGAGGTTGTCTTTGGGAAATAGATGTATGAGTGCTGCTAGCATTGCTGCAGAGGTTGAAGGGGTGGGGGGTCAGCCTGTCAGTGCTCAGACCATACACCGCACACTGCATCAAATTGGTCTGCATGGCTGTCATCCCAGAAGGAAGCCTCTTCTAAAGATAATGCACTAGAAAGCCCGCAAACAGTTTGCTGAAGACAATTAGACTAAGGACATGGATTACTGGAACCATGTCCTGTGGTCTGATGAGACCAAGATAAACGTATTTGGTTCAGATGGTGTCAAGCGTGTGTGGCAGCAACCAGGTGAGGAGTACAAAGACAAGTGTGTCTTGCCTACAGTCAAGCAAGGTGGTGGGAGTGTCATGGTCTGGGGCTGCATGAGTGCTGGCAGCACTGGGGAGCTACAGTTAATTGAGGGAACTATGAATGCCAACATGTACTGTGACATACTGAAGCAGAGCATGATCCCCTCCCTTCGGAGTCTGGGTCGTAGGGCAGTATTTCAACATGATAACGACCTCAAACACACCTCCAAGACGACCACTGCTTTGCTAAAGAAGCTGAGGGTAAAGGTAATGGACTGGCCAAAGCATGTCTCCAGACCTAAACCTTATTGAGCATCTGTGGGGCATCCTCAAACGGAAGGTGGAGGAGCGCAAGGTCTCTAACATCCACCAGCTCCGTGATGTTGTCATGGAGTGGAAGAGGACTCCAGTGGCAACCTGTGAAGCTCTGGTGAACCTCAATGCCCAAGAGGGTTAAGGAAGTGCTGGAAAATAATGGTGGCCACACAATATTTTGACACTTTGGGCCCAATTTGGACATTTTAACTTAGGGGTGTACTCACTTTTGTTGCCAGCAGTTTAGACATTAATGGCTGTGCGTTGAGTTATTTTGAGGGGACAGCAAATTTACACTGTTATACAAGCTGTACACTCACTACTTTACATTGTAGCAAAGTGTTCTCACTTTTGTGAGATACTGTATGTAAGTCATAAACAGTATAAGCCTGAACCAACCTTTTTCAACTTGGGTGCCTTCTGGGTTCTGCAGGGATGCCTTGGCAAATGCCTAAAATTGCCCTAAATTGCCCCCAAATTGTGTACCAGCAAGTGGATCAGCCTTACATTAGCATTACAATCTTGGACATTGTACAGACATCAATGGTTAACCGGTTGCCGACCGCCGCAAGTACATATACTGCCGCGGTCAGCCCTGGCCAGGCAAAGTGACGTACCGGTACGTCACTAGCCTGTCACTGGCTTGTGAGCAATAGGGGGCGAGCGCACTCCAGCTGAGGCGCGCGCCCACCCCGGCTCATTCACTAACAAGTCAGTGCGTGTGACCCGCGGACCCGATGTCCGCCGGTCACTCGCGATCGTTCGCCGGGAAGGGAGAAAGGCAGGCGGCTAATGTAAACAAGCCGCCTGTCATTCTCCCCTGTGTAAAAATGGAGATCAGACGATTCTACCATGTAGGACCGTTGATCTCTGTTTTTACAATAGTAGACATGTCCCATCACAGTTAGAAACACGCCCTTAGGACACACTTAACCCCTCCCTCTCCAATACAGTTAACCCCTTCCATGCCAGTGTAATTTTTACAGTAACAGTGCATATGTATAGCACTGATTACTGCAGTAATGTCACTGGTAACCCCAAAAGTGTCAAAAATGTCAGTCAAGGGTCCGATCTGTCCGCCGCAATGTCGCAGTACCGCAAAAAAAAATCGCAGATCGCCGCCATTACTCGTTAAAAAAAAACCACCAAAAATTACAAAAATCTTTCCCTTTGTTAGTAAACGCGATAACTTTTGCGCAAACCAATCAAAATACGCTTTTTGCAATTTTTTTTACCAAACATATGTAGCATAAAACAAATTGGCCGAAAATGTTAAAAAGTTTTGATTTTTACATTTTTTTTGGGGCATTTCATATAAAAAAATTTGAAAAATATTGTTATTTTTGCTAAATTTATGCTCTTTTTTTGTTTATAGCGCATGATCAAAAAATCGCACAAGTGATCAAATACCACCAAAAGAAATCTCTGTTTGTGGGAAAAAAGGACGTCAAATTCGTTTAGGTACAGCGTCGCACGACCGCGCAATTGTCCGTTAAAGTCACGCAGTAAAAAATCGCAAAAAAACCCCTGGTCAGGAAGGGGGTAAAATCTTCCGGGGCTTAAGTGGTTAAAAAGAAGAACATTGGGCACCAGCACACCATCCTTGTTTGACCCACCCCCATGCTCCTCTATGTCAGCACTGGGGCCATGTTAGCTGTGCGGGGCAGAAATAAAAGAGGGAAAACTGGAAAACTAGTCAGTACCAGTGTATTTGCTTTCAAAGAATAAATCACCTCTAATGTTGGGTGTCTTATGTGTATGGATGCTGTTGCAATATGTAAAAATATTTGTTTTGTTTTTGTACATTTTAGAATGGGATGCCTCGAGAATTTTAAAGGTTGCCCTGACTGGAAAAAGGTTGAGAATCACTGACCTAAACTGTGAGGAACCCTTTAGTCCAGGGGCTGATATAACAGTTTATGTCTGATTTTATATTTAGGAAGAGTTCCAATCACAGTTGTCATAGTAAATACTAGTCATGACCAGTATGAATTCCTAGTGCAGTGATGGCGAACGTTGGCACCCCAGATGTTTTGGAACTACATTTCCCATGATGCTCAACTACACTGCAGAGGGCATGGGCATCATGGGAAATATGGTTCCAAAACATCTGGGGTGCCAAGGTTCGCCATCACTCTCCTAGTGGATAGCCTGGTTTGGCTTAGGGTCAAACAGACTTAGTGCCTTCAGTGGACAGCCAGACTAGCCAGAATCGCCAGCTATTGAGGCATGTCGTTGTATTCTTTTTCAATCTTTTCTTCTGGTTGCCGTGTCTACAAAAATCATTGCAGATGCCTTTTTCCAATCAATAAACACTAATCCTCCCTAAATACATACACAGTCAATACATTTTACATAGTTTGAATAACGTTTAGGTTTTAACCACTTTACGTCCGCTCACAGTAATACTACTGCGGCAGAGTGGCTCGTTATCGTCTGACGACGTAGTATTAACGTCGTCAGACACTCCCCCTTCTGGGCGGCGCTTGCGCGCCGCCGGAGGCTCGCTCCCGCTGTTTTCATTCACAGCGGGAGTCGGGCCAGGGGAGGAGCAGCGGCGATTGCCGCTGCTCTGCCCCGATCGCCGGGGATCTAGTGTGGAGATCCGCCCGCCTGTGTAAACACAAGCGGGCGGATCTCCATAGTGACAGGGAGTGACAAATCGGAGTGTTCAGCATAGCTGGACATCCGATCTGTCCATGACTCACTCAGTCACCCCCCCCCCCCCTACACGTCAGTAAGCACCAGGCATACATTAACCCCTCCCTCTCCAATAAAATTAACCCCTTCCCTGCCAATGTCATTTTTACAGTAACAGTGCATATATATAGCACTGATTACTGCAGTAATGTCACTGGTACCCCCAAAAGTGTCAAAAATGTCAGTCAAGGGTCCGATCTGTCCGCCGCAATGTCGCAGTCCCACAAAAAAATCGCAGATCGCCGCCATTACGCGTTAAAAAAAAAACACCAAAAATGACACCCTTTGTTAGTAAACGCAATAACTTTTGCGCAAACCAATCAAAATACGCTTATTGCGATTTTTTTTTACCAAACATAGGTAGCAGAAAACAAATTGGCCAAAAATTTTTTAAAAAATTGGTTTTTACATCTTTTTTGGGGGGAATTTCATATAAAAAAATGTTAAAAATATTGTTATTTTTTCAAAATAAACGCTCTTTTTTTGTTTATAGCGCAAAAAGTAAAAATCGCACAGGTGATCAAATACCACCAAAAGAAAGCTCTGTTTGTGGGAAAAAAAGGACGTAAATTTTGTTTGGGTACAGCGTCGCACGACCGCGCAATTGTCAGTTGAAGTTGCACAGTGCCGAATCGCAAAAAGTGGCCTGGACGGAAGACAGCAAAATCCTCCGGTGGTAAAGTGGTTAATACCAGTGGCATTGGTGCATGGGGTTAAGCCCCCCTTGTTAAGTTTAAGGGCTGGTTTACACCACAAGAACGCACTCCAGATCTGTTCCGGATGCGTTTCTGCATGCGTGTTCTTAACGCATTTTTGGCGCGTTACCGTGCATTTTTTTATGTTTTTCGGGGGCTTTCCATATGCTTTTTTTCTACTTTTTTAGGCTGGTTTCACACTCAATTTGGAGCGGCTCGCAGTAGGGGGTTCGGTGCTTCCCCATGCACCATTTCAAATTTTTGACTGAAATCGGACCTGAAACGAACCAGAAGACGCGCAGGACTTTTCTGCAAGCCGACACGGAGCTGTGTGATCAGGCTCCATTAAGAGCCATCAGTCTCCTGTAATGCAGATTGGATGGATGGAAACTTGCATCCAATTCGCAATAGTGTGAACCAAGCTTTACTGTTTTTTTACACTGTACTGGGGTCTGGTGTATTTTTGATGCATTTTTGATGCGTTCCATTGCATTTTGGTGTGTTTTTAAAGCATTTTACCGCATTCCAGTACAGTCCAGTGCAGGAAAAATGCAGCATGTTCTACTTTTTTTTTCTGGAACTGGAAACCCCTGGAACTGAACACACTGGTGTAACCTATGCTATTGGAAACCATATAACCTACTTTCCATGCAGAGAAAAAAAATTGCACTGGACTGCATGTGGTGTAAGCTGGCCCTAAAAGTATTTGATTTCCAGTTTAGGTATTATTTCTTGTTACTCAAGGATTAGTAAGTAGATTTAGAAACACTTTAAGTCTAATATAAATGTATTAGTCTTGACAAGAAAATCAGACAGTAGAACCAACATGTTTTGGGGCTCACAACTCCCCCTTCATTAAGGTTTGAGTACTGCAAGTGATAGAAGAAATACTGAACAGTAAAAGGACTCAAAAATTAGCATAAAAGTCAGTGCAGGCGTCAGTTCAGCAAAATGCATGGCATGCTGTTTGGACAAGTCAATTAAAAAAAAATCACGAAAAATATAAAGGTAGTGGAATTACTCACATTCCCCTTTGGGGGAATTCATGATGGAACAAGATCTGGGGGTCCGATTAGATCACAGGCTCAGCAATGGCATGCAATGCCAAGCTGCAGCAAGCAAGGCCAGTAGACTATATGCATGCATCAAAAAGGGCATTTTCTCCAGAGATAAGATTATAATTCTACCACTTTACAACGCTTTGGTCTGGCTGCATCTTGAGTATAAAAATTTTTTTTGGGGATATTGCTGCGCTAAAACTGATCAGCATAGGATATGCTTACAATCAAAGTGAAAAATCGCAAGGAACGGTAAATACACAAAATACATGAAATACTAAAAAGGTCACAATGACCATATGTATCATATACAGCTGCCAACACCTGATCCTATATTAGAGTATAAGGTCAAATAGCATGTAACAAAATATGGTGTAGCGCTAGTATACTAGTTCTTTGAACTTAACAGTCCATATGAACAATAAACACAGATAATTGGAAGGATAGGTCCGTCAAAAGAAAGGAGGAAGGAAGTGCTCCCCAAATCTCATATCAAACTTTCACCATCCTGAAATCCAGTGTATGGAGACCACCACCAAGTAGAAGAAATGGCCCCTTACCGCAACGCAATGATCCCCACCACAGAGATCATTGACCGCTTGTAATGGAAATCAGATGGACCAAGTAGATGACAGTCCAGCTCACTAGGAAGATTTCAATGGCTCCACTCGATGTGAGTACATAAATAAAAAGAAGGGACAACTCCCATGGTGAAATACCGTCACACATTTATTTAGGCCAAAAAGTAGGTGGCAACTCACATTTAGATGGAGATATTACAGCATATATCTCGAGGGAGCAATCCTAGGACCTGGTTCCAAACCAAGAAGATGGCCGCCACGTCCCCTCGTGTGTCTCAGCTCGGCGTGCCGCAGGCTCCTCCTTCTTTCTTTTATAACTACATAACACAGTACTTGTACTTTTACTTTCAGTACTTGAGTACCTTTTTTATTTTTCAAAACTACTGGTACTTTTACTTTCAGTACTTGAGTAGCAAAATTTTTAAAAAAAACTACTTGCAATACTTAAGTACAAAAAATGTTGAATACTTTAGTACTTCTACTCAAGTCCCTTTTTGATCGAGCACTTCCACTTCTACTCAAGTCCCTTTTTGATCGAGCACTTCCACTTCTACTCAAGTCACTTTTTGATCGAGCACTTGTACTTTTATTCAAGTATTCGAGTATTGAATTTCGAGTACTTTATACAACTTTGACCAGTCCTCAGGAACGATGTGCTGGAACTGGAGAGAGTCCAGAGAAGAGCAAGAAAGCTAATCGTGGAGCTGGAGGACCTAAGTTACAAGGAACGACTACAAGCATTAAACTTATTCTCCCTGGAGAAGAAATGCTTAGGAAGAGATATGAAAGGGATTTACAAATGTATCAATGTGATTCCAGCATATTCAGTCTCAGGCAGCTTAAGAAGACACACGGCCACTCAATGAAGTTGCAAACACAGGCTCAATACCGTGGCATGGGCATTAAAATAGCCTACAGTATGCGCAAATCTGCTAAATATATTGGAGATCGGATAGTGATATTCGCTCTTTGTTCTAAAAAGCATCCAGCGTCAGATAAAACCCCAAGGTAAAATTGTGTTTTCGGCCGCTGCAATTCCTTTAAAAAACACAATTTTAGAATGGCACACATAGAAAAATAAAATGATGCCTAAAGTTGTTTTTTTTTCCTTGCCATTTTTTCCTGTTTTAAACATGTGCCAAGTTTGCTTCACTTAAAATTAATGTTTTCAAGTGGCGTAATTTGTAAATCATTGGGGTGAAAATGTTGACGTTGGGTTACATTTGTCTGGCATTTGTCAGTACAGACAGGATTCCACAGCAATCTGTGTTCTGTATCCATTACAAAGTATCTTAGGCCACATTGTTAAGTGATTGTGACAGCTAAGGAAGCACATTTCGAACAAGATCATGCAAGACAATTTTCTGCATTTACTGGTGGTGACCCACACTGGAAGGGAGCCCAGAATTCCAGGACCATCCCATAGGACACGTTTCCTTGGCTCTGGATAGGATGTAAATCACAGCGCAGAGACACTTGTCTATAGGAAGTCAAACAAAGAGACGCAGAGGAGGCAACAGGTGTGGTGACAGCTGTCCACAAACGTGCGAGGTGGAAACTGAACTCCTTCCACCACCACTTGCACATTTGTACTGACGCTATTCGGACATGTGCAGGGGCTTATGTTCTTAAACCTTCTCCGCTTATTCAAATCATACTGAAAAACAATGTCTAACAAAGTGACTAATCTTCGCTCTCCAGAACTCTGCTGAACACTGGAAACATAATACAACCACGATACACGTTTGAACAACTGCAACCCTTGTTTGCGGAAAAGCATTTCTAATAGTGCCTGTACCTCCAACAGCGAAGGTATCTGGCCAACCCTCCTCCTATGTGAGGTGGTTGTGCAGATTGGGACAGGCACAGCACAACTCAGACTGAGTCCTATTAATGTTAAAGTGAAAGTATAGTTTTCTGGTTAGGCTTGGGATTCGACCATGGGTTCGAGGTGAATTCCCAGGATTCATGAAATTTGTGAATTACAATGTGACGTATTCCACTCCTTCACTGGCTTAAAGGATCAGTCTAGGGGTGTCATTTTTTGGGTTTTGTTGGAATATAGAACTTGGATGGGCTGAGGGAGCATGGGATACCCCAGAGCTGAAGAACTGAACACTTTGAGGACTCTTCTCTAGCTTGTTGAGCTACCAAAAAATGTCCCACAGAGTCTCTAATACTGAAAGGTGACTAAGACTTTTCCCAAAGGACCAAAAACTGCAATCCCTAAAAAAATCCACCAAAAAAACACAATCCCTAACTTCCAGCACTATGTTATTTACTCCACAGGATCTTTAGTTGCCTCCCTCCTATATCTGCTGGACAGTCTCCAGTCACAGCACCATAGGACAGCTGGACATCTTTCCCTCAATTTTCTCCTGGTACTACCAATGATCTTTAATTGCCTCCTCCCTATATCCACTGGGCAGTCTCCAGTCACACCACCATAGGACAGCGGGACACATTTCCCTCAACTTTCTCCTGGTACTACCAAGTGAGCTCCAGGCCCAAAGTCTAGGCCTAATCTTTTGTGAATAGCAACCCCCCCCCCCCTTGCTGAAGCCTCAGCTGCGACCTCAATGTCTTCTAGATTGCACCTTCAAAAATCCTGCCCCTGGGGCAGAGCCCCTGCAAAGGTGTCTCCACCAGCACTGGACCCAGAA
This sequence comes from Pelophylax lessonae, assembly GCF_965119305.1. NCBI lineage: Eukaryota > Metazoa > Chordata > Amphibia > Anura > Ranidae > Pelophylax > Pelophylax lessonae. The sequence goes on along the minus strand of NC_138770.1, from coordinate 639,901,242 downwards.
ACACTACTACCCTGCCTCAGGCTATTTATAAGCTCTTTCACCACTTTCTGGGCACACCTCCCCAGGGATTGGCTGGAGTCCCAAATTTAATTCGGGCTGCTTACTCTGATCTTCCTTCCACTTTAATTATAGAATTCTCTAGAATACAGGGAGAAGTAATCAGACCAGCGACCTGTGAGACAATGAGCAGGTCTGAATAATCAACTCTTGCTCTACTGATTACAGAGGAACTAACTAAATTCATCGAACAGCCTAGACTACTCTAGAAGGCCGCTACAACAACCTTTGGTCACAAGGTTTGCATAAAGAAAAAAGAACCTGTCGTGCAGTACAGTGCATTGCCTTTGCCCTTGGTCAGTTGAGTCACAAGAGCAATAATTTTGATAGAAAGGATAATCCATCTTATATAAAAGGATGAGCTCACATCGATCATATTGTCGGTGTGTGTTGGAGTTGTTAAGGAGGGCTGACAATTCTGTGTAGGGTACTATCATGGCAGTACCTATATTTCCATGCCTTTTGTTTGACATAAGCCTGCTTATTGGCCCTAAATATAGACAGAATTGAAACATTTGCACCCTTATAGACTTTCATGGAGTTCACCGCAAAGTTGGCACATTTTGAACTTTGAATAACATTTTTGATGGGTTCCACTGCAAGATCTCTGGGATCCAGTCTGACTCGTTGTACTCCAAAATCAAATAAATGAGAGCACAAGTGGTCACTTCTAACATGTTTCAATCTGAAGACTCATTGAAAATGCTCTCTTTGATGCAAAACATGTCGGAGGTGACCCTGCAGCCATTATTTAAATATATAAAGTTGCAGCCGGGAGTGCGTTGATTTATTTACTGTGTTGTATTCTGATTTTCTACTGTGCTGTGAATAGCTCAAACAGCCTGTGTAGTTTGAGTTTCTGCTGTTCAAGGTGATTCACAACACACACAAATGAGCTAAAGGAGAAAAAACAACCGCTCCATTCACATCTGATCGTGGGCAGAATTGCCACGATTCTGCTCACGATTTCAAATCGCAGCTAAACGTGGGACCCGTTTGTGATCCCATTACTTCTTAATGGCAACCCAATCGCGCCATGATTTTGTTGCAATTGTTGCGCGGTAAATCATGCTGCAATAGCAAGGTGAAACGCTTGTCGCTCAAAAAAGAAAATGAGCTTCTTTTGGGCGACAGTGTCACACATTTTGATTTGCAGTGATTGCAGCACGATTTACTGCGCCACAATCTCAGCAAAATCACAGTGTGATATGGGTGCCATTAGAAGTAATGGCATCGCAAACGCTTCCCACGTTTTACAGCAATTTGAAATCGTAGACAGAGTCGCAGGGATTCTGCCCGTGATCAGGTGTGAATGGAGCCTTAGTGTCTGTTCCTCACTTAGAACCATATGAATTATTTTTTTTGATGAAAGGCAGTCAATAAGTAAAAAGGTAGTGCTGGGCTTTCTAATTGGAAAGGTTACTCTGCAACTTAAATGTGATGGAAGTATCTTACTTTAAATTATTTCGTTTTTTTTTTGGTAAAATAATGATTTTGTATAGGTAATGAAAAAATTGATAAGACATAAAAAATCAAAAGCAACTTGTAGACATTTACATACAAAATGAACTCGCTGCTGCCACCTTGCAAACCACTCTGTGTGTGCAACCCCTCTTTGCCAATCCTTCCATTGGCTGCCACTCAACCTATGAATTAAATTCAAGATACTAACCATAGCTTACAAAGCCATCCATAACTTGGCACCCAGCTACATCATTAACCTGGTCTCAAAACACCAACCAAATTGTTCTCTCCATTCCTCCCAGGACCTCCTGCTTTCTAGCTCTCTTGTCACCTCTTCCCATGCCCACCTCCAGGATTTCTCCAGAGCCTCTCCCATCCTCTGGAATGCTCTACCCCAATCTACCCCAGGGCCGCTCCAGCAGACGTCCTCTGACGAAACGCGTAGGGCGGGTCCATTGCGTCATTGCGTCACTTCCGGTCTCGGACTTTGCAGCCGTGGAACGCGGAAGCCTCCCGGCGTTGCTCTACACTGATCCGAGGCAGCTTCACCGTGAGTCGATATTACTATCTGTATTGGCACATTGTTATATACTACTTTATGGGGCTCCCCTCTCCTTTCTTTTTGTGAGATCACCAGCTGGTGCCTTGCTGGATCAAGAGAGGAACCCCAGGATCTACCTCTGTGGACCACTCTATTGGATCAGGTCGTATATACTACACCTAGTGGTCACTGAGGGTAAAACAGCACTATCACCTCTGAGGAATATATCACTCCAGGATTTTATTTGTTTATATATTTTCACCACTTCACTACCAGGGATTTGCATCCATATGTTTAAATCAGCAGTGCACTGTATCACTTTATTGGAATAAACCCACTATAACACTTGTTCACTTGTGGCACAATTATTATTTGCAGATAAAATTCACCATACATTGACAGATTACATTGGTTGTTTTACCGACACGGAATTGTGTGATTTTTAACCCTTTGAGAATTTAATTAATATTTATATTTTAGATTAATTGGTATCACCCCCTTTTTAAAGGGGTTTCTCTGCACATTATTGCACCTTTATCAGCACTTTATTAATTTTTAGGTAGCGCCGTCTCAACCCCTCTGCACATTCACTCTACCCCAATCTGTCCAACTATCTCCTACTTTGTCCACTTTCAGACGATCCCTGATAACACATCTCTTCAGAGAAACCTCTCTGGCATCCACCTAACAACTGTACTTTTATTTTCTCCACCAGCCTACCCCCCACAGTTATTACCTCTTGTATCTCTTGACCCTCCTCTTAGATTGTAAGCTCTAATGAGCAGGGCCCTCTGATTCCTCCTGTATTAAAGTGTATTGTATTTGTACTGTCTACCCTCAAGTTGTAAAGCGCTGCGTAAACTGTCGGCGCTATATGAATCCTATATAATAAATCCTATATAATAATAATAATAACTTGCAACCATTACAGATTCTGTGTAAAGAATGACAATCCTTTGCTTTGTACTGGTAGTTATTACTGAGGGTACTCACATGATCTCCAAAAGTATAGTACCTCTGCAATACCAGGACACTGTCACTGTCTGTTGTACAACTCATCCAAAGGGCCTAAAGCCAAAATCTAGGGAAAACGTTTTTATTCCTTTGGCTATGGGGGACAGGGTTAAAGTCTCTGTAAAGTTTTCATTTCTTATATGTGAACATGTATAAAATGAAAGCCAGTGGATCCAAGCATTGTATTGGGTTTCTCTTGGATACAGGTAACTTATGACAGGGAGGGCGGGCAAGATAGGTCCAACTGCAAAAAAAGGGCCACAGGGGGATGCTTTTGGTCAATTCTACAGAAAAAAAACAAAAATAGGGCACCGCACCTCTTGTTTTGAGTCCAGGACAGAATAATGTTTCCTTCATAGAGTATAATCCAGTGTGTTTTGGGGGCCTCCACATGCCTCTTCATCAAGGATAAAACAATGTTATTGTTTTAATTAAACCACTGGCAGACTGTATAACTTAGATATACAGTGACAAAGTGTCAAAACTGCTCCGGATTACATACCTAGCACATGATCCGACACTTTAAGATCTGGGGCATACATGCTTACTGCCGGGGACTCGCTCCTGCTGTGATCACACACACACAGCAGGAGCCCAGTGGCGTGGACCGATTATTCAGTACACAGGAAGTTTGTCGTTCTGTCAGTAGGGAAGGCATTGATGCTGTGTTCCTGCAAAGAAGGGACAAGGATCCTTGCCTTCACTTAGTAAGAGCACCTCCCCTACGGTACACAAGCACTGGCTAGGCACAAGGATAACCCCTTGATTGCCCCTGATGTTAACCCCTTCCCAGCAAGTGTCATTAGTACATTGACAGTGCATATTTTTTAGCACTGATCACTGTATTAGTGTCACTGGTCCCCAAAAAGTGTCAAAGGTGTCAGTTAAGCCCCGTACACACGTATCGATTGTCGGCCGTAAATCGGCCGATTGTCGGCTTGTTAGTTTGATGCTTCTGACAACTGACTCCGACTTTTCGGCCGAACAGAATCGGGTGTGCAGGCATTAAAATTTTTGTTGCCCAACACCAGAACGGCCGATTGTTCGCCAGTCAGTACAGAATTCGGCCGCCAAACAGCAGATTTGCAAGACTGGGCATGCTCAGAAAAGAAAAAACACACGGAAAGTTAACCATCACATGACATCACTTCTGCAGTCGCCTGTTGTTGGTCGACAAAATTCGTGTGCAGTCTTTAGCACTTTTCAGCCGACAGGACAGCACCGGACAAAAGACAGCCGATCGTTCGGCCGACATTCGGTACGTGTGTACGGGGCTTTAGTGTCTGATTTGTCCGCCACAATATTGCAGTCCCGCCATAAGTCGCTGATCGCCACCACTTTTAGTGAAAAATAAAAGAATTAAAATATCCCATAGTTTGTGGATGCTATAACTTTTGCACAAACCAATCAATATACAGTATGCTTATTGGGATTTATTTACCAATAGTATGTAGCATAACACATATTGGGCTAATTTTATGAAGAAATTAGATTTTTCAAATTTTTTCATTGGATATGTTTTATAGCAGAAACTTATATATATATATATATATATATATATATATTTTTTTTTTTCAAAATGTTCATTTTTTTTTTTGTTTATAGGGCAAAAAAAAAGGCAGAGGTGATCAAATACCACCAAAAGAAAGATCTATTTGTAGGGAAAAAAGGACATACATTTTATTTGGGTACAGTGTCGCACGACAGCACAATTGTCAGTTAAAATAACACAGTGTCGTGTCACAAAAAATGGCCTGGTCATGAAAGGGGGTAAATCTTCCGGAGGGCAAGTGGTTAATGTAAAAATTGCAAAAGAAACTAAGGAAACATGGAACAGCAAGCATGTAAAAAAAGAATGACTAACATGAACATGTTTTTAGGTAAACGCTCAATACTATAGTATTGTCTCCCATTGTGTTCTTCGGTCTAATAAATGGTCTTGTGCTGGAAATAGTTCTCTTATTTTTTGTCTACATGTTTCCTTTTGAATAAACTCACCTGCACTGTTCAATCAAGGACCCAAGGTGGTAGATTTTATGGATGAGTTTGTACCGAACCCAGTGCCGAACCCAATCTCATCCCTATTGGCTTTATAAGGCAGTAGTAAAACTCAGAAATCAAGCAAATCATGGAAAATGAAAATTGTTTGGTTTGGTTATTTTCTCAATGCAAAGCATGCTGTGATTGGATGAGGTGAAGATTGTGACATCACCACCCTACCTCTCCACCTTGTCCAATCAGAGAACACTTTGCATTAATTGAGAAAATATAAAATGTTCCCTGAGTGGTGCCTGTGCCAATTGGGCGACCTCCTGTGTTCAGAACATAGAAGGGCAGCTGCTCAGCATGGGACCTGGAAGCAAGTTTAGATCACTGGAGTAGCAGTACCTACTACAATGATTTCCAGCTTCCATGGGGATCCCATAGGTATGATCATGGTAAGAATAAGGATATTTTTATTGTCATTTCAGAACATGTTATGCATAAAAAGGAACAAATTAATGTACTCTGTAGTAACAAAAACAAAATCTAGGCAAAACACACACTAACACACTGTCACATTTAACTCCTTGGCACCACCTCCCTTTGGCTCGTTAAGGGGTTCTAAAAGACAGGAGACAGAGGCAGGCTTCCCAATTATGTGATCATTGGGATTGGCTATCACAGTGGTCACATGATCAGGAGCACTTCCCACTGAATTCCCAATCATACATGGTTTCGGGAGCTGTCAGTGACAACTGGATCATTGCGCTGGGAGTACAGAACAGTGGAGCCAACTGATGCACATATGCGTACAAACATTGTCAAGGCCAAGCAACCGCGTGCGTGCATTACGTCAGTGGAAACAGGTTTAATTAAATAAAGACAAAATATGTACACATAAATGAGGAGAGGCCACTGAATATGACCCAAGTCTCCCTTGCTAGTACTGAGGTTGCCTGCCACAAACACAGTTCCATGCACACCGACAATACAGGCACAATCAACAGGATGTCTTTTTAGAATTTATTGCTGAAGAACTTGAACAGGAGAGGGGTTAAATGGTCACATAATACTCCAAAAGGATAAGAGCAATCAATAGGAGGACAATCCTCATACTAAATCCTCATAACTGCAGTCACACATGAAAATCCTAAATGAGGTTCTATTCACAGTGTCCCAGGAGCTGTACACCACTCAGCTACCACTGAGAGATCCTCAGCGAGGGAGATAACAGATCCTTTTCCAGACCAGAACTTCTGGCAGTGCCCCTAACACTGATCCTTTACCAGTCCTCCCCAGGCTCTCAGTCCAGCTCCTGTCGAGGCCGAGACGGCAATCCTTGACTCAGTAAAGCTGCCATCAGGGGCAGCAGCCTCAAGAGAACTTGAACCCTCCTGGCAGAGGAATGAACACTCTGGAAAGGCCTCCCAAACATGCATTACTTCCCCAGCCACCTTCTAAATGCCTTCTTTCAGGGAATGACTGAAGCATGATAAATATGCCTACTGGTCATTTTACTCTCCCTGCCCTTTATTATGGAAAACTTCTTCCAGAAGCAGGTAGGAGAATTCAAACACTCAACTTAGGAACCCTGACTAGACACAGACAATCTATTGCTGCTCTATTGACTATAGTGAGATTAAAAACTAAATTTAGGTTTATAAAATGCTACAACCCTTTTGTTTTGCAGATTTGTAAAATTGACAATACCAGTGCTAAGACCATCGGTTCGATCCGAACATTGGGTGTTCGAGGTTCGGCCGAATTTAGAACTTTTTGCTGAAAAAGTTCGGAATTCGGCAACCAGAACCGACCAAAATGCAATGGGCCAGGAAATGGGCTTTAAAAGCCTGTGATTGGACCAGAACCATTAGCAAAAGCCAATTGAGGGGGCAGGAGAATGCTAGGAATGTGATTGGAGTGACTAGGGGGTCCCTAGGCCAATCATTAGTGAATACGCCCCCCAGTATATAAGATAGCCCCCGCCAAATTCCTAGCATTGTTATACAGGACATGGAAGAGAGTGGAAGCAGTTCTGTTAATTTTACTTTAAAAGTGTCATTTAGCATTTATTAGTGTGAGGAAAGGGATATCTAGTGTAGTTAGGGTGCTCTTTTACACTTTAGTTAGATGCAAAAATTTATTTTCTGTAGGGAAAGTGTTAAGTGCCAGGGTGACCATAGTGTAGTGTAGGGTGAACTGACACTGACTGCTATGGAAGGGTGACCAAACCCTTCCATATCAGGGTGACCGTAATGTAGTGTAGAGTGAACTGACACTGACTGCTATGGCAGGGTGACCAAACCCTTCCATATCAGGGTGACCGCTATAGAGAAAAGCTAGTTTCTCTAAAGTCACTTTCGCTGCACTAATGTGGCTTCTCACCGGTCAGCTTGCTTTTTGGCTGCAGGCATTTATAGGGATTTTTTGAGCACATGTTTGGAGTCAGGCATGACATCTGAACATGTGAATAGGGGGTATATATACCCAACCATGTATGTATATATACACCTGCACATATATAGGTGTGAAAGGAGCAGAAAACACTACTTGCGCTAATGAAATAATTAACACCAATATAGTTACGCTCCTATCACCCCTATATATGTGTATGTGTAAAATACATATAAGTGTGTGTATATATATATACACCACTATACACAAGTTCAGATGTTTTGCCTGCCTCAAAAGAACCCAAAAAAATGCCCAAAAAAACGCTAGCGCCAAAAAAAAAACGCCCAGGTGTGTTGTTGCAGGCATTTTTTTGGGGTCTTTGGAGGCAGGCAAAACATCTGAACTTGTGTATAGTGGTATATATACACACATACTTATATGTATTTTACACATACACATATATAGGTGTATAGGAGCGGAGCCATATTAGTGTAAATGATTCCATTAGCGCAAGCATATATTTCTGCTACTATCACACCTATATATGTCTAGGTGTATATATACATATAAGTATGTATGTATATATACCCATATACACAAGTTCAGATGTTTTGCCTGCCTCCAAAGAACCCCAAAAAAATGCCCAAAAAAACGCTAGCGCCAAAAAAAACGCCCAGGTGTGTTGTTGCAGGCATTTTTTGGGGGTTTTTGGAGGCAGGCAAAACATCTGAACTTGTGTATACGGGTATATATACACACATACTTATATGTATATATACACCTAGACATATATAGGTGTGATAGTAGCAGAAATATATATTTGCGCTAATGAAATCATTTACACTAATATGGCTCCACTCCTATAACACCTATATATGTGTAAAATACATATAAGTATGTGTGTATATATACCCATATACACAAGTTCAGATGTTTTGCCTGCCTCAAAAGACCCCAAAAAATGCCCAAAAAAATGCTTGCTACTAAACCGGCAAGGTGTGAAAAGAGAGAAGCCACTATCCTGTTCTATAAGTGTTCTAATACAAACGGTCTTTTTTTTTTATGGTTCTGGACATGCTACAGAGCTTAAACCTCACATGTACACTTTTTAGACCCCCCAGATACTAAATCCAAAGAAATTTTTTTTTTTTTCATTTTTTTTTTTCAATAATTGGCTCTCTATCAAAAATGACAATTTTTAAGAACTTTTTTTTTGTGTGATTAATAGTCCCTGGGGTATGACCCAAAACCCTAGGCACTTTTTATGGGCATTTATTGGGTTTTAGGGCTTCAAAATTGTGTTTTATGATTACCGAAGTTCGGGTCCCATTGATTTCAATGGGATTCTGAAATCTGGGCCAAACTTTTGGGAAGTTCGGATGTTCTGGCCGAACCGAACTTTTGAAAAGTTTGATCATCCTTAGCCTAAGACCACAGCCTCCTGTACTGTCAAACAATCTTCTAAAAGAAGGTCAGCAACAAGGTATGCCATCTACATGAAATATTATTTTTTTACTTTAAGTTCATCCAGGTAGGAGGAACAATGCACAAATGTTGGCACATTTCAGCCTGGGTGGGCTTTAGTCATAACTAAAGCCCAACCAGGATGGTTATGACTAAAGCACACCGGGGCTGAAACGTGACAATGTTTGTTCATCATTTCCCTTACCTGGATGGACTTAAAGTAAATAAAGAAGATTTAATGCAGATGACATGTCTTGTTGCTGTCCTTCTTCAAAAACCAAATTTAGCCTAGCAATCTGACAAGAGGAGGGCGCTACAAGTATATAGTGAAAAAGATTGTGAGAATGAATAATTATTAGTAGTAATAATAATAATGATAATAATTAGCAGTAATCTAACAGTTATTTAGTACAATGCCGAATACGTAAATCGCTTAGCATCAGGGAAGACGCTGTTCCTTAGCACAGTGTTTTTTTTACCTTTTTCCAGTCAGGGAGCCCTTAAAAAGCATTTTCAGTCTTGTGGCGTGCCAGTCTAAGGCCTGATTCATATTACTGCATGTCGGGAAACACATATTCAACCAACAAGATGGCCGATGTCACGTAGTCCAGCTCCACCCACTGTGTTTCGTCATACAGACGTCATCAGGTTTATGTTATTGCAGAAGAGACATATTGGTTGATTTACTGAAGGCAAAAAGACTGAAAGAGCAGCGGCTCCAGAGTTTAATAAATGAACAGAAGCTCTGCTGACCTCCATCATCCAACAATCATGAGCAAGCAAAATCGCTGTTTTCTTTTTTTTCTTGCATGTGATTGGGTATTCTTTGTAAAGTGAACCTTTAACTCATTTACTAAGCTCTGGGGGGCAACTGCTCTTTTAGAGTGTACAGCTTATTTGCCTTTAGTAAATTAACCTTATTGAATGCCTCTTCTGCAATATAGAGCCTGCCTGCTCACAGTTTTTTTAATTTTAGACTTTAATTACGTTTAGGGTAAAAACATTTAGACTTTAGAACCACTAAAATAACCAAATAAATGTTTCTGACATAGAGTCAGACCTTAGCAGGAGTACCACTGATTTTTTACTGCTAATCACTCTACAGCAGCAAAAACGTAGAAAGCAAAAACTGTTTTGTTTTTTTTTTTTCTAAAATAGTAGTGTTCTACAATATGGCGTGCTAACTTCATGTGTGACAAAATCGATTGAATTTCGGAAGCAATTTTCCACCTAAGACATCATGCCAAAGCTCTCGAAGTAATTTACCGTTTAAAAAAAAAAAAAAGTTGGTAGTTTTCATTTGCAGCTACTTCCTTCAGTGTGAATGGCAGATTCCTTCAACGTGTCAAGTTTCACATCACCATAGAAACAAACTGGGAGGCAGTTTCATTAATCATTTAGAGCAGAAGAAGTCTAGGTCAGTCTGATTGCAGCATATAGAGTATCATCCTAGCGCCACATGGGACTCAGTTGATTTGAATTAAAAAAGATTAAGCTGCCCCTACGACGCCCAGAATCATCAGTTTAACTTCTCAAATATCAGTGGCCTCTGGAGCCACTTGGATTAGGAGACTGAAGCTATGCATTTATTTTTCAGGACTCAGTGAAACTCTATATGAGTGCAGGTGTCTAAGGGGAGAAAAGGACAAAGATCGCATATAGCTTTCCTATACTTGTTGCTGTTCTTTTGAAACTGGAAACAATAACTCAGTTTTATTTCGAAAGTGACAGTCACTTCACTTTATTTTATATTTTTCCTGATAATGGATACATTTACTGCCATGCAGGATATCAGGGAATAGCGGGCACAACCATGAAGATTAAAGTTTCTGTACATGGGCCAGTTACTCTGGCAAATTAGACAAGTCAATTCTCAAATATTAAAGGATAAATTCACCTTTGGAAACTACATGTTTCATCTGTTTTTAGTCTGGAATATGTAACATGTTCCCTCTGCTGCAGCCTCACCCTTATCTGCCGCCTCTAGTGACAGTGAACCGGGGATCTTCTCCCCGAACTCGCTGTCACAGTTTGTAAAAAAAAAAAAACATTAAAGTGGTTGTAAACCCCCAGGTAATGTTTGTACCTATAGGCAGGGCCGCTGATGGGGGGGGACCACCAGTCCTCCTGTAGGGGGCCCGGCACACAGAGGGGCCCCAACAGCATGGGGAATCATGGGGTCGGGTGGAGAGGCAATTACAGAAGTGAGCCGTGTGCAGCTCTCTGCAGTAGCTGAAAGCCTGTTTCTCCCCCTCCTGCCAACTTTCACCTGCTGCAGGGAGAGACACACACACGGGGCATCATTCCTGTAATTACTTCTACAAAACCAACCCCCTTCCTGTTCTGCCTGCTTCTGACCCCTCCTTTCCCATGTGCCCCCCTTTCACTGTGCCCCCCCCCCCACACTGCAGCGCTGCAGGCTTCCCTGTCCTGTAAAAAATTTAAAAAATTGTAAAATAAAAAAATTGTAAACATTTTTAACATTTAAAAAAAAAAGTTATAAATTAAAAAAAAAAAAATGTAAAAAACATTTTAACCTCCCTAGCAGTATTCCCGAGTGTGGCTCGGAGTTAAATTTTAGTGGCAAAAGCGGTAACCCCAAGCCACACTCGGGGTACCGCTAGGAAGATCGCTGGATCCTGTAAGAGAGGGTACTCACCTGCAGTGTGCGGCGGCCGCATCTTCCGCCCGATGCTGTGAGCCCCGGCTTCTGTCTCCTGCGACGTGACGCTTGCAGGGGGTGGAACCGGTGGCAAATTCAAACAGTAAAACACACCAAACACACTGATTACAATACAAAATAAAATAAATTCACATTAATTTGCCCCCCAGTGCCCTTTCCTGCAGTTTTATTGTACTTTTTATGTATATATATAGATATAGATAAAGATATAGATATACACGTATATCTATATATATATATATATATATATATCTATATATATATATATATATATATATATATATATATATATATATATATATATGTATACACACACACACACATATATATATATATATATATATATATATATATATATATATACAGTATATATACAGTATATATATATATATATATATATATACATACATACTTTAACTTATTTATAGTTATTTATTATATTATAATTTATGATTTTGTGTTTCAAACTTTATCATACCCGAGATGTTATAAAGAAGAACGAACAGTAAAAAAAAAAAATCATATATAAATAGTTGGTTTGGGCTGCTCATTCTTAAGAATTACATGCAAAATAATTGTACCGCTTTCAGCACCTAAAATTGGAAAGAATCATACCGCCAGGGAGGTTAAAAAGGGCTAATTCACACAAGTTGATTTTAGTGTATTTTTTGTGAAAATATTGTCTTGATAAATTCGGGGGGGGGCCCTGCCAGGTAGGCTGTATGGGGCTCCGTGCTTTCTAACAGCAGCCCTGCCTATAGTAAAGTCTATGATCAGGCTTACCTTTTGGTAAAATTGCACTGTTTAGGAGATATTTACATTGCATGCAGCTGATGCTGCCCGTGCCGTTCCTTCAGAGCCCTGTGCCGTGAACAGCAGCTCCCGCGCGCATGCGTGGGAGTGACGTCATCGCAGCTCCGGCCAGTCAGATAGCCGGATGACGCGAACCTGGAAGTAAGATGGCTGAACATGTTGGCCGTGTTACTTGGCAGAGGTTTTAGCAGAAGACTCCAGGGGCACTGAGATGCCCTTATTTATATGGTATGACCTTCAGGGAGAAGTAACCTTGCTATAAAGTGCAGGGGAAAATGCTAACCCTTCCTTCTTATTTACCATCAGCTCTGCAGGTCAACAAATGACAACTATTGCAGAAAGATACATTTGCAATAAATCACAACATAATCCCTCAGGCCCCGTTCACATTGCAGTGACCCGACTTTGCCGGGCGACCTCAAAGGTCGCGGCGCGCTGCTCGCCCCGCGACCTCGGAGCGGCCGGCACGGACTTCATAACATTGAAGTCTATGCAGGTCGCTCCGGGACGCCCCAAAGAAGCTCCGGACCCTTTTTCTAAGTCGGAGCGACTTGTGTCGCTCCTATTAGAACAGGTCCATAGCTTCTGTATGGCAGGCGACCTACGGCGACCTGTGAGGCGACCAGGTCGCCTCACAGGTCGCCCCAGTGTGAACGGGGGCTCAAGGTGACACATTTGTGTATATACTTTATAATCCAATAAATAAATTATAGTTCATACTGTAAGTGTTAGACTCCAAACAACTTTATAAGGCAGTGGTGTTCTTCTTTATTAAACTTTGTCATGCCATGTTTGTGTGAATCAAACTCCTCCTTATGCCTCAAACAGGTGATCCAATCAACCCTTCACCCAGATGTATCACTCACATACAGTAGATGGACCTCTATATCATAGGGGGTCTTACACAGCGCTGATCTTACTCCTAACATGGTGTCACATGGATCCTAATTCCATATCCAGGACCAGAGTCCATAAACTTTATTCTAAAAAACAAGCAAAGAGACATAGTGTTCACCATTTTGACTTTATTTAAAAAAAAAAAGAAAAACTCAGATTAAAAACACTTACATGAATAAAACAATACCAAGTGCTTGTAAATCCTCTGCAAACTAATCAATCCTATCCACACAGGGGTAGAAGCTTCCAAAGAAGTCTAATACAGATGTATGGCATAAGACAGAGCGTTCCCTGGTGACGTCATCACACTGGAGCAAATACACAGACACCACTGTGAGAGGTGTGCTGAGAAGCGACTTAGTGAGTGTAGTTGTGGCTTTGCGGATAGGATTTATTAATGAGCACAGGATTTACAAGCACTTGGCATTACTTAATTTATGTAAGTGTTTTTAATCTGACTTTTTTATATATCAGAACGGAAAGCACTATGTTTCTTCACTTGTTTTTTTGGGATAATGATAATGGATTTTTTTTTCCCAGTAATGAGATGTTCGAAAGGATTAAAATCTGTATAATGCTATATTGGTTGAAAGGTCAGAGCTGTGTAAACCTCCTATAATATAGAGGTTACTGGCTCCCTTAGGCCCTATTCACACCTGTCGATGTGTTGCTTGCACAGCAAGTACTCCTTTTCAGGACTGAGCCAAGTGAGTTTTACATTCCGTGGTCTGCTGCATTTTTCGCTCTGCAAAGGTGGGTAGCAGTCCTATGGTTTGTTGCACATTTGGGGTGCCATTAAGAAATAACCTCACTAATGCACTTCCCCGAAGAATGGTCAAACATTCCCATAGACACACTCCTAAACCTTGTGGACAGCCTTCCCAGAAGAGTTGAAGCTGTTACAGCTGCAAAGGGTATGCCAATACTGAACCCTGACTAAAACTGAGATGACATTAAAGTTCATGTGCATGTAAAGGCAGGGGTCCCAATACTTTTGGCGAAATTGTGTATATGGTCCCCTCCTTGTCTACAGCTAGACTGGAACAGTCTATAGGTTCACGGCTGGGGTCTGGGACCATGAAGTACCTTTAAGGTTCAGTACAGACAGGAGGCTCTAATCCAACCCAGCTCTCAACTCTAAATCCAGCATCCAGTTCAAAGGGGACCAGGGGCAAGCAGCCCCCATTCTCTAAGGTCACAGATTCATTCCCTCAGGAGGGAAAAGGTCCTCCAGACTATTTACCAGCATCCCAGCCCCCAACTGGGCACACCCCTCCAGGAATTAGCTAGGCTCTGCTCAATATTCAGGCTGGTCATTTGAATTCTTCCTCCCTAAGCTCTAGGGGGAAGCAAGCAAACTTCCAGGCTGTGAAGCCTTGACCAGACCAGAGCAAAAAACGAATGCTCTTCTGGTTACAGCAGGAGCCAGAAACGAAACTGGTCTAGCAGTCTAACTAGGAGGGCGCTTTAAAAAAAAAAATACAGTTTAGGTAGTTGGCTTTTACAGATGAGTGCTCAAAAGATGAAAAAGATGCTGTACACACTATGCCGAAAATGTAATCCTAGGACACATGGCAAGCATTATGAAACAGTATGCCAACTGCGGCATGTGAAATGTAATAGATCTGCTCACATGTAACCTTTGTAATGTTCAGTATGCAGGCTGTGCTTAGAACTGTCACTATTTGACAGGATTTTAGAACAATTTAAAGAGGAATCTTTTAATCCATCAAATGTAACCACTTTCTTACCTGTCATGATGGTAACATGTAATATCTCCCTTTAGGCAAAAAGAAAGAATTCATTCCTTTCTTAGAGAAGGGAACTGCAAAAAGCATTTTCTGAACCAGATAATGTTCTAGATTTTGGATCCAAGGACTTGGTCTTCTCTCTGTTTCAACGATTTCTATGCACTGTATATTTCTGTTTTGAAATCGTTTTTGGTTCCACACGGTATATATATTTTTTTAAACTTGTTTTATTGAAATAAACAAGAGATGCATTCATACTATACATGCTGAAAAGCATATAAATACATCTCAATAAGAAAAATCCTAGACAGCAGTAGACATTGAAATCCAGTATGATAGTTCGCCGAGATGAGAACATATAGAAACATGCATCTTCATTTATTTTACTTTATATAGGAACAGTAAACAAACCAGAGTAAGTGGTGTCATTCAAAATATCGCTTCCCACCGACGATCGCAAGTGACCGGCGGACATCGGGTCTGCCGGTCACACGCGCGCGGGGGGGTCCGTGACCGGCAGACCCGATGTCCGCCGGTCACTTGCGATCGTCGGTGCAGAGGGAGAAAGGCAGGCGCCTAATGTAAACAAGCCGCCTGTCATTCTCCCCTGTGTAGAAACAGTGATCATACAGTTCTACTATGTAGGACCGTTGATCACGGTTCCTACACCTCAAGCCACAGCCAATCACAGTTAGAATCACGCCCCTAGGGACACACATAACCCCTCCCTCTCAAAAAAAGTTAACCCCTTCATGCCAGTGTATATTACAGTGTTCATACAGGCTAGCGACGTATCCCTACTTCGATCTGCCTGTGAGGGGCTGACTGCCGACGTAAATAGTCGTTTGTCAGTCGGCAAGTGGTTAAGATTTAGACCAGACATTCTCAACTAGGGTTTCAGGGAACCCTATGGTTTCTTCAGGTGTTGCTAGGGGGTTCCTTGAGCAACAAGCAATTTCTGCCTTCCAGATGAGTAACCAGTGACACCAATGATCTTTTTTTTAGCTATCCTTAAAGAGGAAATAAACTTTCTCTGCAGACATTTACCTATAGATAAGCCTATAATAAGGCTTACCTATATGTAGTGAAAATATCTCCTAAATGTATACCATTTAGAAGATATTTACATTACATGCAGCCAGTGACGTCACTGGCGCATGTGCTCTGAAGGAACAGCCACGGGTGCAGTTCCTTTGCGAGCCCCGTGTCCTGATCGGCAGCTCCCACGCGCATGCACGGGAGTGATGTCATCGCGGCTCTGACCAATCACAGCGTCAGAGCCCGCGAACCCGGAAGAAACTCCAGGGAAAATGTCAGCCGTGCCAGAGGTGTACGGGTGCCACTGGAACTGCTTCGTTCTAAGGTAAGTATTACATAATGAGCTAGTATGTGATGTATACTAGCTCATTATGCCTTTTTCTTACAGGGTTTTTACATTTTTTTTTTGTAGCATTTACAACCTCTTTAAGGGAAGGGGGAGGGTCTTCCCAATGACCTCAAATGTAAGGAAGAATGCTTCTCAGTGACTATCACACTAATGTTGTACTGTGAGCTTTAGCTATGGTAATTATTAGCAGGAGTTCCCTGAGACCTAAGAGTTGTTTCAAAGGATCCTTCATGTTAAAAAGGTTGAGGTTAATATAGACAATACAGATGGAATAAATATATATTGATGAATACTGTTCCTGTGTTCTTGGATTCCATTGTATACCTTGTGACTGCATGGATTGTGGCTTCTCATGGATGTAAAAGGGTGGTTAGATGCACCATATGCTCAAACTGACTGTCTTCCGGCAGGAAGACCAGTGAAACTTCTGTGACCAGGAATATTCTTCTAAAGCCTCGTACACACGAACGCAACAAATCTCCGCCGACCGTTTGTCCGTCTTTTGTCCAGAGTGGTGTCCGTTGGTTGGAATGTGCTCTAGACTGCACACGAATTTTCCCGTACGACAGAATTCTACTTCAGAAGTGATGTCATGTGCTGGATTGCTTTCTATGTGTTCTTTCATCTCTGAGCATGCCTAGTCTTGCTCATAAGATTTTTCCCCGTCTAAATCTGTACTAACGAGACGAAAATCGGACGTGTTTTGACGGTCGACAAAAAATTTTATAGCCTGCACACCAGGATTTTTTCGGCCGAAAAGTCGGAGTCGGTTGTTGGAAGCACCATACTAACAAGCCGAAAATCGGCAGATCGGTCGTCGGACGAAATTTCCCAGCCGAATTTCTTCTCGTGTGTGTGGGGCTTTACACTCAGGGGTTGATTTACTAAAGGAAAATAGACTGCGCACTCTGTAAGAGCAGTTACTCCAGAGCTTAGTAAATCATCAGAAGCTCTGCTGATTTCCATCATCCAATGATGTGCAAGCATCATTGGATCATCATTTTTTTTATTTTCCTTGCACATGAATGGGTATTCTTTGCAAAGTGAAACGTTTTCCTATTTAGTAATCTGTTTGCACAGGCTATTTGCCTTTAGTAAATCAACCCCAAAGTATCTCCATTAGAAGAAAACGTAATCTTAGAGCAGCATCTAAGGAGTACCCAGTTTTTATCAGAGCCTCTGAAGATAGAATTGGATCTTTAGATGTGTGGTAACTGCTGAGCTTGTGATCATCAAGCACTGCCAAGTCAAAATGTGTGTGGTATGTTCACTGCAAGTGGGACTCAAGGGTATGCACCCACTGAACCCATTGGGACTTCAGCTCAAAGGTGATCAATGTGTTCCATCACCTGGACTGTAGATAAAAGGGTCCAAATCCCCCCTTCCCAGAATGTCCGCACCCCAGCTATGGATTCTTCACAGCTGAAGAAGGCCTTAACTTTGTGTAAACAATGCTAGAGTGCAGCCTGGGCAGGTAAGTAGCAGGTCAGGAAGCAGGGCTGTGCAGAGGGCCTTCCAATGGTCTTTGCATAGGGCTCACTCTCACTAAATGAGTCACAGTAGGTGATTAGGGCTGATTTCTATCAGCAGTGAATTTGGACTTGATGCTGCTCAGCACTGAGGGGATCCTAAGCAGTATTTCTAGAAGGGGGTGGGGACTATTGAGTAGAGTGCATTATCATTTTTTTTTTAAATTGCAAGAATAATTACAGTATATACTGTAGAGGACTGTAGTCAAGAAGGTTATTGTTGCAAGTCACGATTAAAAATAATCTGTGCCTGGGGATATATTCCACTTTAACCTTATACTAGCAATGTGTAATGATTTATTATAGAGAACAGGAAGAAGCTGATGCAAGCTTCTGTTGTACAATTTATTTTACCTGCATGCAGGATGAGGTGTAAATACCCAGGTAATGTTGGGATAGCCAGGCTCCCACTGTTAGCAAAGTTTTGCCACACCAACAATTTCCCTCATCTCATTCTTCTTAGGGTACCCAAGTGTTACCCAAGTATTTTACAGTCCTGGCAACTCCCCTGGTTTGCAGGAGTGGCGCTTGTGACAGGAGTCACTTTGGCGGGGGGGCTCGTGGAACCCAGATTACTTTAGAGAGATCAGGAAACTCCTTGTCCAGCTTCCCCGGCCCCTCTTATGTGTAAGTCACCATGTGTCTATTAAGGGCACAGGGTGACCAAGAACCCCAGTTGGGTCTGCACTAATCAGACTCACAGTACAACCACACCGGACTCAGCATCTCGTGTTACCCTGGTTATCCTGGGTTCTATATGTGTGGTTTGTGTTGAAAGAGTGAAGGGCCTCTTTCACTTGGGAAAATAATATTTCTGGAAAATATCCCTCAGGAAATATATAAAGATAAACGGTTTGACTGTTCAGATTGCTAGAATATTGCAGGAGTGTCTCATAGTTGCTTGATAATGAGGTGGGGTGGGGTTTGTTATTGTTAAGTACCTGTATTCCATTGTTCTATTGTTTCTGTCTGCCTTAAGATCAACCTATTATGGGATGTATATGTGTCAGATCTCTTGGTGGAGGCCGAAGTGCTGAGAGGGCTTCCCTTGCAGCTCTTTGCAAATCACCCCTGGAAATGAGACAGGAGATGGCACGACCCAAGTAGCACTGGATGCTTGTGGAGTGCAGGTGGATGGCTGAGAAGAATATCCGGGTATACTTCTAGAAACTCCACCAGAAATAAGCAGTGCGGTAGTAAATGCCAGGCCAGGGGTCATACACGTGTGATCAGTCCAGAGTAACAGCAAGCTACTAGTTAAGCGAGCCGGGGGGGTGTGGCCGGAGGGGTTTAGCAGGAGCAGGTCCGTTGAGCAAGCCGGGGTCGGTACACAAGTAATCAGGCAGAAGAAGCAGCAGACGTAGGGATGGTCAGACAAGCCAGAGGTCGGAGACAGGAGCAAGATCAGTAGGTCAGAAGGCAACCCGGGTCACAACGAGGAAGCAGGAAACAATCACAGGGCAAAGGTACAGGAAGCTGTCGATAATCCAGTGCCGGATGGCGGGGTGAGCGGTCCTTAAGAGGAGGCTGGATTGGTGCGGTGAGCGTCATGACGCACATGCGCCGCGCCGACATGTCTGCGTGCTCGCGCATGCGCACTCGCCTGGAGAGAACGTTGGCCGCACTGCGGCGTCTATGTCCCTGACAATATGTGTATGTGGATTGGCTGCTAAGGGGGAGGGGGGATTGTCCCACAGTGTATATCTCTTTGTGCCTGTGTGTGAATAAACTGTTTATTTTCTGGTTTCCTCCAAAACTTGTACTGTCGAGTTCTTGGGGTAACTATAGCCAGATTCACGGATCTCGTGTTCCAGAGCTTAGGAAGCAGCTTCTTGGTGGAGATAGCCCGTCGGGGTGTCCGGAGTCCATAACAGCACTGATTGCATGTACCCATTCACATGAACAGTTATATCTGATTAGCACCTTTGATCATCTTTGATGACCCTAAACACAAATATTTGGAGTCTCGGGTAATCAGGTTAATGTGCGTACATGCTGGGTGCTGCAAAGCATCTAGCGTGTATGCATCCAAAACCCACATGGGAACAAGCATGGGAACATTGTAGTACTAGAGCAGGTTTCATGAACTTGCTTGAGGCTCCTGCCAAGGGCAGACATGGTCAGGTAGTGTGAAACTGGATCAGAGAACAGAGGCAAAAATCCAGACACTGGTCAGGAGGCAAGCTGAGTCATATGCATTAGGGCAAAATCAGCAGATCAGGAATAAGATATAGACCACTCAGAAACTTCCTTTTGCAGTTCTTCAGTGTGTATATAGGCCACTAGGTGCCAATACCAGTGCCAAGAATGTGTGCTAATTTTTGTGCATGCACACATGGGCAGCTTTATGTGCAAACACAAAAGCCTACACTGGCTTAGATACACTGATCCATCCATCCTTACAACCTCAGACAATTTAAGGCTAAGATCAGTGTAGAAGATAAGGGTCATTACCAAAGCTGGTCATAGCAGGAGATACAACAAGCCAGAATACCTACACATCATGATGCAAGAAAAAGCTTTCAGCACTATTAAGAGGAACTGGCTTTTTAAAGGCATTTTTATCTACTTAGGCATTTCAATGAGTAAGTCAATGTGCATTTGCACATACTCATGCACACACAACAGCTGGCCAGAACAAATGCACTACAAGTTCAAATAACGACATCACAATAAAGCCAATGTGACCAGTTTAAAGATCCAGTAAAGATTTCCTTGGCTAAGCTTTTCTGTTCATGTGATATCTGTCATATTTTGATGTGCTTTACAGGTGGGATTGTAATTAAGCCGCCATTTATTTAAGTATAAAACAATATGGTGGTTCATTAGCAACCCTAATAATAAAAACTTTTTTGGAGGCAATTGTACACAGCTAATATTTATGCTTTGCCTGTTTTTTGTTTTGTCTGGATACTGGTTGAATCCCATGCTGACTTCTTACAGTATATCTTCAATGGTAAACTATCTCAGTTTATGTCCTCCTACCATATGTATGACAAAGGTAAAATAATGGATTCACCATGCCCTACTGGAGTGTCCATAACATAGAATATAAATTAAATTGGAAAATCCAGCTGTAAGAGAGTGACACATGAGGAGATGGAGACACGAGCAACTGGGGGGAATCTTGATCCTGGAAATCCCAGGAGATATATAAAGTCTTTGGGTAATTCAGTGGTGCTTGCCCAATGCTAAAATGGAATTTGATTTGGCTGGGATTTAAATGTGTTTTTACTCTTTTCATAAGACAATCTAACAAGTCTTTTTCTTTTGTATAACTTTCCCTTAGAAAATAAAGTGTACTTTTTGCTTTTTTTTTTTTTTAAATGAAGGTAAAGTCATCTGCTCGGTATTTACATTGGAATCAATAGCACGTGTTTACAGCCAGCATACGGTATGTGTGTTGGTCTGCTTTTGCCATTGCGTGTTTATATGAAAAATCCATCTCATGATTTAGATATCTTGAGGGACTTTATAAAAAGGGACTGCACCGTGTTTGTGTTCCGCTATCATATTTTATGTGGGCATATCGCTGAAACAACAGCTGCTCCTCAAAACATTCTGTGTTGCACTGTATACCTTTCAGTACAATCTGCTGCAGCCCTGTTACCAGCTGTATAGAATGTCTTTTCTGTTGATCACATGACCCCTACGAGCTCAACTTAAAACAAGGTTAACTCTAAAATTCATGTAGCATCTATTTTTTTTACATTTCTGACTCTATGTATTACCACTTTTTTAATAACTACACACAAATACAATGACAAGTTGATGGACAATTTGCCCGACTTGCTCTGGATATTCTAACCTTTTAATATTTAATCTACTGGAATTTCCAATTTTTAAGTTTGATTTCCAGTTTTCCTTCTAATCAAAATGGATGTATGTAGCCCGTTCCCTCCCGATACCTGTCTGTTGGCTTAAAATAAGGGTCTTTAAAAATGGGCCCTGCAGTCACTAAAAACCAAGGGTCACTAAAGACCTAGGGTTGAAGGGCATACAAGCTGGTGTACCCATGGTGGTTCACTTCCACCAACCATGGCGTAACAAGCCCATACTGTATATCTATGATGTTGTGCTGGCTAGATACAAGGAGGAGACCACATACTGTATGTGTTGGGTTTTAAAAGCAACTTTTTTGTTTAAATTATTTTTTAAAAAGTTCAACAAATAGGTTGTACAAAACATTTTTTTGTAGTCTCATTCATCACACAATGCAATACCCAGAATTTGGAGACTTGAAGGTTTCTTCACTCAGAATCCCCAAGTATTACTCTGGGAGTTTAATTCATTCTTTTACCCCTCACCAAGATTATATTCAAGTTATTGATAAGTTCTTCACAAACCTTCCGATCCTGTCCAGGATCACAGGCTTATAGGGAAAATATAATAAACAAGCAAAAAATTGGGGGAGCAAACCCTGAACATGTATATCTAAAGCCGTTGCAGCTATGGACCAAGCGACATGTATATTAAAAAAGAATAGCGCACACATGCAAAAGAAATGACTATCAAATATGGAGACAATCCATAAATAAAAATGGGGATTTGGTCCCAACATATGGCCATATCGTGCTCAAGCCCACCACTACATCAAAGTACCCCATTGTGAGTGGGTCCTACACTATCCATAAAAAAGGGGTGAATGCAGCCTCTCTAACACTTGGAGACAACACTGAATATGGTACGGAAAATAGCAACAGAGAATGTCCTACTTGCTCTTCAGCAGTCTAAACCTTCTAAGGCCTGAGGTCCAGATAGTTTTACTGCAATATACTCCATAAAAAGGTTGCACAGAAAGTACCAAATGTACAGAGCCCCCTCCCAGAAGAGCCTACACTTGCATTATCACCACACTCAGAACTTACGTAATGTCACCAATCACAGACTAATTTCATTAGTCAACTGTGATTAAAAATAGTTTCAAAGATTTATGCCATTTGGCTCAATGGAATTCTGGAACAATACATCCATATAGGCCAAGGGGGCTTCATCTCTAAAAGACAGGCATCAGACCAAATTGGAAAGCAATAAATCCTAAAATTAAACTGGGGTGGCTGGAGGGATAGGAAAGGAGGGCTTTTTTTTTCACTAGACCGCCATAAAGATTTCAATAGCTTGCTATGGCAAAACCTTTTCTTACACTGATTCAATTAAACTTTTGACCCAATTTAATACATTTATTATATTCCTCATGCTCCACCCCAACAGCTCACGTCACAATGAAGCGTTACAAAACTGCCCCTAATCTACATGGGCACTAGACAGGGATGTCCATTGCCACCCCTCTTATTTATCATACTGTAGCTATTAGTATCTTTGCTATTACCTCCCCAACTACTAAATTACCCAATTTCAAAAAACCCTAGGAGAGTTTACAAATGCAGTTGTAGCACCCTCCTAGGTAGGTTCTAGGAAAAAGTATCTAATTGTTCCGTCTGCTTATCAGGGGAGCCTGATCTTTTAGGTTGCCTGTTGCATGTCTCCAGGTGTGATTCACTTGGTCTGTGGGAGTGTCCCCACTGCATCCAATGAGGGAGCTTGTTGGACAGTGGAAGAAACCCAGCGAGTGACACATCAGGTTTTATGGCAGTCCGAGTGGGAGGGCATTCCTGTAATGTATCCTGGGATTGACCATAAATCCTGAGGGGACATGTAACAGGGCGTCTTAGGGTGGGAAGCCAAGTCCCAGTAGGAGGTGAATGGCTGTCTCTCCTCCTGCAGATGTGAGGAAGGTGGTTCAGGCAGTCGGCCTAGTGAACCAGGTGTGGAGCTGAGCTACAGAGGATCCAGAGTGCTGACAGTGGAGCTGCTGGCAGAGTCTCTTGAGCAAAACAGTGTCCGTGAGTACCAGGAGATTTGCCAAAGGGTCTGCCCAGGAAGGGGGGCCACTCCAATGAAGTCAGGGGATCAAGGAACTAGCTCACACAGGGAGAGATACAGGAAAGGGGGTGCCGTGTAGAGAACCCTGAAGAATAGGAACAAAGGGGGTGCCAGGAAGGACCCTGAAGATTGTTCTGCAGTACAGTACAGTTTACTTCAGACAGTTCATTTACTACAACTTCACTGCTAATGACAAGGTGAAGCAGCGGCCTAGCCGCACTCAGCATTATTCAGTCATCCCAGGCAATTGTGCATAGTTATACAAGTTGGAGTATCCCACTCATTCCCTTCTCCTATCCAAGTTCTCAAAAAAAACACAAAAACCAAAGCTCCTAGACTGTTTCCTGACTGAGCCAAAACCACTTTGGAAATGCTGAACTGCCATGCTGTTGCTAATGGTAACCCAGGGGAATCTGTAACCAGCAGCTCCCAAGAGAGTAGTGCTACACAGTATATCAAAACGTAGTCCCTTACTTGTGGCTTTGTAGGCCTTCCAGCTGATAACAGGGGAGATCTCCCCAGAATCACTCAGGTTAAATAAATGTGTAAGCTGTTTGATGTTGAAAAAACAGAAAGGTTGCTAAGGAATACTTTATTAGGTGTCTTGTCCGTGGAAGTTGGACAGGGTTGTTATTCCTGGAGATCTGACCAAAAAACTGTAATTTTAGCCAATATAAATGAAGGAATACATGAGGAGGAGGTAATAATGTGACCACTTGCTCTGTAGGTGTAATGAACAGGGATTAGTGTATAAAATATTGCTTGGTGGGGTTGAGTTGCCTGCAAACATCAACCTAGTTTTGATGGAAAAGCATTCTAGGTCATTTTGTACCCAATTTGGGTGGGTGTTTAGGTCAGTATATGTCTTTGTTAGATTTGTAAAGCAGTAGGTCCAATGCTACACTAGAGTTGCCACCAATCAGGACAATTGTCCAATATACTGAAACAGTGAGTGAAATATGTATGGAAAAAATGGTAACTATCCTGAGTTGGGAGAGTATTAGGATATAAAAGTGACCATTGTATCTTCAAGGGTGCCCCTCACAATAATGTATTGCCCTTCTGGGTGGCAGAAATTCTTATGATGGGGAAAAGATAGTAATCTGCACTTTTTTTCTTTAAAGGGCGGATAGAACACCATGGAACAGTACAGAAAGTCCCCGTGGAGTTATTAAACTTACATTTTTAATAAAATGGTCAACCTGGGTGGGAGAGTTTGTGTTTCTTCACAGACTGTGGTGAGTAGGCATTGATCATTGATACCTTTACAAGAGAAAGTGACAACTAACCTGCCCCGTAGGCTTGAAATAAATAAATTACAACCTGCTATTAGTATTCACAGGTGATGAGACACTTAAGACAGCTCCATTGACAAAGATGCAGAGTTGTCATTTTAAAGCCGCATGTAATTTCAGAGCTGTAAAGCATTGAGATCACGTTTAACCTTTGGAAAGATCGAGGGGAAAGCACCTTTTATATGTCACAGATAAATGTAATCTCTGGTCTTATTAATAAACATTCTATCAGTCTTAAAGGGAAATTACCATCTGAACAACATTCAAAATATTGCTGTATGTACATCTGGACAAGTCCTACTGAGCTGTGTTTGAGGTTGATAACAGGACATTACATATATTACAGCTCTTCTCTTTATGGGGGTGCAGTGAATTTTTAAATCAAAAGCAAGGTCAAATAAGATGAAGAAAAAAACATAAATATTACATTATGTTTTTAACCACTTAAGCCCCGGAGGATTTGGCTGCTAAACGACCAGGGGGTATTTTGCGATTCGGCACTGCGTGACTTTAACGGACAATTGCGCGGTCGTGCGACGCTGTATCTAAACGAATTTGGCGTCCTTTTTTTCCCACAAACAGAGCTTTCTTTTGGTGGTATTTGATCACCTGTGCGATTTTTTGATCATGCGCTATAAACAAAAAAATAGCGTAAATTTTGCAAAAATAACAATATTTTTCACATTTTATTTATATGAAATTCCCCCCCAAAAAAATGTAAAAATCTAAATTTTTTAACATTTTCGGCCAATTTGTTTTATGCTACCTATGTTTGATAAAAAAAATCGCAAAAAGCGTATTTTGATTGGTTTGCGCAAAAGTTATCGCGTTTACTAACATAGGGAAAGATTTTTGTCATTTTTGTTGGTTTTTTTTTAACGCGTAATGGCGGCGATCTGCGATTTTTTTTGCGGTACTGCGACATTGCGGCGGACAGATCGGACTCTTGACTGACATTTTTGACACTTTTGGGGTTACCAGTGACATTTCTACAGTAATCAGTGCTATACATATGCACTGTTATTGTAAAAATACACTGGCAGTGAAGGGGTTAACTTTTTTTGAAAGGGAGGGGCTATGTGTGTCCCTAGGGGCGTGCTTTCTACTGTGATTGGCTGTGGCTTCAGATGTATGAAGAGTGATCAACGGTTCTACATAGTAGAACCGTATGATCATCCTTCATACACAGGGGAGAATGACAGGCAGCTTGTTTACACAAGCCGCCTGACTTTCTCCCTCTCCCCCGCCGATCGCAGAGTGACCGGCGGACATCGGGTCCGCCGGTCACACGCGCGGGGGGGTCCGTAACCACGCGGGAGCCGGAGCGCGCCTCCGGGGGCTCGCGCTCGCTCCCTAGACCCTCACAAGCTAGTGACGTAGCCCTACGTCACTTTGCCTGTGAGGGGCTGACTGATCGGCGTTAGGCAGTCGGCAAGTGGTTAAAGAAGCCTTTATGAAAGCATGTAACGCCGGTTGAAACACAACTCGGCAGCAGGCGCTCCAAACACCAGACGTGACGTCACCAGACGTTCCCACATATCACGCATCATGAGCGTTCCCAACCTCTGAAGATGCTCTGGGGAGGAGCGAAATGCATTCGGTGGGAACTTCCAGGGATGTCACATCCGGTGTTTGGAGCGCACGCCGCTGAGTTGTGTTCCAAGCCGGCGTTACATGTTATTGCACAAGAAAACTTGGTGTGAGTGTTACTTTTGTAAAAAAAAATTTAAACATTTTTAACAAAAGTTTTTTAATAAAAATGGAACTATGCTATGGATATCTCCTGATTCTCCTTGCATGACACCGCAAATGAGAGATCTGTTATCCTGCTGGAATACACAAAGGAATTGAGAATTGCTCAGCATAAGAATCGGGATTGTCTTTATACCAATAAGCGTAATACCTATTAGGAGTTGATGATTGAAGGTGCATGAGGAGGGGAGCACAGCACCTCATTGTCTTTAGCTGCACATTGCTAGCACAAAAATATTGGAGCACGGATTGCACGTTAGAGGAACAATTTAAAATTATTGCACTTAGAAGACGACACGAACTTGCATCTTATTTTATTAACTTTTTTTGATGAATTTTATGAACTGACATTTTATGATATTTTGAATTCCAGCATAATTTGCTTAGAGTGCTATTGGATATTTTTTGTATAGGGCACTATTTTGTTGAAAGTCAGCACTGAGTCTAATATACTTCATGCAGCTGCATTAATTTCTGTTATTTTCTCTTCTTCCTGGTGTTCAACGTAAAGTGGTATTAAAGTAGAAGTTCAGCCTAAAACTAAAATCTCTAAATCTACTTGCAGCCACAATCTAAGACTAACCTATCTAGGGTTAGGGAGGGAGGACGTGGACCGCACAACGTGATACGTGACACCCAAGCCGGAATTACCTCCGCTCGCCACTCTGCATGGTATTATTTGACTGTCACGGACTACCATAGCAGGATTCTTGCGGGATCCGCTCATATTGGTGGCTTGATATACTTTTATTCAAATAAACCGCTTTCATTTAAAAAGTAATACACTATCTGGAGCTTCTTTATCTTTTTTAAACCCTACAACATGAGCTGCCTCATGGAGGGACAAGGGAGAAAATTAACATCGGCACAGGAGGATCTTAAAGGGGACTTACCAACAAGTGAGATTGGCCCCAATACTATAAGGTATATGAGGCCCACTACATTCGGTAAGTCACCCAATTTATAAATTGCTGCACGGGAAGAGGGCACCCAGCACCTGCACTTTACTTTGTCACTCATTGAATTTTGTGAGCACTTGCACAGTTCCCAGGAAAAGGAACAAACACTGAACATTGGTTTTTGATTTTATGACTTTTTGATTTTTATGACTTTTATGTATTTGAAAATTTTTTGGATTGATTTTTATTGATATATCTATTAATTTATAATTAATTAGCACAGTATTTGCACTTTTGCACTATATTTGCAAGAATATTGTACACACATATTGTTTTAGCAAGCGCTGTAGATAGCCCTAATTAGTAGGACTATTTTTTCTTTCACGCGTTTTTCATACTACTGCTGCTGCTGCATTTATTTATTTAATTATTTAAAATCACTATTTAACACTAAATTATTTACACAATCCTAGGCGTGGGGAGTACGCTTCTTTTAAGTGGTACTTTTTCACATATAACCTACGTATCTAGCCCTGTAAAGCAAAAATTTCTATACATTCCTTTTCTGAAGCCGCTTCGGTCCCACGCTGAGCTGTCAGCGGTGGCTTTACTGTGGAGGCGGGTGCAGAAGAGGCAGCTGACAACGGAATCCCCATATTAACGCTATGGGTGACTTCACTTCCCATTCATTTCCCAGACGTTGTTGGCTGTCTCCTGTACACAGCTTTTGCCACTGGGTACCGGAACGGAGTGGCTTCAGAAAAGGTATATATGGCATTTGTTGCTTTACAGGGCTAAATAGGTTAGTCTTAGATTGTGGCTGCAAGTAGTTTTTAGAGATTTTAGTTTTAGGCTAAAGTTTCACTTTAAATACAAAAATTTAAAATATTGCAGCTAACCCATGTATAAATGTGGTGGCTGCATTTTTTTTTTTTTTTGTCTTTTTCTTTTATTGTCACCTGGTAATCTGGCCAGTAACACACTTCCTGTCCTAGGATGTCTCCACTTTGGATTGAAGAGCAATGGAGAAGCTTTTGGACAGCAGTATTGTCATTCTGGGGGAGGGTAGTTTTAGATACACTAGCACATTTATATAGGATTGACTAAAACTAAAGCCTAACTCCAGCTAGCACCTTTTGAACTCTTTATTTTTTCAATTTGGGATAAAAAATGTATATAAATGTATATAAATTAAGAAAAGCTGATTATTTTAAACACCTCTGTCAGTGGTAAATAGTTTGTCTCAACCTTCAAACTGCCATTTTTCTGGACATCTTGGTCTGTTAGACCCCGTTCAGACTGCGTCGACACGACTTGGTGGGGCGACCTGTGAAGTCGCGACTTGCACGGAGTTCATATAATTGAAGTCAATGCAAGTCGCCTCCAGGTCGCCCCAAAGTAGTGTGTCGCTCCTATTAGAACGGGTCCTGTGCTAATCAATGGCAGGCGACCCACCGTGACTTGTCAGGCGACCAAGTCGCCTGACAAGTCACGCTAGTGCTAGTGTAACCTTCCTACCGGTATTCCCGAGTGTGGCTCGGGGTTAAATATCAGAGCCAAAAGCGGTAACCCCGAGCCACACTCGGGGTACTGCCAGAAGCATCGCTGGATCCTGTAAAAGAGGTTTCTTACCTTGTCACCGGGATCCAGCGATGTGTCTGGCGGTGTCTAGCGACAGTTCTTCCTCCCGATCGTCTCCGTGCCCCGGCTTCCGTCTCCTGCGACGTGACGTTCGCAGGGGGGAGGAACCGGCGGCAAATTCAAATGTAAAAACACACCAAACACTGATACCATTCAAAATAAAAAAAATCATATTAGTTTGCCCCCCAGTGCCCTTTCCTGCAGTTTTACTGTACTTTTTATGTAAATATATGTATATATATATATATATATATATATATATGAGCAGCCCAAACCAACTCCAACTGTATACATTATATATATATATATATATATATATATATATATATATAATATATGTATACATAATATATGTATATATACAAATATATACATATACATATACATATATATATATATATATATATATATATATATATATATATATATATATATATATATATATATATATATATATATATATACTATATAATAAATGTATACAGTTGGTTTGGGCTGCTCATTCACAAGAATTACATGCAAAATAATGGTACCGCTTTCAGCACCTAAAATCCAAAAGAATCATACCACCAGGGAGGTTAAAGAAAGTTGAATAACCAAATGACCTACTAGCCAGCTAGGTGAAAATAAAGAAAACAAAGGCTAAAAATAAATGAAAACTAATATAGCCTCTAAATCCAATAATTGTTAAGCTGCAATATAATAAATGCTTGTTTTTTGGATTTAATACTGCTTTATTAGAAGTATTAAACAATACATAAAATATACATGTTATTAGGTTTTGTCCATTTGATATTTATTTTTTATTCTGAGCTGTAGAAGTAATTTCAATAAGCTTTAAAACTCTATCACCACTAAATGTTGGGTTACAGCAGTCCAAAATTGGATAAGAATTATTGGGTTTAAAGTCAAATAATAGTTCAAAAAACGAAATGCCGTCAAAGCAACTTTTTTATGCATTTGCTAAAATTATTTAAAATTATTTAAAATTGTATTGTTTGCTAAACTTTGTCCTGCTGTAACCTATATGGTGCCAGACTGTCCCAAGCAGTGCTCAAGCTGGTTACATGATTTCCAAAAATCTAGTCATAGCTTTAATCTGTAAGATTGCTGTATGGAACTGAGTTTGATGTATGATGATCAAACAACTGGGAGCCTATGTTCTACAAGGAGAAAAGGCAGAACACTTACTTCTACAAACACAATTGATCCTTATTAAATGATGTATTTTCTATACAGGCACACAAGTGTTTGGACCACTAAGAAAACATGCAAATACTTCGGTGTCTGTGGATAACCGGGATAAATGTTTGTGAAGCTAGCTGCATGCTTTCCAAAATAAATATTTGTTTTGTATGGATGAATAATCATTGTCTTGTATTATCAGTATCTGCATTATACTAGCAGGAAAATAATAGGCCTCTGTCTGTACAAGCATCACCTGCCAGTGTACAGGTGCAGTGCAGGGCAATGGAGGTGGAGGAGTCTGGGGATCGGACAGTCAGATGGGGAAGGCGGATATTTATCAATGAAAGCTCAATAGCAAGTCAGACTATTCCCTGTTTATTGTTCGTGTTTCCCTGTGTATTTATTTCCTCTGTTCCCTCTTGATCTGCTCTCTCTCTCTCTCTCTCTTTTTCATTGCTCACCTCTTTTGCCTTATGCTCTTGGTTTTTTTGAGTCTGTTTAATTGTCTGTTTTATCGGTCTTTGCATTATGTCTTGATTGTCTTTTCCCTGGCTAGTTACTTCCCTCAAGCGTCTTCTCTTTCCTAATTTTTATTTAAAGTTATTTACTCTCTCTCTTTCTCTCTCTCTTTCTCAAATCTTCATTCTTTTTCTTCTTACACCTCTTTCCCACAATCTATCATCTCATACCCCATTCATTTCTTCCTTCTCATAGCTCCTTCCTTCCTTCTATCATCTCACGCCCCTTTCAGACCTTCTCATACCATTTTCCCTCGTTTTTTTTTCTCACACCAATCTCATTTCTTCTATCATCTCACACCCGTGAGTGAGTCTATTCGACTATGCTAGCTGTGTGGGCTGGGTCATCCATGCACGTGCACGTGGGATAACACTCATGCTGAGCACGCTCACCAATGCCCGGGACCAGGCAGAGACTGCGGTCATGTGGAAAGTCAAACATTAGAGTGGTTCCCTGACTTAGAGATGAGCCTTCACTGTGTGCAGCAATAAAGTGCGGAGTTCCTCTAAAAAACGGACTTGTCCAGAGTCACTACACAGTAAAGCCCCGTACATACGTAGCAATTGTCGGCCGAACGATCGGCCGTCTTTTGTCCGGTGCTGTCCTGTCGGTTGAAAAGTGCTAAAGACTGCACACGAATTTTGTCGGCCAACAACAGCCGACTGCAGAAGTGATTTCATGTGATGGTTAACTTTCCGTGTGTTTTTTCTTCTCTGAGCATGCCCAGTCTTGCTCATCTGCTGTTTGTCGGCCGAATTCTGTACTGACTGAGGAACAATCGGCCGTTCTGGTGTTGGCCAACAAAAATTTTAAAGCCTGCACACCAGATTCTGTTCGGCCGAAAAGTCGCAGTCAGTTGTCGGAAGCATCATACTAACAAGCCGACAAACGGCCGATCGGACGTTGGCCGAATATTTACGGCCGACAATCGCTACATGTGTACGGGCCTTAACTTTAATGGTTGCATTAGGAGGGACGTTCTGAGCTTGCCCCCACTTCACCAGTCAAGTGTACCTCTGTTACCTCACTCCCAGTAAGAGAATGGGGTCGCACAGAGCACCTAGGGCAGACCGCATGCGTTGCTTTCACTAACTCTGTCTTTACCATACCTTGTGACCAGGCCATAGATCTCCATGAGGCTAGTCTGCCCCCAATTGCCATAGGACATGGAGCCCTAGGAAGGGAGCCAGAATTTAGGCCCCCTCATTACAGGAGGACTTGCCACCTAACCTGGTACCATGGCTAATAATGTGTTGGTTGTAGCTTGTTCCTTCATTTGGTTACTCATAGCAACTGCACTCCTTCTCCTTCTCTTGCCAAGTTATACCTTTGTGTAACAATGTTACTTTTTACCCCTTTTTGCCTTACAGACCCAGTTTCTTTGGAATTTGCCAGAACCAACATGCACCCCTTTGAATAACTTCAGACCAGGTTTAAAGCAGTTAATGCAACTTTACCGAAAGAATGCAGCATTACATTACAAGATGAATATTGTCCTGTCCCTAAACCTAACTAAGGTGGCATAGTGTCATAGGCATACCTCCATGAGGTGAGAGTCCATAAAGGCTCCACAGCTCACAGGTGAATCTATGATCCAGTCATACTCATGTCCTGTTCTCCGGAGTGCAATGTGAAGTAGCTGGAGATTACATGCTAGTGCTTGTCTGTGTCTTCTTCCCATACAGACTGCCCCATGTGCAGAGCCCTTCCCCCTTTTATTTACAGCACAGGGGAGAAGCAGAGCCCAAAAAGACCAGGAGATTGCAGAAACAGGTTTAACCCCTTCCCAGCATGGGCAGCCTGTCCCACTCACTAAAACCAAACACAATTGAACCTCTCTACACACCCCTTTCTGATTACAGTATCTACCTTCTCACAGCTGTTTCCTTCCTTCTATCATCTCACAACCCCTTCCCTCCTCCTTCTTTCTTCACAGACCCCTTTACCTCCTTCTTTCCTCACACACTCCTGTCTCTCCCTTCTTCTCACACACCTTTCCTTCCTTCTATCATCTCACACCCCTTTACCTCCTTCTTCCTTCTCACACCCCTTTACCTCCTTCTTCCTTCTCGCTCCCCTTTGCCTCCTTCTTCCTTCTCACACCCCTTACCTTCCTTCCTTCTCATAGCTTTTAATTTCTTCCTCATTCTAACACACTTTTTCCTCGCTCTTTCTTCTCACACCCCTTTCCGACCTTCTTTCTTCTCACAACCCTTTCCCTCCTTCTTCCTTCTCACACCCCTTTCCCTCCTTCTTCCTTCTCGCACCCCTTCCCCTCCTTTCTTGTCATAGCTTTTCCCTTCTTCCTCCTTCTTATACCCCTTTCCTCCATTTTTTCTTCTCACGCCCCATTCATTACTTCCATCATCATCATCCACCCAGTTTCCTTTTTCTATCATCTCATACTCTTTCCCCTTCTTCTTCCTTCTTATACCCCTTTCCCTCATTTTTCCTTCCGACATCCCTTTCATTCTCTCCATCGTCATCCAACCATTTTCCACCTTCTTTCTTCTCATACACCTTTTCCTTTCTCTTTATTTTAATTTCCCATTCTCCCTTTGTTTCTTTTCATACCCTACCTATAAATCTTTTTTATCACTCCTTTTTCATTTTCTTTTTCATCTCACTCCCCTTTCCCACCTTCTGTCTTCTCACTCCCATTTTCCTTGTTTGGCTTTCTTACATCCCTTTCCCTCCTAAGTCTACATCTCCTTCAACATTTTTTTTTCTTACTTCTGTTTTCCCCATTTAATTATTTTTATACCACTTCATTGCAATCTTTCTTTTTAGTTTAGATTCACTCTTTCTATGTTCTTAACCACTTTACCACTGGAGGATTTTGCTGTCTTACGTCCAGGCCACTTTTTGTGATTCGGCGCTGTGCGACTTTAACTGACAATTGCGTGGTCGTGCGACGCTGTACCCAAACGAAATTTACGTCCTTTTTTTCCCACAAACAGAGCTTTCTTTTGGTGGTATTTGATCACCTGTGCGATTTTTACTTTTTGCGCTATAAACAAAAAAAAGAGCGTTTATTTTGAAAAAATAACAATATGTTTCACATTTTTTTATATGAAATTCCCCCCAAAAAAAATTTAAAAATCAAATTTTTTTAAAATTTTTGGCCAATTTGTTTTCTGCAACCTATGTTTGGTAAAAAAAAAATCACGATAAGCGTATTTTGATTAGTTTGCGCAAAAGTTATTGCGTTTACTAACTACGGGAAAGATTTCTGTCATTTTTGGTGTTTTTTTTTAACGTGTAATGGCGGCGATCTGCGATTTTTTTTGCGGGACTGCGACATTACGGCGGACAGATCGGACCCTTGACTGACATTTTTGACACTTTTGGGGGTACCAGTGACATTACTGCAGTAATCAGTGTTATACATATGCACTGTTACTGTAAAAATGACACTGGCAGTGAAGGGGTTAATTTTATTGGAGAGGGAGGGGTTAATGTATGCCTGGTGCTTACTGACGTGTGTGGGGGGAGGTGACTGAGTGACAGAAGGACAGATCGGATGTTCAGCTATGCTGAACACTCCGATCTGTCAGTCCCTGTCACTTAGGAGATCCGCCCGCTCTGTTTACACAAGCGGGCGGATCTCCTCCCTCGATTTCCCGACGATCGGGGAAAAGCGGCGGCGATCGCCGCTGCTCCTCCCCTGGCCCGACTCCTGCTGTGACTGAAAACAGCGGGAGCGCGCCTCCGGCGGCGCGCGAGCGCCGCCTACAGGGGGAGGAGTCCAGCGACATAGTTCTACGTCGCTGGACGGGAACGAGCCACTGTGCCGCAGTAGAAGCACAGTGGCTGGGGGTAAAGTGGTTAAAGAATAAGTTCACCATTTGACAAAAAATAATAAATGCACATTTTTATGCAGGTGAAAAAAATGTGCATTTATTATTTTTTGTTACAGGAGCCTGTAAAGCATTTGCACCAGTGATCGGCAGATTGCTGATGCCATTCAGGTCTCAGGCAGATCTGTCAGTGTATCCGCTTGCTCGTACCTTGTACCAGGAAGCGGATACCTTCTGACAGGAAAAATGAATGAACTACCACAGGGCTCACAGAGCCATGGTAGTTAATTGAAAACCCCAAAGCCCCAAAGGCTTTCCATTTTCAGAGCACTGTGACTGAGTAGCTGTCACAGTGGGGGAGTCTGGGGGAGTCACAGCAGAGTCTGGTGCATTTATAACAGGTTACACCCTGAATATGAAATATGAAAGGTGAATTTATCTTTTAATCATCCTTCTTTCTTCTTATTCCCATTTTGCCTCGCTAATTCATTTCACTCAATTTTAACCTGTCTTTCTTCTCATCCTATCTCGCTTTTTTTTTTTTTTTTTCTTCACCATCCCTTTCTTAGTCTTTTGTTTCTTTCTTTTTTTTTTCTCTCTTTCTCTCTTTCTTCCTTTTTTTCATTTTTTCTTCCTTTTTTCTTTTTTCCTTCCTTTTTTCCATTTTTTCTTTCTTTCTTTCTTTCTTTCTTTCCGGCTGTCTTTCTTTTTTTATTTATTTTTTTTGACCCTAAGAAATTTCTCCTCACTTTTCTTTCTCTTATTCTCTTTCCATCCCTCTTACTCTCCCCCTCTATCCTTCCCTCTACTTTTTTTTTTGATCACCCACTTTTTCTCTCCTCTACTCCAGTCTCTCTCTTTCTCCCATGCCTCCCTTATAATTCAATCCTCTTTCTCTTTTGGACTATGTAGTAGAGATTAGAAGCTGTAAATGTGATACAGTGCCTGTGTGTGGTCTCTGTCGGAGGTGTTAATGTTAAGCGCACACCTGTTGCACATTATTAAACTAACAAACACTGGAAAGGCAGAGTAACTGAGAAATTAGAAATGCAGCGATGGCAAATGTTTGTAAACCTGTTAGCTGTAAGTGAACAGGACTAATTCCAAGCCTTGTGTCTGTACCGATCCCCCACATCGAAGGAGACTGAAGGGGAGTTTTGCATAAAGCACTTGATTTCCTGGAATCTTAGTGTCCTGGCCGCATAGCCGTGCTCTGCTTTGGCACAGGGAATCAGTGATTAAAGTGCCAATTTTAGCACAGGATGGCCCAAAATGTTTAAAAGTACTATTTTGGCTTAGAAGGGGTTAAGGTTAGGGTCAGAGGTTAGGGTATGAAGATTACAGGAAACCTGTTTTGAAGAAATATTTAGGTTGCCATTGCTGACCTATCCTTCCAAAAACTGCCTGGACGTCATGTTATTTCAATGTCCTATGTTCTTTCTCAGCCAAATCTGACTCCATGCTTAATTTATGTACTAGACACTTATTTTCGTTCAGTATAAATGTTGCACCTGCAGTGTACAATAGGTAAATTTAGTTGGGCTCCTGCTGTAGCCAGAGGAGCCAGGGTTAATTTGTTTAGAGTTAGGTTGGCACAGCTCCAAGGGCTGAGGCTCTGTTGCCTCCCACTGGCTTCTAGAAGCTCCTGGAGAGTTCTAGACTTGGAGGGTAGACGCACAGAGATGAGGCCTGAATATTTATTGAGTCTCCTCAAATCCCTGGGTGAGGACTGCCCAGAAGCTGGTGAGATTAGTATTTTGGAGCCTTGCCATGTGAGGGCAGAGTCCTGGGTCCTGTGGCCTGGGAGGAGACCTCTATGCTGGAGGGGCTCTGCCTCCAGGCAGAAGGAACCAGAAAGGAGTGAGAGAGAGCAATTGTGGAAGTCTTATACCCTCTTATCCTCAGCTAGGCTTAGCTGAGTGACCCTGGGAGCCATTGGGACTGGGACCTATCCAGCAAGAGGCCTGTTCAGCAGTCACCATATGAGCTACAGGATCTTTACAAGGGACTGAGTGAGTAGCTTAAATTCTGCATCCCAAAGCCTATATGCAGAGAAGCAGCAAGGTGCAATACCCAGCTAGCGATCTACAATGGACAGCTTAGAGCCAACAAGCTACCCTGCACCTCTGGCTTGGGAACTCTAAAAAGAAGCCAGATGCCTTAGCATAATTCTATGGAGATGGAGTACCTGCAGTCAGACGTTGGGATTGTCTTTTACCAGTTGGGCTGTACAGTTTGTCCAATGGTCACACAGCTTTGTAATCTTTATGAGATCAGTTTGTTTTCAAATCCTCAAGTTCTATTCTACTACAGTTCTAGGCACCTCATACCACCCCATTCCCATCCAAGTTTATTCCCCTGATAAACCAAAAACAAAACAAAGCCCTTGGACTGGTTTCTGTCTACTGAGTGCGCACTGAAAATTCCTATTGCCTGGTTGTGCATGAAAAGGAGGATACAAAAATCCAGCAGCTCCAACGGGAGTAGCACTGCATTAAAAACAGTGATGACTTGTTAGCTCACATTTTGGGAATACGGTCAGTCATGGTAATTTCCATGTTTCTGTTCTTACAGGTTCAATTTAAAAGCTAAACTAAACCAAACCTATGTCCTTACTGGCGACCATAAGCTGTGTTCTGTGTATACACATTGGACTGTAGGGACAGACACCTCTGATTACTTGCTACATAACTCTTTTTGCACAGTTGATTTCCTTCAGCTGTGGGCGCCACCATTTTGCTTGTGACATCAGAGGGCAATGGTAATCCTTTGCATTACAGCCATGAAAAATTATGTAAATTATTTTTTTCCAATGCTGCAGCTGTCCCCCACCACCTGTACACCAAGAACTGAGAAATCAAAGACCATTGATTGCTCAGTTGTTGGTCCTTAGCCTGCAAAGAGCTGTGATTGTGTCTCTGCTCTGCGCCTCCAACTCTCCATGGAGAGCCAGGCCATGGAGAGGATGGGAGTAGCTGGCTCAGACTCTCAGTGGTACGCTGAGAGGCTCAGCCAGCTGCCACTCAGACATTTGGGTGGATTTTGCCATTAAAGTCGGGACTTCTCCAGAGCCTGGACCGGCCGAGTGACATCAGTCGACAGCGGGCTTTAGCCTACTGTTGGCTGAATACGGGTCACAGGAGTGCAGAACTAAGTGCACTTCTGTGACTCACAGGAGAAGAATGGCCAAAAGAGCTTTGGCCCTACTTCTCCTTTTTTCACATAAATAGAGCATTCTTTTGGTGGTATTTGATCACGACTGGGTTTTTTCTATTTTTTGCTAATAAAAAAAGACTGAAAATTTTGAAAAAAAAAGT
The DNA here is from genome assembly GCF_965119305.1 of Pelophylax lessonae. Taxonomy (NCBI): domain Eukaryota; kingdom Metazoa; phylum Chordata; class Amphibia; order Anura; family Ranidae; genus Pelophylax; species Pelophylax lessonae. The sequence goes on along the minus strand of NC_138770.1, from coordinate 639,862,971 downwards.
TTTTCTTTCGTTTCTGTTATAAAATTTTGTAAATAAGTATGTTTTCTCCTTCACTGATGGGCACTGATGAGGCTGCACTGTGATGGGCACTGATGAGGCTGCACTGTGATGGGCACTGATGAGGCACAACTGATGGGCACTCATGAGGAGGCACTATTATGCAGCACTGATGGGCACTGATAGGCGGTACTGATGGGTGGCCCTGATGAGCACTAATAGGCAGCACTGATAGGCACTGACGGGTAGCACTGATGGTCACTGATGGGTGGCACTAATAGATGGCTCTAAAAGGCAGCACTGATGAGGAGGCCTTACTGATGGGCACAGATTGGCATCCCTGATGGACACAGCTTGACATCCAAGGTGGGCACAGATTGGCATCCCAGGTGGGCACCATCTGAACCAAATAAGTTTATCTTGGTCTCATCAGACCACAGGACATGATTCCAGTAATCCATGTCCTTAGTCTGCTTGTCTTCCGCAAACTGTTTGAGGGCTTTCTTGTGCATCATCTTTAGAAGAGGCTTCTTTCTGGGACGACAGCCATGCAGACCAATTTGATGCAGCGTGCGGCGTATGGTCTGAGCACTGACAGGCTGACCCTCCACCCCTTCAACCTCTGCAGCAATGCTGGTAGCACTCATATATCTATTTCCCAAAGACAACCCCTGGATATGACGCTGAGCACATGCACGCAGCTTCTTTGGTCAACCATGGCAAGACCAGTTCTTAGAGGAACCTGTCCTGTTAAACTGCTGTATGGTCTTGGCTACTGTGCTGCAGCTCAGTTTCAGGGTCTTGGCAATTTTCTTAATAGTGTAGGTCATCTTTATGTAGAGCAACAATTGTTTTATTCAGATCCTCAGAGAGTTCTTTGCCATGAGGTGCCATGTTGAACTTCCAGTATGAGAGAGTGAGAGCGATAACACCAAATTTAACACACCTTCACTTGTAAGACTAACGAGTCACATGACACCGGGGAGGGAAAATTGCTAACTGGGCCCAATTTGGACATTTTCACTTAGGGGTGTACTCACTTTTGTGAGGTTTTTTTAACTTTTTACTTTTTTTCACTTTTTGAGATACTAATTTCTTCACTGTTGTCACATGAAAAGATATAATAAAATATTTACAAAAATGTGAGGGGTGTACTCATTTTTGTGAGATACTGTAAAAGTTTGATTAGAAACAAGGGCGTTTATGCTTTAATGATGTTATTTCCCTTCCACTGAGATCTATTTTTTAAGCTTACCAAAATATAAATTGAAAGTTGCCATTAATGTTTTTAGGAGTTCACACCAGAACGCTGTGTGGGAAAAATGTGTTCTGTACACATTTCCCGAATTGCATTCAAAACACACTGCAGTTGTGATCTGCAGAGGGTGTCAATTTTAAACTAATGACACCCCAAATGCAGGTTGTAAATGCAGTGGATTTGCCTGCAATGCTTTGCATTCTCCTGTGTGTTTTATAAAGTACTGCATACACTACTTTTGGGCTTAAATCGCACCGTACTGGATTGCATGTAAACCGTACAGAAATGCACAGCGTGTGAACCGACCCTCAACCTGACTATGTAACAAATTTGTTGCTTGCTCCCAGCTGGTTGCTGTTATCATTAAAGGAGAACTAAGCTGTATCTGAACACCGCAAACTGAAAGTGCTATTTCATTCATGTTTAATATTCAGCGCAAACTCCCGCATCATTTCCTGTCTCCATGCTTTATTTTGTTGAGAGATCACTTTTGAAAAACACCCTTCTAGCATTTCTAGCCACGGCCATCTTGAGTAAAGGCAGATGATTCATGAAGCATGTACTTTCTGGAATTCATCTGCCCTTAACTCGGGCATGCAGGCTGGAGGGTGTGCTTAGCTGAGAAAGCCCCTCCTCCAGATGAAAGAATAAAAATGCCCATTAAGACTCCTGATGTATGATATAATTTTGGCCTAGCCAGAAATCAGGAAGCAACAGAAGAATTGTAAAAAAAGTTTAAAACAAGTAAATATCTTATATCTTCCTATCTATTTACTAATGCTGGCAGCTTAATGAATTCAAACTAGTTGATCTCCACATCATTTTCCAACGCCAGCCAATAAAATAGCTCTCTTTACCCTCATTAAACTAGCCATACGTGTTTAGATTTTCTTTATTCATTCTGTAGGCTAAACAAGAGAAAATCATTTGATTCCCCCATCTATGCTAGACATCTGAATACCTGAACAGTGACTGCATCTTAGATGTAGTCACTGCTCGGCCTGTGATTTTCCACCTGGCTTCTTTAGCAATTGACTGTTGTCAAGTCAGGTGGTGCCGATAGGGCCAACCATGACTCAATTGTCGATTCTGGGAAATTTGAGCTGTGTATGGCCAGCATTACACTTTCAACCAACTATATAATTCTCAGCCAATGATATGGATCTCTTCACTTTCCAGCAACAGTATAGCTGGCCATAGATGATCCAAGTTTCTTTCCTGCAACCATGGGAATCCCTCACTCTGAACTATTGTGTTCTCTTGGTGGGGTTGGCTTGGGGAGCCGTCACTGCAGGGAGAACATAGTGATTATTGCTAGTGGCTGTAGCCTCTGGAAATATTCACATGACAAATCCAACATGCTGGTTGTATCCAAGTTAATCAATGGATCAACTTGGGTACAATCAGCGTGCCCACAGATGGTTTGAATCTTGGCCAGTCCCTGCTGAACTGGTCGAGATTGGAACCATCTATGGCCAGCTTAAGGCTCTCTAAATTATCAGCCAACAATTTGGCTATCTCCACGATCAGCCAACAATATGGCAGCCAATTATAAGATTCTTTCCACTGTCAGCCAATGATATGGACCTCTTCACTGTCCAACATTAGTAGAACTCTCTACACCAATGTTTCTGAACTCCAGTCCTCAAGTACCCCCAACAAGTCATGTACTCAGGATTTCCCTCAGATGAAACCGCTGTGGTAATTACTAAAGCTGGCCATACATGTTCAACCCTCTTGTGCAGTTTCCCTTTAGATTTACCGTAAACTATGTAATGCAAGGGCCTGCCTAATTTGGATACCATTTAAAGTTGTTTAGTTTTGACCTCAAATTATATGGTTTTTGGTAAATCTAAAGGAAAATTGTCAAAATGGGTTGAACAGTAATGGCCAGCCTTAAGCCTCGTACACACGCGTCGATAATTGGCCGTGAATTTTCGGCCAACATCCGATCGGCCGATTTTCGGCTTGTTAGTATGATGCTTCCGACAACCGACTCCGACTTTTCGGCCGAAAAAAACCTGGTGTGCAGGCTATAAAATTTTTGTTGGCCGTCAACACAACGGCCGATTTTCCGTCAGTCAGTACAGATTTCGGCAGACAAAAATCTGATGAGCAAGACTGGGCAGGCTCAGAGAAGAAAAAACACACGGAAAGTAAACCAGCACATGACATCACTTCTGAAGTAGATTTTTGTTGGCCGATAAAATTCTTGTGCAGTCTAGGCACATTCCAACCAACAAAACACCACTCTGGACAAAAGTCGGACGATCGGTCGGCCGATAATCGTTGCGTGTGTACGAGGCATTAGGCAGTGAAACTGATCAAATCACCTGTGCAAAATACTGGAAAGCCTGAAAACATGACCTGTTTGGGGTACTTGAGGGCTGGAGATGAGAAACATTGCTCTACAGTATCTCCACCATCAGCCAATAATATGTCAGCCAATGATAAGACTTTTTCCACTGTAAGTCATTATTATGGCTTGCCATCACCAGCCAATGATATTGACCTTATCACTTTCCAATAACAGCATGAATCTCTATACTATCAGCCAACAATTTGGCTACCCCCCCCCCCCCCCATTAGCCAAAAATAATAATAATAAATCAGCCAATGATAAGTCTCTTTCTGCTGTCAGCCAACAATATGGCTTTACACCACCAGCCAGTATGGCTCTATCCACTGTCAGCAGAGCAAAGGTCTGAACTGCTATTGAATAATCTTACCTTATCCACTGAAATTTGTATTTTCCATACATATGACTTACCCTGATATTTATGTTGTGATAAATTGGTCTAAAATGCTAGCTCTTATCAATTGTTTTCTGATCTAGCAGAACCAGAAAAAGCTAATCCAGATGTGTAAGGAAAACCAGATGTCTCCATCACATGCGTGCATTAGTGTCATCACTGTCCAGAGCAATGTGCTCCATTCCCCTACCCCAGCAAACTCTGCCTGGCCTGTTATTAGCTGCTATGCCTCTCATCAAACCTGCCAGGTGCAATGATGGAATCCCTATATCTAATGAATGGCTTTTATTGCAGCATATTAACACCAGATCTGTTTCACAAAGCGCTTGTGAGGATCCTATTAAAGCGGGATTTTTCATCTCTTGAAAACTGAGATAAAACCACAGCCGGTGTAATGCAATCTATCAACAAATTATAAAACAAACAGGATCAGGACAGTCTAGATAGCCAGATGTGGACCCAAGACTACCTAGCATTATCACAATACTTATCAATGACCAATTCACCATGCCTATTCTCAATGCAATATAATCAGTCCAAATACCTTCCATACACACACATTGATACATACAGTATGTGTCTATAAGCATCTATAGATGAAGACTCACGTACTTGTATAGTGTGAGTGTGTGACTACAGCTAGAACAGACTGTCAAGGCTGCCTAGGAGTGAAGGAGCCACACTGATTTTTGGGTCCATAGTGAGGATATGGGCTCAATCACAGGGTCATAAAAATGTGTGTAAAATTTAGAGCACATCTAAACGCAGCAGTATGGATGTCAGTGGGGAATTGCACACAGCTGCATCCTCAAGCATAAAAAATGTTGTGTTTAATGGGGTACAAAAACAAATAGGATATAGCTACACCCAGCACTGTACATATCTGTTTTTTTACACACATATGTGCATTTACACATGATGAGGAATGACAGAAGATTTGTACACATAAAAACATTGTATGCAGCTAAACCCCTGGTGCCCAATCTGCGGCCCTTTGGCACTTTTTGTGTGACTAATCTATGTTTCCCTATTGCCCTGTTATAGCAGTGATTTCTAGCAGTATCATATAATATGCCCCCCAGCCTATGGCTGTCTCCTGAAGAATGTCCCCAATCTCCAACATTTCCTACGCAAGTTCACAGTCTCTGACAGCCTTCTGCAGCATGTCTGCAGTCTTTGACTACCTCTTGTATCATATCTGCAGTCTCTGACCATTTTTTGTAACATGTCTGCAGTCTCTGACAGTTTCTTGCAATATATCTGCAGTCTCTGACCATTTATTGTATCATGTCCGCACTTTCTGACCATCTGTTTTATCATATCTGCAGTCTCTGACCATTTCCTGTATCATGTCTGCAGTCTCTGACCATCTATTGTATCATGTCTGCAGTCTCTGACCATCTATTGCAGCCTTTTTCAACCAGGGTGCCGAGGCACCCTAGTGTGCCTTGAAGTTTCTTCAGGGGTGCCTCAGAAAAATGACCCAAAAATTTCCCAAAAATTGCATACAAGGCAGCGGGTGGATGAAGCCTGCCTTTTACGTTACACAAAGTCACAGTTTTTCATTGTGCACCATTATGACCCTCTAGCTGCCGACCTGCTATTGACCAATGACATCATCAGTTGATAAGGAGGATGTCGGTCGCCTGCGTAGCATGCTTGTTTGACCTTCCCCTGCTCCTCTCCATAAGTTTTGGGGTCATATTACCCGAGTGATGGAGAATACCTGAAGAAAAAGAGAAACATTGGAATACTAGTCAGTACCAACTTGTACCTCTAAAGTTGGACATCCTACATGTGTGTATGTTGCTGCATTATATAAAACTTTTAGGATGGGGTGCCTCAAGACTGTCCATTATTTTTAAAAGGGTGCCTTGAGACTGTCCATAGTTTCTGGGGTGTGCGTCGACTGAAAAAAGGTTGAGAAACACTGATCTATTGTATTATGTCTGCAGTCTCTGACCATCTATTGTATCATGTCTGCAGTCTCTGTCCATCTATTGTATTATGTCTGCAGTCTCTGACCATCTCTTGTATCATGTCTGCAGTCTCTGTCCATCTCTTGTATCATGTCTGCAGTCTCTGACCATCTCTTGTATCATGTCTGCAGTCTCTGACCATCTCTTGTATCATGTCTGCAGTCTCTGACCATCCCCTGTATCATGTCTGCAGTCCCTGTCCATCTCTTGTATCATGTCTGCAGTCCCTGTCCATCTCTTGTATCATGTCTGCAGTCTCTGACCATCCCTTGTATCATGTCTGCAGTCCCTGTCCATCTATTGTATCATGTCTGCAGTCCCTGTCCATCTCTTGTATCATGTCTGCGGTCTCTGCATATCTCTTGTATCATGTCTGCAGTCTCTGACCATCTCTTGTGTCATGTCTGCAGTCTCTGACCATTTCCTGTATCATGTCTGCAGTCTTTCACCATCTGTTGTATCATGTCTGCAGTCTCTGTCCATCTCTTGTATCAAGTCTGCAGTCTCTGACCATCTCTTGTATCATGTCTGCAGTTTCTGACCATTTCCTGTATCATGTCTGCAGTCTCTGATCATCTATTGTATCATGTCTGCAGTCTCTTAATATCTCTTGTATCATGTCTGCAGTCTCTGACCATTTCCTGTATCACGTCTGCAGTCTTTTACCATCTAGTCTATTATGTCTGCAGTTTCTGAATATCTCTTGTATCATGCCTGCAGTCTCTGACCATCTCTTGTATCATGTCTGCAATCTCTGACCATTTCCTGTGTCATGTCCGCAGTCTCTGACCATCTATTGTATCATGTCTGCAGTCTCTGATCATCTCTTGTATCATGTCTGCAGTCTCTGACCATCTGTTGTATCATGTCTGTAGTCTCTGATCATCTCTTGTATCATGTCTGCAGTCTCTGACCATCTGTTGTATCATGTCTGCAGTCTCTGACCATCTGTTGTATCATGTCTGTAGTCTCTGACCATTTCCTGTATCATGTCTGCAGTCTCTGACCATTTCCTGTATCATGTCTGCAGTCTCTGACCATCTATTGTATCATATCTGCAGTCCCTGACCATTTCCTGTATCATGTCTGCAGTCTCTGACCATCTCTTGTATCATCTCTGCAGTCTCTGACCATCTCTTGTATCATGTCTGCAGTCTCTGAATATCTCTTGTATCATGTCTGCAGTCTCTGAATATCTCTTGTATCATGTCTGCAATCTCTGACCATCTCCTGTCAGCACTCTTTAGCTATATATTTTTCTGTGTCTGCGGTCTCTGATAATAGATATTCACTGAATTTTATGTGCATACCATTGGTGATGTTGGGGGCACCCTCAGAATAGGTAAGTATAGGCATCTTTCCTTTTACAGAGTAGACAGAATATGATTAGAACAGGGGTGGGGATTGATTTAATCTTAGGTTTTGACTTGCCTTCCTTCTTAATTCTTGATGTTCATCTATAAGTTTGGGGAGGGGGGTCCATATTAACAGACTAAAAGGGATCAGATCAGAGAAGTTCTTTGTTACAGTTTAGATACACTCCTAATAACCATTTACATATCAGTGTCAGAACACCAGAAATGTTCACCCTGGGTCAGTGACTGACTGAAGCTGGCCATACACTAGTAGAATTTCATTTGAGATTTTTTGTTTAAAGAATGTTTATTTGGCATGACATAATAACCCTGGAAGCCACCTTTATGTTATCTTTACACCATTTCTATTTGACAATAAAATGATATGAATTTTTTTATTAACTTTATGTTGTATTCGTAATGTAAGTTTGCTTCGGTACATCTCAAGGTTTGATTTCAGGAATAAGTATGCAAAAAAGTCTGATGGATCTCAGCCCCACCAACTGTTCCTCTCATTATTGCTTTATGAGGTCTGGTTAAAATTCTTCGGAGGATGCACACCTCATTGAGCGATCGTAGGACCAAGTAAAATTTCTGGAAAAGGTATCAGCGGGAGTCTTTGGAGCGGTGATAGAGGAGTCTTGGACGCAGGAAGGTTTGGTGATCCCTGAGTAGGTGACTGCTTCGTTCTTCCCATGTACTCTCTGCCATTGTTTTCAGGACTTCGCTCAGTTTTGTAACTTTATCAAGCCATAAATATGTGAAAAGGCCGGTGGTGCCGTTTGTTTATGTGGGATGAGAAAGGAACAGAATATTCATCCTTTTTCGATGGAACACAATAACGGGACTTTTATTTCATTTTGTGCATTTTACATCCAGCAGAAGGTAGAACACAGAGATCTAAATAAAGAGGCCAAATGAAGTGTTAGGTAATTACAATAACTATACAACAGAGGTCTGTAGGATAGGTGCGCCATGTTTATTCATGTATGTAACTGAGATATCAGATTTACATTATTAGTGTTTGTGGTTTAAAGAAATAATATTCTCACCACAAGTTTGTAAGTCATTGACCCACTGAGCTTTGGCAACAGCTGAAATAAGATGACGTCCCATGGTGGGGAACTTGAAAGGTAACTTGTTTTTCGACTCTAGAGCAGACAAAAATAAAAAAAAAATTACACTGATCACATATGTTCACATAGGCAGTAGAGATGGGCCGAACACCCCCCGGTTTGGTTCGCGCCAGACCTCTCGAACATCGCAAAAGTTCAGACCCGAACCGCAAACCCCACTGAAGCCTATGGAACCAGAACTTAAAAAATCCAAAGTATTTTGAAGGCTTATATGAGTGTTATTGACCATAAAAACAGCATTGGGGGCCCAGGTACTGCCCTGTGGGACATGTACCAATGCAAAAAAAAAAATAGCAGAAAGAGGAGAAAAAGGTGAGAAAGGTGAATGTCCTTGCGTGACATAATCAGAGCCCAGACTTAAACCCCATGGAAAATCTGTGGAATGACTTGAAGACTGCAGTCCACAAACCGTCATCATCAAATTTAACTGAACTTGAGCAGTTCTGTAAAGAAGAGTGAGCAAATATTGCAAAGTCTATATGTGCAAAGTTAGAAGAGACATCTCCCAACAGACTAAAGGCTGTAATTAAAGCAAAAGGTGGTCCAACAAAATACTGACATAATTAGGGTGATCCTTTTTCCAACTCAGTGATTCTGTTTTTTATGTATTTTTTTTTTTCTGACATGTTGGTGTTAAATCTTTTACAGTTATAATTTGCACTCGTAAATACAGCTGGTTAAAACAAAAACCGTGTCTGTCTTCATTTCAGGCTGCAAAGCAACGAAGTGTGATTATTTTAAAGGGGGTTATTCTTTTCTATATCCACTGTAGGAATACAAATCCTTTGGCAGATAAAACAGCTCTTACATACAGTATGTACAGGACCCTCTGATTACTCTTGAACTGTATTGTTACTGTACTGTCCCCCTTCATTTTGTAAAGTGCTGCACATTTGGCTCTGTACAAATCTTGTATATTAATAATAATGATAAAATACAAATATTTAATTTGTGTACGTAGCTTTTTGCCTGGAGTTCAGCTGTAACAGTATGCCTCTTAAAGGCAAACTCCACATCAAAATGAGTGACACTTACTTATCATATTGATTATAAGGTATAAAGCCTGAATACACAGTACACAATCTCTCACAAAGGTAAAAAAAATACTCTTTTAAGGTACCTTGCGTACTATTGTTCAGGATTTATTGCCAATGCCTTTATTATAAGAAATGTATATGGTTTCTTTACATTAAAATATATTCTGTAATTAAAGGGACACCAATGAGGCTTTTGATTTCTATTCATTGTACTTAATAAACTTTACAGCTTTTAAATGTTTATTTCATTTTGTTGTCATTCTTAACAAATAATAAATTAACAATAAATATTTATTGTATTAAAATCCTAAGGCCCCTTTCACACAGGCGGACCGTTCTGATCCGCCTGTCAGTTTTTTTGACGGATCTGAACGGATGCCCCATGCATCTCTATGGGGCATCGGATGTTAGCGGAGACATGTCCACTGACATCCGATCCGATCCGTCAAATCTGGACCAATGGAAACCCTATTTTCCATCCGTCCAGCGGATCGAATTGGATGGGATCAGGTGAGAATGGACAGATGGTCCGTTCCCATCCGATCCCCCCATAGAGAACAGCGGGGACCTGACAGCTCTGTCTCCGCACACAGAACTGAGACAGAGCTGCCATCCGCCTGCTCAGTGGGTGATCGGCAGATCAATCCCCCGCAAAGATAAGCGTAGTCCGCCGACGGACTCTACAGTGTGAAAGGGGCCTAACAGTGCGGTGCTAATGAACTCATAAAATAAATAAAACAAGTGCAATACCTGGTGAGAAAAGTGAAAATATGTGCATACACATAAACGCACATACCTCAAACTGCTAACGAAAATGTTTAACTGATAAAAAAAAAACACACATAATCATTCAAAGTTGTAACAGATGTACCCTCCTTCTGTAGTCAAGGGAGCAGTATTTGTTCCTTTGGTCTGTTCAGGGCTTTACAGGCTGGGAAGACATTTCTAGAGTTTAGGGAGGGATAATTCATATAAGCAGCCTGAATATACAGCAGGACTTGGCCAATCCCTGGGGAGATGTGCCCAGATGGTGGCTGGGGAAGCAGATAAATAGTCTCGAGCCCTGGAGAGGAGGTGTTTCTCTGTGAAGGAGAGTCGCTGGCCTCAGGGGTCTATTACCCCCCTGAGGCAGCCTATGGACTGTGTTGTTGATCTGCGAGGTCTCAGAGTGGCAGAGGTAAGACCTGGGAGTGATCTGAAGCTAGCTTCAGGACTCTACCTGAGGAAATCGGTCTGGACAAGGATTATCTGACTACCTGGAAAGTGTTCAGAGGAAGCAGGAAGCTAGCACCTGTTCTGGGAAGCTGTGAGTAGTGACCTTTAACTGACTCCTGGTGACTGGAAGCTCTTTGTGATGTAAGTGTCTGGGGCTGGCTGGACTGGAAGGCCTCTTATAGTGTCTCAGATACTGTTTATTCCCCTGTCCTCAGGAAGATTCTGATCTGTGAGCTTAAAGAAGAGTACCTTTTTTCTATTGTGCAGTGTTCCTGAGGTTGCACTGGATACCAATAGCTGTGGCGTTGTGGAGGGTAACCAGGTGCCAAAGACACAGCTAATTGCTAACCATTTTTGGACTATCCCATTCCCCAACCCATCCCCCGTTACAAGTTATTTAGGCAATGAATTAAAAAAAGATACCTCTAGACTGTTTATTTGAGCCGGAGCGATTTGGACTGTTGCTGTATGTCTGGCTGCCTCTGCACTGTTTTGGGAAAGAACATGTCTAAACTCAGTATTAGCAATGGGCAAATAGTTCTCTCACCTGTCTCCAGGATGCTGCAGCGACGTCTCGCTGTAGAAGGGGGACCCCCTTGGTCTCTCCCCAGAAACTTCTGGTGATCAGCAGTGGGAAGCAGAGGGTGAGTGGATGCTCCAGTCTCCCCATAGCAGAGGTGGTTATGCTGGAATGTGGAATTAGTTGTGCTGCCCCCTGGTTTCCTCACTCCCAGTCTTAGGCTCGGATCTCCAATGGTATGTTCTTCGGCTGGCAGGCAAATATTCAGACAGAGGTGCTCTCCTTTGGTGCCAAGAGGAAGAACATCTCTCCACTTCTCTTACTGCACTGTACCTAATGGGATCTGTAATGTAGGGAGTCTCTTCATCCCATTACATGGCTGCTCTCCCAAACTACAACTCCCAGGATTCTCAGTACTCATCATAAAATTCTATGGGCTTGCTTAGCTTTAGCTCTCCCCGGAGGAGAATGGTATAGCATAACATCAGTATCTCAGTAGAGGGAGAGAAGATTAAAAGGCAATGTCTCCTTCTACATATTGCGGTAGCCCAGCACCTGGCTACATAGCTAGCTACATATATTACATCTGTGTATTTAGATATTTGCCTGGAGATCATACAATAACCATCCTAAGAAACCTGCAATTCAGAGGATCTTCTGCTGTGAAAGATCTTTTGTACAAAAAGTCCAGGTTGTTTAAGAAGCCACTTGAGCCTGCAGCAAGATGATGTGGGTTCACTGCCAGCACATGTGCATTGCTGCTGATCCCAGTTGGCTCCTGGTGCTAATCTTCCCTCTTTGCAGTGTGAGGAAAGTTGAAAAGCAAGACAGCCTAAGACACGTATATAAGCTGCATCTATTATCTTTTTTTTGGAACACAAAACTGCATTAGACGGTGTTTACGTATCTGCTTCAAGTTACATGCAAATTACATTAGTTGGCATCCCTTCCTTGCTGAAAGCTTTAATCTGTTGTTTTTAAAGTTATTGACACAAATTAATTGCTTTTTTCCAAAATGGGTTTTAAAAACTAAGATAAAAAATAAGTATTATTTCCAGTATATTTATTGAAGTAACTGAATAAATATACTGGAAATAATACATAAACCTGCAATCAATTTTATACATTAGTTAGACAGAGAGGTAAAAAGTTGGATCCATGGAGCCTGCTGGGGATGCTGAGATCTAGATCATGACCTAACCACACTCTCTGTACCTCTGAGTTTCAATCATAGGCTGGTAATCCTATCTCTGGGTTTTAAACAGGTCAATAAATGTTCAGATCCTGATGAAGGGGTCCCGTAGAACACCTGAAGCATGGTGGCTATCCTGAGCAAGGTTTCTGACCATTTACATGATTCTGGGCTGTGAATAATCAAAGATTACAGTCTTTCATTATTTTACGCATAACGCTACCCTTTGCCTAGAAGAATAGTTGTTACTAGGAGCTGATCAGTTTTATTGGCCTTAAAAGAGGGGTGGCCCAGGGGGCAGATTTAAGTTTACAGAAATAGTGATGCTGACAATTGCCCTTTCTGCTTCCCACAATAAAATGGTGATAAGGACGCCCACAAAAAAAATGGGGAAAAAAACACAGATACAAAAGCAATATTTAAACAAACTATACAATTACAACCAATATAAAAAAGGGACTTTAAATATAGCCCACAAGACTTAATACACAGGTATATAAAAGTACAAATACTTATTATGCCAATTTAAAAACAAATGGAGGTGAAACCCACCCACTGTATATACACAATAACAAAAGATTATACATATAGCGACATAACAAATGGTTGTTCTGTTGATCGCTTCATTAGGACATGGCGCCAATCTTTGTAAATGCTAAAAAACAGATCTATAGACGCTTTAATTATATTTTTCTGTATTTGTATTTATATGTATTTATATGTATTGGGTATGTATTTATATGTATTAGGTATGTATTTATATGTATTGGGTGTTTTTCACCTCCATTTGTTTATACAAATTAATAATTAATATTGTACTTTTATATACCTGTGTATGTAGTGTTGTGGTCTCCTGAGGGCTATATTTAAAGTCCCATTTTTATATTGGTTGTGTTATTCATTACTGGGTGATTCATTCAGGACACTTTATCAAGTTTATTTAAAGTGGTTCTAAAGCCTAAAGGTTTTTAGATCTTAATGCATTCTATGTGCAGCACCCTCCTAGATGGGTGCTAGGCAGGTAAAATATGGTTTTCTCTGTCTGCTTATCAGGAGAGCCTGACCATTAGTTATGCCTCTTGCATGTGTCCATGTGTGATTCATCTGGTCTGAGGGAGTGTCCCCACTGCATCCAATGGGGAGGCCTGTTGGACAGTGGAGGAAACCCAGCCAATGACACACAGACTTTTGTAGCTGTTCCAGTGGGTTGGCACAGAGAGTGGTGCATCCTGGGATAGGCTATAAAAGTCAAGGGCACATGTGGCAGGGGGTCTTTGGGCGGGAAGCCAAGTCCCAGAAGGAGGGTACAGCTGTTTCGCCTTCTGCAGCTATGAAAGGTGGTCACAGGCAGTCGGCCTGGTTAACCTGGAGGTGTGGCTGAACCCAGAGGTCCAGTGGATGCTGACAAGGGGAGTTCGGAGGCAACAGTGACTCTGGAAAAACAGTGTCCGTGAGTACAGAGGAATCTGCCCAGGGGTCTACCAGGGAGGGGACCACTCCTGAAGCTAAAGTCAGCTGACAGGTGTCAGCACACCAGCATAGAGAGAAAAGGGGGTGCCAGTTTCAGAACCCTGAAGAGAGCATTTAAAAGTAACCTCACTTAGTGGCAAAGTGAAGCAGTGGCCTTGCCGCATTCTACAAGTTAGCAGTCCTTCAGACTGTGAATAGTTAATAGTTGGAGTATCCCACTCATCCCTTCTCCTATCCAAGTTCTCAATAAAACCACAAAAAACAACATACCTTGGATTGATTATTGACTGAGCCAAGAACTTTTAATGCTGTTATTTGCTGTCCCTTGCCAAGGGTAACCCAGGGGAACCCAGAAGGTGTAATTCTCAGCAGTCCCCTAGGGGACAGTGCTACATATGCATTAGGGTAAAAAACCTGATCTGCAGGAACCCCCCAGCCCCCCCCCCCTCTTATTCTTACTCGAGCCCGATCCGATCCAGCAATGTGCATGAGAGCACCTGCTCTAGCTGCTGCCTCCCTCCTCATTGGGCAGATTGATAGCAGCGGCAACCACTGCTGTCAATCAAAGGCTGTGAACAGGGAGATGGGGTGTGGCCAAGTCACCTGTGTCAATTGACGCAGACTGGGTGGCTCATGAGCGAGCATGCATGGGTGCCCCCATGGAAAGCCATTTTTTATGGTGGTGCCTATGTGTGCTCGCTCCCGAGCCACTCAGTCTGCCTCTGTTGACACAGACCAGGCAACTCGGCCCCGTCCCCCTGATCCCTTGCGGGATCCAATGAAGAGAAGGGTGGAGGAGTGCCGGTGGGGGACCTCAGAAAAGAATGATCAGAGCTGCTCTGTGCAAAACCATTGCACAGAACAGACAAGTATGACATGTTTGTTATTTAATTTTTTTTTTAAATGGAGGTTTAATGTCGCTTTAAGCTTTAAATTCTACCCCCAGTTCAATAATGCAAATATACAAGCTAAACTATCCTCAAAATACACCCCCCCAACCCCACCCCAAGAAAGCTGAAAATAAAAAATAAAACAACTAGATCTTTCAAGCAAAGTTCACCTAGGCAGCCTAATGAGCAAAACTGAACAAATTTCTGACAGTGAATGTGGTTTTAATTTGGGAAAAGCCAATTCGCTCCAAAAATGAAAGCAAGTACTTTCGAGTGATATTGGCCAAGGCATGAAATGTACTGGGAATTTTCATAGGAATACTCCCATAAATGCTTATAACAGTGTTCATTTGAAAACCTGCTAGTGTATGGCCAGCTTAGGTATTAGAAATGGATGAACTTGATGGATTTTGAACCTTTACATCCTTACTATATTTGATACATTGATCGAATAATTAATGCTAGAAAATATTTCAAAATTGCTATTTTAGTGAAATGTCCCTGTTTTCCTTTGTAAGGGGAATCTGCTATAATAATCAACTTTGGAGAGGAAATCTGCATGCACAATGAATGCCAACACAAGCAATGAATATAGTGAAGGAAAATGAACTCACGGTTTTAAGGAAATGAAGAGTTTAAGTGTAATTTCAGTCCTTTTGGAATTTGGTGGAAAGCAAAGAGAAAGATTTACAAGATCTGCAGACAGAACTGCAAAGTGTCCACAAAAAGCAAAACCTGGCATTTTTTTTTTAACTGTGACCCCGTATAGTGTGGAAGCAAGGGTTCCCCAAGCAGTGCTGTATTTTGGCCTAGGCCTAGGGCAGCACTTTGCAATGAGGCAGCAAAAAAGCCACCCCCCCCCCCCTCCACCTGAGACTCTTTTGGCCACTGGTTGCTAGAGCCGCCTCTCCCACCTCTCTCTCTCTCACCCCTTTCCTCTCTCACTCACTCACCCCTCTCTCATCCCTCCTTTCTCTCTCACCTCTCTCTCGCCCCCCTCTCTCTTTCTGTCTCAGCCCCCTTTCTCTCAACCCCTCCTCTCTCTCACCCCCTCTCTTTCTCTCTCTCTTTCTTATCCCCCTCTCTCTTATCCCCTCTCTCTCTCATCCTCTCTCTCACCTTCCCCCCTCTCTCATCCTCTCTCCCTTTCATCCCCCCCTCTCTCTCACTCCCCCTCTCTCTCTCTCTCACGCCCCCCTCTCTCTCCCTCCCTCTCGCTCATCCCCCTCCCTCACCCCCCCCTCTCTCTCTCTCACTCCCCCTCTCTCTCTCTCTCACGCCCCCTCTCTCTCCCTCCCTCTCGCTCATCCCCCTCCCTCACCCACTCCCCTCTCTCTCTCTCTCCCACCCCCTCTCACCCCCCCCCCCCCCCCTCGTGAGATCTCAGGGGTTCATGCTGGGACTTTGATTTTGGAGGGAGTCACATCCGTTAAAAAGGAAGGAGTGGGGCAAATTTACAAAGGAGTCAGAAGGGGGGCGCCCAATTTTAGTCTTGCCTAGGGCAGCATAAAAGCCAAAATACACCGCTGTCCCCAAGCCATAACATACCAGAAAAGAACAAAATTTAGAGCTAACTATCCAGAAGAAAAGAGGACAGGTTGTTACATATTTGGTTACTGAGCTTCCTTCCTGGAGAGATGAACAAAACAGAATTATTTGGAAGGACCGGTCTCTCTGAGAGTATTTGTAAGCTTTGTAAATCTTATTTCTTGCAGAGCCTCACCATAAAGAGATTACTATAGCCCACTCACACTCCACACCTTCACCCCATAACAGTATGAGTTGGCAGTTGGCAGTCACCACAAACTATTTTGGGGTAATCCAAGCCTGAAATGTGCCACAGACACCCATATGTATGGCTGTGGTTCTTGGTGTGAATTCTTTTTATTTAATAAATTCATCCTGATATTTTTAAGTTCTGACTTATGAATGTTAGAATTACTACATCGCTCCACAACTTTAATTGCTGCGTTCGAATACTTGAGGCTATCTAGCTTTGATCTGGCTCATAAACACCTCTGAGTGGCCTGGAACCGTTTCAAATGTGCTAAATTTTACAAAGTTTGAAGACATTTAACAATGTCTGAGCATAGCTGGACTGTAAATGTGTCATCCATCGCCATAAAAACTGAGAATAACCATATGTTCTATCTACAGATGATCATCATCATTACTCATTACGAGGCCAAGTGGAGGATCTTATCATTTCAACTAGTATAAATATAGATGCTGTCAGGTCTTCCTTTACAGCTCAGCATTGTAAGGAAAGTTATGTCATACTGAGCACAGTAAAAAAAATGGCCCATTCATTAGCTGATAAAAAAAAAAAAAAAGAACTGAAGAAGTTCAGTGGAAAATTGGCAATCTGGAGGAGAGAAAATCCATCTTTTCTCTCCAGGGTTTAACAGAGAAGGTCAACCTATGTCGTGAAAGTCTATAAAGTGTTCAGAATGAGCAGCATGGTGGCTTATTAGCTAACGCTCATACCTTGAGGTGTTGGGGTTCAGAATTTAGGTTCCAATCAGAGAAGCAAATAAACAAGAGCATGCTGCATCTACTTATAGTTCTATGGGTGCATAGCGAACGCAATCCCTAAACCTACCTAGCTGATTGTATATTGACAGAGATGTATAGTAACTAAGTAGAACTACTTCACTTCTGTACTTAAGTACCGAAAGGCGGTATCTGTACTTTCCTAGAGTAGAATTTTTTTCTCCTACTTCCACTTTTACTTCACTACATTTTTTCAATGATTTCAATACTTCTACTCCAATATTTTTTTTTTTTGTGCTGCATAGTTACTCGTTACAATTATAAAAATTACCACTGCCAGAACAGTAGATGGCAGGTTTCATGAATAAACATGTGTATTATCAGCGCATACGAAAATAAAAGCTACTGTATGTATAAATGAAAGCTGCATTTGAAATAATAAAAAACAATATGATGTTCAAACTTTTGACTTCTTTCTTTAATAACTACATAACACAGTACTTGTACTTTTACTTTCAGTACTTGAGTAGCAATTTTTTTTTTCAAAACTACTGGTACTTTTATTTTCAGTACTTGAGTAGCAAAATTTTAAAAAAAAACTACTTGCAATACTTAAGTACAAAAAATGTTGAATACTTTAGTACTTCTACTCAAGTAACTTTTGGATCGAGCACTTCCACTTCTTTTTTTTTTTCAAATATTTTATTTTAGAAAAGGAACAACAGTCGAAAAACAATCAGTGACACGCACTATACATGCATACGTATCAAATATGACATAAAATGAAAATGTAAACCATAACATCTCAGTGAAAAACAATGAGGGTCCCGGCAAAGTCAAACGTGCCGACCCCGGAGTCGGGGAAGGTGCAGGAACCTCCACACTAAGTCATGGATAACCGGGCCCCTATACGAGCATGTGGAGGGGCTAGATTATATAGAAAGGGAGAATCTTTCCCGACCGTCGCTCCTCAATTTTATCCCAGAAATGGAAAGGAGAAATGAAGGCAGAGCCCCAGATTGGGCGACATACAAAAACCACAAGGAGGGATGATGGAAGGAATGGGAGAGGAAGGGGGGGGGGGAGAAACAGATGGGGGAATCCCCCGCATGGACAGACCCACGGGCACTCTCGGGGTAGTAATAATCAACCGCACATCAGAGACTTTCCTTTGTCGGAAAGCACGAAGACATTCCAGAAACCCCAAATCTTATCGTATCGTTCCCTGCGATGCTGTCTTGTGAGGGTGAGGTCCTCCATTCTGTTAATGTCCTCCATCCTGCGCATGCAATCCCTAATAGTCGGCACTCTAGTCGTCTTCCAGAGCAGCGGGATGCAAGCCCTCGTGGCACTCAAGACATGAGGGATGATTGATTTTTTGCATTTCGAGATTGGCATAGAGGAAACCTGGAGCAGGAAGAACTCCGGGGTGTCCGGGATCTCCCGATCCGATAGTTCCCCCAAGAGGGCCCGGACGTCCCGCCAGAAGGGACGCACTCGGGGACAAGACCAAAATACATGGAGTATCGTGCCGCACTTCCACTTCTACTCAAGTCACTTTTTGATCGAGCTTTTACTCAAGTATGGGTTTTGAGTACTTTATACAACTCTGTATATTGATGATCACCAGGTATCATCTTACAAAAAACAAATATCAGCGGAAAACCACTGAACCAAATTGTAGACTTTATGGGCACATCATGTAATAGAATTAAAAAAATATAATGCGCTTCAAAAATATACCAACAATAATGGTTATATGTAAACATTCAAATCGTGTCCCGTGTTAGTAGACAAATACGGTAAACAAATTATGATCTAGTAAGTGTCTTTAACCAGTGAACAAAGTCCAAATGAAAATCAGGTGAATGACTTGAAGGTTAATTGACTATGTGTAGTCAAAGTCCATAATCAAAAATGTGCAAATCAATGATAAAACATGTGTAGATCAGTGATCTGATGGTGATGAATCCACAATTGGGATGGTGACTAAATCAAGGTGAATCACAACAGCGTAGTGATTGGCCTCTTACCATATAGCCAATATAAAGTGACCTCCAATTAACACAAGGTGGTAAGGTGATAAAGTAACACCCCAGTGGTAGAAATGGACTCTTACCGGAGATAAAGGAGGTAAAGACTTCAAGCAAATGTAAGTGAGGGATCCCGTGTCAGCAAACCTGGGGAGGTAGGGCACTCTCCTTTCGGATCTTCCTGATCAGATCCACCCACAGCATACAGGCTAGGAACTTGGTACAACTCAAGGTGCAATGGCCCAAAAGTGAATTCCCATAAGAAAGAAAAGGGGCTAATAGTGCATTACCTTTAAAACCAATATTTAATAAAAGCAAGTACACTTACAGCAATCCAAGTATAAAGATGCAAAAATAGCTGAAGAATGTCACGACCACCTGCAGAACGGTTCCGTGACAAAGTGACAGCGCGAACCAGCTCCTTCTGACGCGTTTCCACACAGGGGTCGTCTACTGGGACAGGACCAATGCTGGCTATATAGTAAGCGGCCATTCACTACGCTGTTGTGATTCACCTTGATTTAGTCACCATCCCAGTTGTGGATTCATCACCATCAGATCACTGATCTACACATGTTTTATCATTGATTTGCACATGTTTGATTATGGACTTTGACTACGCATAGTCAATTAACCTTGTTTACCGTATTTGTCTACTAACACGGACCACGATTTGAATGTTTACATATATTCATTATTGTTGGTATATTTTTGAAGCGCATTATCTTTTTTTCATTCTATTTATCATTTTTTCTAGTGCTGCTTCTGTTTATTGATTTGCTCACCCTTCTTTTCTTACTATATTATATCACATCATGGGATAGACTGATAGACACAATTAATGTGTATAAAAAAACACATTTTTATTGAATACTAGTTAAAATAGTTAAAATTGGTGTACAGGAGGTGATGAACCTCAACCAAACAAAAGAGGGGGGTTCAATACATCCTAAATATATTTTAAATAATGGCCGACAGGTCACAACAATACATAGTACTTGGCTGAGAGAGTATGTCTGATAAAAGGTCAACGTTTCGCGGCAAGCTTCATCAGGACCAGAAACAGACAGAAATACTCTTGAGAAAAACAGGGAAAAAATATTATTAATAGATGATGACATTAATGTACAAAGCAAATATATATACATCAAAATATAAGAAAAATAGGCAAATTACACATAAACAACATATCTTATTGAGAATTAACCAACCTTCTCCCAGCAGCACAGGGAGAGATTGGCTTTGGGCGGACACAGGGGATAGTCAATGCCCAGGACACCGAACAAGGTTCTACATTGTCATAAAGTAAGGTATCATCTTAGTTTGCCCTGCATGTTAAAGAACCAAAAAATACTGCTTTGATACCATCTGGTCCTATAGGATGCACAACAAAGAGTCCACATTTTACTGTATGTGCAGTGAGATTTAGATTTAAATGAGTTTTATGGTCTCCTGCCCATTTTTATTCATCAAATGGAGTAGCAAAACACACAGCGTTTACCTACATAGCGGATTGATCTTTTTTTTTTAACCACTTCAGCCCTGGAAGATTTTACCCCCTTCCTGACCAGGCCCTATTTTGCGATTCGGCACTGCATGACTTTAACGGACAATTGCGCAGTCGTGCGACGCTGTACCCAAATAAATTTGATGTCCTTTTTTTCCCACAAATAGAGCTTTCTTTTGGTGGTATTTGATCACCTGTGCGATTTTTATTTTTTGTGCTAAAAAAACAGCGTCAATTCTGAAAAAAAAAAAAAAAAACATATTTTGTGCTAAAAAAAGAGCGTCAATTCTGAAAAAACATATTTTTCACATTCTGCTATCTAACATTCCCAAAAAAAAAAAAAAAAAAATGATAAAATCAAAATGTTTTAACATTTTAGGCCAATTTGTTTTCTGCTACATATTTTTGGTAAAAAAAATCACAATAAGCGTATTTTGATTGGTTTGCGCAAAAGTTATTGCGTTTACTAACTAAGGGAAAGATTTTTGTAATTTTTATTGTTTTTTTTTAACGAGTAATGGTGGCAATCTGCGATTTTTTTTGCGGGACTGCGACATTGCGGTGGACAGATCGGACCCTTGACTGACATTTTTGACACTTTTGGGGGTACCAGTGACATTACTACAGTAATCAGTGCTCAGGGCGGCCCAAGATATTGTGCTGCCTGGGTCCAATGATAAAATGCTGCCCCCCCCCCCCCCAAAAAAAATCACGCTCACCAAAAGGCCCCCACATCTATTATTTTATATAAATATAAAATTTAGGTAATATTATATATCCTGTTATCTTCTTCCATAACTCACCACCGGACCGGTCCACCAAACACCCACTGGCTGTCCTCAGTCCTCCTGTCACTCCCGTGTCTGCCGCGGCCACCGCCCGAGAAGATCCAGCCTGCCCTGCATGAGATGGAGTGCCCTGATGTCTGACAACATTGCGGACACCACGATCACCCAAGGGACATTCCCCTGAGGAGACACTCCACCTCCTCATACTCATCAGTTTGTACTACAAGTGGCAGTATGAGATGGGGAAATGCCGCCCGTAACACGCCGCAAACTGATGACAAACAAAACTGCTGGAAAAAAATCTTTGGAGTCAATTTGCTGCCCCTCCCCAAGTGCTGCCTGGGTCCAATGGACCCAGCGTGACCCATGGTAGGGCCGGCCCTGTCAGTGCTATACATATGCACTGTTACTGAAAAATGACACTAGCAGGGAAGGGGTTAACTTTATTAGTGATCAAGGGGTTAAGTGTGTCCCTAGGGGCATGATTTTTACTGTAAAGGGGTGTGGCTAGTGATGTAACCACAGAGACATACGATCCTACATAGCAGGACCGGATGATCTCTGCAGTTAGATCAGGGAGAATGACAGGCGTCTTTGTTTACATCAGCCACCTGCCTTTCTTCCTCTCCAGCGGGAGATCGCGAGTGACCGGCGGACATCAGGTCCGCCGGTCACACGCGCGGACATGTCAGGGAACGAGCGGGGGCGGGAGCGCACCTCTGGCAGCGTGCGCTCGCCCCCTAGAGGCTCACAGGTGAGCGACGTAGTACTACGTCACTTTGCCTGTACGGGGCTGACTACCGCAGTAAATGTACTTGCGGCGGTCGGCAAGTGGTTAATCATTCAGCTAAACGAGTGATCTAACAAAAATCTTCCAACAGTCCCATTTAAGAGAAGTCAGTCATTAGATCAACTTCTCTCAAACAGGGACAGCCATAGATGGATAGAAATTTGTCCGTTCCCTGCTGAACCAATGCATCTATGGCTAGCATTAGTTCCAGCTTCATACAGAAACAAAATCACACTCAGCCTCCTGGCTTTGACTACAGGTTCCTCATTCAGATGGACTGAGGCCTGGCTGGTTGGGCCAGAAGACCTGGAGACAAAAATACCCAAAGGAACTCTCTTGTCATGCTGGATCAGCAGTAGGTGCTAAAATTACAGCCCTGGACTGGACAACCACCCACAGACATCACTGCTTTAGCAGCACTGCTTCCTCACTGGAGCCTTGACTGGCAGCAGTCTCTCTCCTTCATGCAGCAAATCTCTTTCTCCTAATTGAAATTCTCGCTTGAGGTACCCGCTTTGAGGACTGAGGCACCCTTACACTAATGAAAGCCTTCTCTTAGCCTGTCACTTACCACAATCACAGTGACAAACCTTCCACCTGTCATAGTATGTGAAGTCAAATCGTTTTTTTGTGGAGTAGGGAAGGGTCTAAACCTCTAATTGCTTATTTTTTGCTGCCTATGTCCTACTAGTGAGAATTCCCTTCATTCCTGTCTTGACACAGCAATTAACAGGAGGACCTTTCTCAAAAATGAACAGAATTCCCATCTTGTGGAACTCTCACTGGACCCGGTGTCCCAACTGGAGGATTTTCACTTACCTTAGGTTCTGGTGACAACTCTAAAATGTTGGATGTTCTGCCATGGTGACAACAGTCACCAAGACAAATAGAGCGGTGGGGGACACAAATAGCAATAAAACTTAGAAATAGGGTCAAACCCATCTTTATCTAAAAAACAAAATGTTTGCCTTTCCATACTGAACTCCAGGCATGATCTCTACTATGATCTTTATTGTATGCTGTACAGCAGTGGTCCTCAACCCTGGCCTACAGGGCCCACTAACAGGCCAGATTTTAGGTATTACCTTGGGGAGATGCAGACTAGAGTACTGCAATGAGCAGCAAATGATATCACCTGGGATGTATTTCATTTATCTTGAAAATCTGGCCTGTTAGTGGGCCCTGTAGGCCAGGGTTGAGGACCACTGCTGTACAGGATGCCAAGGGTATTGTAGCACCAATATTTGGGTTGTGGTCCCTTTTTGGAAAATGTTTAGGGTACTCAGGGATCTCACCCATGATGGGTGAGGAAATCCTGGCTAGTCAAGTAAAGGAGATGACTGACTCACAGTCCTATCAGCCTTAGTAGTGGCTTATTTGGGACCTGGAATTTGGAGGTTCAGGTTGACATTCGGGTGAGAAAAGAACCTTCACTCCTGACTACGGGGACTTCACTCCCTATGGGGTTAGGTAGCCTCCAGGAAGCAGCACATGAAACAGGAAGCTCCTAACTTTAGGTGTGGTGGGGTGTAGGAGTTGGAGAGAAAGAGACCTGTTGGAGTGCTGCATATGTGCTGGGAGCTGCCAAACAACCTGAGTTGGACCATGCTAACCTTTGGGGTAAGTCCCATGTATGAACTTTACATTTTTTTCTGTTACCTTTATTATCTTTGTGCTGAAGATAAGCAGACTTTTATGTTGCATTTTGATTTGTTGCTGGAAGTTCTCTCGTGTTTGCTTAAAGGGTAACTCCACTTTCGTGGGGAAAAAAATAGCAAATAAAGAAAAAACAATATAGCGTATACAATTGCGACACAAATCATATTGTAATTGATTGTTATTAAAAATTATCTTTCCTTTTCAATCTTCAGCTGTTGTAATGTTCTGAAAATGCAATATGGCTACCTGGAGCGGTTCTGTACACAGAATGTATACTGACCACACCCCCAGACACATCATTTCCTGTTTCTCTGATTGGCTCACAGATTTTCCCAGAAGTCTGCCTAAGATACAAGTCAGATTTCTGGCATCCCCTGCAACAAAAATGTAATTTTTGGTGAGATACTCCCAATAGGAACAAGTCTAAAGGGATGCAGGCCCAGCAGCTTTCCTCATTAGAGCTCTGCAGCTGCCACAGCTGATAGATAATTATGAAACCACTCCCATTAGACCCACTCAGCACAGAGGAACAAACAATGATTTCTTCAGAATAACAAAAGGTAGGAATTTCCAACGAAGCTTGTTAAAATCACTGCAATGTACAGAGATCACCCAGAGGGGAATGTTTTTTCTCAACAAAAGTGGAGTTACGCTTTAAAGAAAAAAAAAAATCCTTTATGTTTAAGACAAACGGCTTTGCACGTGGTCGCGAGAAGCCATACCCCTGAACTTTACAATGCTTACGTTGGTCCAGCTTAGCACAATGTAAGTATGCATATTTCATATCTCAGGGGCTGAAAATAACTGAAGGATTTGGAGCTACTACAATAATAGCTGCAATCTTCTGGGTACCATTGTAGAGGCTTCTTCTCTGTACACTGACCACAGGGCACTACCTCTAGTTATTGGATTTGTATTTTCTTTACAATCAATACAAGATGTTGTCTGATTGGACATGATGGAGAAGAGGTATGGTGACATCATGATCTTTATCTTGAGCAGAGAATGCCTTGTATTCATTTAAAAAAAATACAAGGCAATCTGTGAACAGTGATCCGGAAGATCTACAGGTATTGTCAGCTACCCCAGCGGCCCCTCAGGTATACAAATATGCATGCTTATATTGGTGCAAACTGGTCCAATGTAAGTATGTAATAAGATCATAGACATGTGCGGTTCGTTTAATTCCAAATTTAAATTCGGACACATTTTTTGTTGTTAGGATGGTAGCAAATTTAAACATATTAGAAATAAAGAGTCAAAATTTCGAACAAAATTTGAATAGTTTTGAATCGAATTTGAATACTTTTCTAATCATGTTCGAATACTTTTTGAATTGTTTTTGAATCCAATTTGAATTTCCAAAGAGAATAAAACAGAAAAGAAAATAAAGGTATAGAATAGAAAATATTATAATAGAATATAATAGAAAATATAATACAGTAAAACAGAATGGAATACAAAATAAATGAATAGAAAAAAATAGAGTAGAAAAAAAGGGACGGAATAGAAAAAAAAAGAGTGGTGTAAAACAGAACAAAATAGAATAGAAAATAAAACAACAGAATAAAATAAAATAGAAAAGAAACTATATGAATAGAAAAGAATAGAAAAAATTTTGAATAGAATAAAATAGAAAGAATACAACCATCTTTTGAAATTCAAATTTCAAATAGAATGGATTTGGATTTGAATAGAAAAAAAAATAGAATAGAATAGAAAATAATAGAAAATAAAATAATAGAATAAAATAGAATAAAATGGAATAAATAATAGAAAATAATAGAATAAAATAGAAAGAATTTACTAATGTAACCAATTTACAATGTTCTTAAAAAGAATAAAAAAAGAATAGAAATTTTAAAATTAAAAAAGAAAAAAACAATAGAAAAGAATGGAATAGAATATATATATATATGTATATATATATATACAGTATATATATATATATATATATATATATATATATATGATATAATCAACTTCTAAAATTCAAATTTTGAATAGAATAAATCTGATTTCAAAAGGAATTAGGTTAGAATGCCGTTCAAATGGAATTTGATTCAACTTGAATGGAATTCGAAAAATTCAAATTGATTTGAATTTGAATAAATGAAACAGGGGATTTATTAACCACTTAAGCCCCGGAGGATTTTCCTGCTAAAAGACCAGGGGGTATTTTGCGATTCGGCACTGCGCGAATTTAATGGACAATTGCGCGGTCGTGCGACACTGTACCTAAACGAATTTGACATCCTTTTTTTCCCACAAACAGAGCTTTCTTTTGGTGGTATTTGATCACCTGTGCGATTTTTTGATCACGCGCTATAAACAAAAAAAGAGCGACAATTTTGCAAAAATAGCAATATTTTTCATATTTTTTTATATGAAATTCCCCAAAAAAAAAATGTAAAAATCAAAATTTTTTAACATTTTTGGCCAATTTGTTTTATCCTACCTATGTTTGGTAAAAAAAAATCGCAAAAAGCGTATTTTGATTGGTTTGCGCAAAAGTTATCGCGTTTACTAACAAAGGGAAAGATTTTTGTCATTTTTGTTGTTTTTTTTTTAACGCGTAATGGCGGCGATCTGCGATTTTTTTTGCGGTACTGCGACATTGCGGCGGACAGATCGGACCCTTGACTGACATTTTTGACACTTTTGGGGTTACCAGTGACATTTCTACAGTAATCAGTGCTATACATATGCACTGTTACTGTAAAAATACACTGGCAGTGAAGGGGTTAACTTTATTTGGGAGGGAGGGGCTGTGTGTGTCCCTAGGGGCGTGATTCTAACTGTGATTGGCTGTGGCTCTAGCTGTAAGGACACTGATCAACGGATCTACATACTAGATCCGTGTAATCAGTGTCTTTACAGCGAGGAGAATGACAGGCAGCTTGTTTACACAAGCTGCCTGACATTCTCCCTCTTCCCCCGACGATCGCCGAGTGGCCGGCGGACATCGGGTCCGCTGGTCACACGCGCGGGGGGGTGCGTGACCGCGCGGGAGCGGGAGCGCGCCTCCGCGGGCGCGCGCTCGCTCCCCAGACCCTCCCAGGCTAGTGACGTTAATTAACGTCACTCTGCCTGGTAGGGGCTGACCGCCGCAGTAAATCTACTTGCGGCGGTCGGCAAGCAGTTAAACATGGGAGGGGATTTACTAAACTGGAGCCCACAGAATCTGGTGCAGCTGTGCATAGTAACCAATCAACTTCCAACTTCAACTTCAATGTAGCTGCTGACTTTTACTATTAGGGCACTTACCTGTTTAGGCATCCAGCAGTGTCCTCCCCTGAGCCGATTCTTGATTCGGCTCTCGGATTCAGGTGCCTTCATCTTGGCGGCGGGAAACCTGGAGTGAAGTCTTGCAGCTTTACAGCCAGTCTTGTACTGCGCATGTACAAATTGCACTGCGCTTTGTGAATGTGCCGGCTGCGGGGGAGAAGGAGGAGGGGGGCCAAACCTCCGACTCATTTCGCCGCTGAAAAGTGAGCCGGAAGTGGGAGTTACCTGTCAAAACCAAGCACTGGCTCCCCTCCAAAAGGTGTCAAATGTGGCAGCGGAGTGGAGAAGGAGGCAGATGAGTGGAACTTCTCCTTTTGGGTGGAGCTCTGCTTTAAGCCTTGACAATAAAAACTAGAAGCTGATTGGTTACTTTGCACAGCTGTTCTAGATTATTTGTGCTTTAGTTTTAGAAAATGTTCCCGATAATTAATTAAACTTCCTTTAAAATAATAAAATGTATTGAACAGTCCACCTGGGTCCATGTGTGCTTCCATTGTACTTCTATTGTGTAGCACTTATGAGATGCACACACTCAAGGACTGGAATTTAATTTAATCTCTCATCAACTGCTACATACATAGAATATGCCATGTTACCCGCCATTAAATGCCCCATAGAATACACCGTATATTCTCTCAGCCTCATGGAATGTACCATGTAATCTGACCTCAGCTGCTGTTTCTACACATAAGAAACATATAAATTCTCATTCAGTAAAATCTTATAGCACATGGAAATTGAAATCTAAGTGATAAATAAAATTAATTTTCTTTCCCTTCCCCCCTTTTGTTTCTTCTTCTCCTCTTGTCGTTTTGGTTTGTGTATGCCTGTAGGGGGCGCTGTGGCATAGCACGCAATACATATTGGTTAGCCGTGACGCATTGTTAGCCGTATCAGGAGACAGCTGGGAGTTTGCAATATTTGATGTATATACCTATCCTTGGTCTCCCCCCTTACTGGACCACACCTGACAATCATGTTTCTCTTATTATTATTTTATTTATTTCAGGTACTTATATAGCGCTGTCAATTTACGCAGCGCTTTAATAGCACATATACATTGCACATTCACATCAGTCCCTGCCCTCAAGCGTACAATCTAAGGTCCCTAACTCACATTCATACATACACATAGTAAGGCCAATTTTATACAGGATCCAATTAACCTACCAGCATGTCTTTGGAGTGTGGGAGGAAACCGGAGTACCCGGAGGAAACCCACGCAGGCACAGGGAGAACATGCAAACTCTAGGCAGGTAGTGCCGTAGTTGGGATTCGAACCAGTGACCCTCTTGCTGCTAGATCTTACCCTTTGGTAAGTTTTTTTTTCCGATTGTCTATATATATATATATATATATATATATATATATATATATATATATACTATGTTATCTCTTTGTCTGTGTATATGTTAGGTATTTGTGAAAACCATACGGACAACACACAAAAAAAGCCTTGAAGAAGCAGAGAAGACATACCGCGAAACATGTTGGCATATTGTGTTTTTTATCCGTTATATATATTCAGGTGTTTTTTATGTATAAGGTCATAGGCCCCTTTCACACATACGGTCCGTTCAGATCAGGCGGATCTGAACGGATGCCCCATGCATCTCTATGGGGCAGCGAATGTCAGCGGAGACATGTCTGCTGACATCCGATCCTGTCCGTCAAATCTGAACCGATGGAAACTCAATTTTCCATCCGTCTGGCAGATTGGATCGGATGAGAACAGACAGGCGGTCCGTTCTCAACCGATTCCCCCATAGAGGACAGAGGGGATTTGACAGCTCCCTCTCCGCACAAACAGAGCAGAGACGGAGCTGTCATCCACCTGCTCAGCGGGAATCGGCGGATCGATCCCCCGCTGAGAAAAACGGAGTCCGCCGACGGAACGGACATATGTGAAAGGGGCCATAGGGTGACTTCGGTTTTTTCTACACTTTTGAGTTTTTTTTCATTTTTGTATAAAATAGAATGTGTGTATAATAAATGTATAATTTTATGGAAAAATAAGATGTTTATGTGATCTTGGGAGCTACCATTTAAAAGACCCACTTTTTGTTTGGGATGTATGTATCCCCCCTAGCCTTCTCTTTGTATAAATAAAATTAAACTAGGCATATTAATGTAACACGTTTTGACCTCTAATTTATTATAACCTAATACTGAATATTATTATACAATTATAAAGCATGTTTGATATTCTATATTAACCTGTACTAAATGTGTTGTCTGCCCTTTTGCCAAGGTGATCACGATCAAGATCAAGATTTGTTTATGCCTTACTCCTCCCAGTGTTTTTGTCACGTCCCCCGATTTATTTCATAGTATAAAACACGTCGTTTCTTTTTTTTTTTATCTAACTCTACACAAGAAAGTGCAATAAAAATGGTATTTGTTCTATAAATAATCAAAATATTAGTATACTGTACATAATACAAACAGAGATAGATAGATAGATAGATAGATAGATAGATAGATAGATAGATAGATAGATAGATAGATAGATGGATGGATGGATGGATGGATGGATGGATGGATGGATGGATAGATAGATAGATAGATAGATAGATAGATAGATAGATAGATAGATAGATAGATAGATAGATAGATAGATAGATAGATAGATAGATGGATAGATGGATGGATGGATGGATGGATGGATGGATGGATGGATGGATAGATAGATAGATAGATAGATAGATAGATAGATAGATAGATAGATAGATAGATAGATAGATAGATAGATAGATAGATAGATAGATAGATAGATAGGTGGGTGGGTGGGTGGATGGATGGATGGATGGATGGATGGATGGATGGATGGATGGATGGATGGATGGATGGATAGATAGATAGATAGATAGATAGATAGATAGATAGATAGATAGATAGATAGATAGATAGATAGATAGATAGATAGATAGATAGATAGATAGATAGATAGATAGATAGATAGATAGATGGATGGATAGCTGGATAGATAGATAGATAGCTGGATAGATAGATAGATAGATAGATAGATAGATAGATAGATAGATAGATAGATAGATAGATAGATAGATAGATAGATAGATAGATAGATAGATAGATAGATAGATAGATAGATAGATAGATAGATAGATAGATAGATAGATAGATAGATAGATCAGATAGATAGATAGATAGATAGATAGATGGATGGATAGCTGGATAGATAGATAGATAGCTGGATAGATAGATAGATAGATAGATAGATAGATAGATAGATAGATAGATAGATAGATAGATAGATAGATAGATAGATAGATAGATAGATAGATAGATAGATAGATAGATAGATAGATAGATAGATAGATAGATAGATAGATAGATAGATAGATAGATAGATAGATCAGATAGAGTATCAAGTGTAAACCTCACAAAAACAACTTAATGGCCTATAAACTTTACCATAAAATAATAAAATGTTAATAGATTTTTTTTTTATTAATTAAACAGCTTAATGGCCTATAAACTTTACCATTCAATTAATAAAATGTTTATAGAATTGTTTTTTTAATCGCTGCACAAACTGTTGGTGCTATAAAAAACCTGTATAATAATACATTTAAAAAAATTAAAAGAAGATGATAGATAGATAGACAGATATTAAAAAAAATACTTAAACATCCTGAAAATAACTGAATATTGGAAATAGCAAAGAATCCTATTTAATTTTAACAAAATATATACATTTTTTTTTTTTTTTTACTGGCCATGAGGAAATATTTATACTCTGCTATTCTAGAAATTTGCTGAGACATAATAAGACCTAATGACTGTATATTTTCTTTGTACAGTTAAATATACCATGACCAAGGTCACTAAATCCATGTTAGAATATAAAGCCAAGACTCACAAATAATTATTAAAAGGATATATTTAACTGCATAAAAATATATTCGTGTAAGAATTCATTCAGAGCCCCTGCAATAATTACACTGTGAACACAAATCTAAATCTATTTATTGAGTTGTAAATGATTCTCAGCTCACTCACTTAATGTGTATCTATAGCCCAAACTTTTTTTAATTAAGTTTTAGGTAGAACCCCTGTGACTTAGTGGTTAGCACTTCTGTTTTGTACCCTTCGGGGTCTCAGTTCAAATTCCAGCCAGAATGCTATCTAGATAAAGCTGGCATGTTCTTCTGTGGGTTTCCTACCATGCTCTATAGACATGCCGGTAGGCTTCCTTAAGAAACTTTAAAGTGGAAGTAAATTTGTATTTTAATCAAATGGCTGACAGGGAGGGTATCTATGGCAGTGGAGACCCTATTGGTCTTTTCTGCCATAAATGCATCCTTCTGCCTGTCAGCTGTCATGTTCACTGAGCCACGCATAGGCAGCTCAGCAAACATTTAGGGCCCTGATTGGCCCCGATCTGTGCCGCGGTGATGTGACTCCCGTGATGCGCAAGAGTGGCGTCATCACGGCCTGGCCTATCAAGTAGCCGAAAGCACAAAGCACAGAACCAGAAAGGAAGACTGGGCAAGGATGGAAGCGCGGGGGGCCCGCCGAATAGGTCCCAGCGCTGCGCTGGAGGATACCATATGACAGGTAAGTCTGCCATAATATACTAATATGCTGTGCATTATGCATACTAGTACATTATGACATAACCCTCCGGGGGGGGCCCTAACCACTTCCAGACCGCCCACCGCATATATATACTGTGGCAAGGTGGCCCGGGTGCACAAAATCACAAACATGTACATGATTTTGTGCACGCGATCTGGGGCACGCATGCACACCGCCGGAGTGCTACTCCCTCTGTGATTATACACAATGGCTTCTGATCTCTCAGAAGTGCGGTCTGCCTATGTAAACAAGGCAGACCGTTGTTCTGTCCGGGAGTAAAAGAGAGATCTTGTGTTTCAGCTAAGCTGAAACACAGATCTCTCTTTTTGTCTAGTGCATCCATTCCCCCCCCCCCACAGTTAGAAAGCACTCCCTAGGGACACTCTTAACCCCTTGATCACCCCTGATGTTAACCCCTTCCCTGCCAGTGTCATTTATACAGTGACAGTGCATTTTTTTTTAACACTGATCACTGTATTGGTGTCATTGGTACCTAAAAATTGACACATAGTGTCAGATTTTTCCGTCGCAATGTCGCAGTCCCGCTAAAAATTAAAAAAATAAAAAGTCCATAAATCTATCCCATAGTTTGTAGACACTATAACTTTTACGCAAACCCACCAATATACACTTACTGGTATTTTTTTTTTTTATACCAAAACCATGTAGCAGAATAGATATTGGCCTAAATTGATGAAGAAATTCGATTTTTTACATTTTTTTATTAGGTATGTTTTATGGCAGAAAGTAAAAATTGTCGCTCTTTTTTTGTTTATAGCTCAAAAAATAAATACCGCCAAAAGAAAACTCTATTTGTGGGGGAAAAATGATATCAATTTTCTTTGGGTACAGCATCGCAATTGTCCATTAAAACAGTGCCTGGTCAGGAAGGCGGTAAGACCTTCTGGAGGTAAAGTGGTTAAACAAAAAAATGATAGCGGACTTTTCTTCTGCTTTAAACTGACCCCAAAACCACAGGGTGACTTTTAGCCAAGAGGTCACCTGTAAAAAAGCATTTATAGACTTTTGGACAGTCGTTGTATTGGAAACCTGTAGCTTCTCCACTCCCCAGCCACTGTAAGTATTCACCATTGCTTTTGTAAAATGCGACTTACCTGCAGTTCCTGCACTAGAGAGCTTTCTGCGGTTTTTTATATACGTGGGCCAAGCATTTAAAAACACAGTTTGCGTGTGCAGGAACTGCAGATACGTAAGTCGCATGGTGCAAAAGCAGAATGGATTTCATGGCCGCTGCATTTTTTTAAATTCTGCATACACCTTTTTTCAGCCGAAAACGCAGGCATAGCATCCTATTCAAATCAATGGGCTCCTGTGCCTGTGCAAATGTGGGTCGCCAACCCGCATACATGTGAACCAGGCCTAAAATAAGCCATCAAGCAGTGTCTGGCCTACCTGGGGACTGGCCCTGGCGCTCAGCTCCGATTTGATGGCCTGGTCATTAAGGGGGCAAATCCTTGTGATCCAGAAGTGGTTAAAACTGCAGGAAGACCGGTGTTTTTATTTGTAAATTACTTTAATACTGCTTTAGGCCTGGTTCACATGTATGCGGGTTGGCGGTCCATATTTGCACAGGCATAGGAGCCAATTGATGTGAATGGGCTGCTATGCCCTCGTTTTCCACAGAAAAAAAGGTGCATGCAGCATTTAAAACAATGCAGTAGCTGTGAAATCCATCCTGTTTTTGCACCATGCGACTTACCTGCAGTTCCTGCACTGGCAAGCTTTCTGCGTTTTTATATACATGGACCCAGCATTTAAAAACACAGTTTGCATCTTAAATTACTTTTAATAAATCTGTTTTATCTGAGGTAATGCGCTAGCCAGGTGCGCCCTCTGTTCTTTTCTTGTTCTCAGTCTATCTAGACATCCCCAGTCTTGGGAAGGCAGCAAGGCAAGTGCGATCCCGGATGTCTAGCATCTAAATCCTGAGAGCCTCTGTGCGTGCGGCCCACCTTCCAGTGCAGGAGAGTGAAGTGTTGGTTTGAGGATTGTAGCAAAATATGGCCTGGTCATGAAGGGAGGTAAAACTTTCCAGGGCTCAAGTGGTTAATAAAATTTTCTTCACTGCACAGTTGTCTTCTTACAATGTAAAAGTCATTATTTTAGGACATCCTAACCCACACTGAGAACGTACAGGATCAGAGTATGAAATTGTATTTAATGAACATATTGAATAAATAGTTAGCAAAACTTGTAGACATTGGGGGTGTGCATGTCCTTCACTGGTCTAACAATTCGATTCGATTACGATTATCCTATTACCATTCAATTCGATTCGATTCTATGATGTATCACAATTAATGCCCACGTTTTTATCCAAAAATTCAAGCAGTCAGAAAAACTCAATTTTTTTATTGTCATTTGCTCTTAGCCCAATATCCTATTTGGGGAGGGTAATTCTCCTAACCATCCCAAAAAAAGGGCTACAAGTTATTTACGTTCAGTTCATTACAGAGAACAAAGGGGCATTCTTTACATCTAGAGGAAAAACAGAAAGGCTTCTTTGCCGTAAGAGCCCTGAAAATGTGGAATAAACTGACTCTTTCACAAACTAGTTCTGGGTTGCTCAGCAGATTGTTTTAACACAAACCTGAAATGCATTTCTGTCCTAAATGCACAAAATATCAGTGACAGTGACAGAGGGATAGTGGTGGGGAGGAATGTGATCAGGCAGTGGGAGGGTGGTGGAGGCATGAGATCAGGCAGAGGGATAGTGGTGGGAGGAATGGGATCAGACAGAGGGATGGTGGGGGAGGGATGAGATCAAGTAGATGGATGATGGTGGGAGGAATGTGATCAGGCAGTGGGATGGTGGTGGGGAGGAATGGGATCAGGCAGAGGGATGGTGGCGGAGGCATGAGATCAGGCAGAGGGATGGTGGTGGGGAGGAATATGATCAGGCACAGGGATGGTGGTGGAGGGATGAGATCAGGCAGATGAATGGTGGTGGGAGGAATGGGATCAGGTAGAGGGATGGTGGTGGGAGGAATGGGATCAGGCAGGGGGATGGTGGTGGGGAGGAATATGATCAGGCACAGGGATGGTGGTGGAGGGATGAGATCAGGCAGATGAATGGTGGTGGGAGGAATGGGATCAGGTAGAGGGATGGTGGTGGGAGGAATGGGATCAGGCAGAGGGATGGTGGTGGAGGGATGAGATCAAGTAGATGGATGGCAGTGGGAGGAATGGGATTAGGTAGAGGGATGGTGGTGGAGGGATGAGATCAGGCAGATGGATGGGGGTGGGAGGAATGGGATCAGGCAGAGGGATGGTGGTGGGGAGGAATGGGATCAGGCCGAGGGATGGTGGTGGGGAGGAATGGGATTAGGCAGAGGGATGGTGGCGGAGGGATGAGATCAAGCAGAGGGATGGTGGTGGAAGGAGCGGTATCAGACAGAGGGATGGGATCAGGCAGAGGGATAGTGGTGGAGGGATGAGATCAGGCAGAAGGATAGTGGTGGAGGGATGGGATCAGGCAGAAGGATAGTGGTGGAGGGATGAGATCAGCAGAGGGTTAGTGGTGGGAGAAATGGGATCAGGCAGAGGGATAGTGGTGGAGGGATGTGATCAGGCAGAGGAATGGTGGTGAAGGGATGTGATCAGGCAAAAGGAATGGTGGTGGAGGGATGTGATCAGGCAGAGGGATAGTGTTGGGAGGAATGGAATCAGGCAGAAGGATGGTGGTGGAGGGATGTCATCAGGTAGAGGGATGGTGATGGAGGGATGAGATCAGGCAGAGAGCTAGTGGTGGGAGGAAAAGGATCAGGCAGAGGGATAATGGTGGGAGGAATGGGATTAGGCAGAGGAATGGTGGTGGAGGAATGGGATCAGGCAGAGGGATAGTGGTGGGAGAAATGGGATCAGGCAGAGGGACAGTGATGGAGGGATGAGATCAGGCAGAGGGATGGTGGTGGAGGGATGAGATCAGGCAGAGGGATAGTGGTGCAGGGATGTGATCAGTGACACTGGCACTCACTTGCTTTCAGTGTCCGTCGATTCCCCCTCCTCCATGCTTTGTGTGTCTGTGCTTTTCTTCTCCCTTCCGGTGCCTCCAGTGATGCTTCTGCTGACGTGGGGTCTCCTCAAGCTCCTCCTCCTTCACTCTACTGACTGTGAGCTCATCAGCTGACTTTCTGCTCCAGTGTCCATCTGTATGGGTAGGGGGCTTTAGTCACCAGGCAGGTTCTGCCTCTGTGTTTCTCCAGAAGAGGCAGAGCACTGCACGGAGCGCCAGATGACGTCATCGGCAATGAATTCGGCCGACTCTCAGCATCGATGCAGAATCGCGAACGCCTGAATCATGATGCATCAATGCTGCGATTGTATTCAACACTCCTAGTAGACATGTGCATGATGAAAAATGTATTTTGTTTTGTTTCGTTTAGATTACCGTAATTAATCTAGTTGTTTAGTTTAGTTAAATTCAGTTGATTCGTATTTGGGATTCGTTTTCGGGAATTCGTATTCAGAATTAGTTTTATGTCTTTTTATAGTTTTCTTCAAATTTACAGGTTTTTTTTTATTCGAAACGTTTGAATCGATAAATTTTGAATCGGTCGAATTGGAAACTTTAGATTTTTTTTTTTCTTCGATTCGAATGTGGCAAAGTGACCAAACAAAAGAAAAATCTTCATTAAATGATTACAATGACTCTTTAAATCATCTTTGACTTAACAAAATATTGTTTCCTTTTCAGAGTCGTTGTTCTTTTTTTGTTTATAGCGCAAAAAAATAAAAATCACACAGGTGATCAAATACCACCAAAAGAACGCTCTATTTGTGGGAAAAAAAGGACATCAATTTTAATTCGTAAGTGTCAGTTAAAGTAATACAAAAAATAGCCTGGTCATTAAGGGGGAAAATCTACCGGTCCAGAAGTGGATAAACAAAGTTTACTGAATGCGCCAAATAGCGAAAATAAATTTATCCAAATTTTGGAAATTCGAATTGAAATTCTATTCAAATTTTAAATTGAATTCCAATTGAATTTGAACTGTAAACATATTTATGAAATCAAAGACTGTGTGTGTCATTAGTGTACCATTTTGAAAAAGCTTTCTGTTATAACGTTCCAAATAAAAAAACTTAAGGATCAAATTTTTTCATCCTTTTAGGCCAATTTGTATTCTGCTACATATTTTTGGTAAAAAAAATAACACTAAGCGTATTTTGATTGGTTTGCGCAAAAGTTATCGCGTCTACAAACTAGGAGAAAGATTTATGACATTTTTTATATATATTTTTTTTTTTACTAGTAATGATGATTAGCCATTTTTAGCGGAACTGCGACATTGTGACGGACAAATCTGACCCTTAACTGACATTTTTGACACTTTTGGGGGGGACCAGTGACATTACTACTGTAATCAGTGCTAAAAATATGCACTGTTACTGTAATAATGACACTGGCAGGGAAGGGGTTAACCCAGGGGCGATCAAAGGTTTAAATGTAAGCCTAGGGGGTGCTTTTTAACTGTGTGGGGCATGGGCTTATGTAATCAACACAGGGACCTGTGTTCCTAAATAGGGGGGAACACAGGATTCCTGTGTTGGTTGCTGAGAGAACAACGATCTGCCTTGTTTACAACAGCAGACCGCCGTTCTCTCTCCATGGGGAGTGATCGCGGGTGCCCAGTGGCAATTGCGGCCACTGGCCCCCTGGATCAGCTTCCCTGCTGGCGCCCCCAGGATTGCTCTGACGAACCGCTGTACAGGTACCGTGATTCGCAGGTACCTGTACAGGATTGCTCTGACGAACCGCTGTACAGGTACTGTGATTCGCAGGTACCTGTACAGGATTGCTCTGACAAACCGCTGTACAGGTACCGTGATTCGCAGGTACCTGTACAGGATTGCTCTGACGAACCGCTGTACAGGTACCGTGATTCGCAGGTACCTGCGAATCGCCAAACCTGTACAGCGGTGGCTGGTCGGCAAGTGGATAAACTGCAATTCAGGTATTCGGATATATATGAATCTCCGAAAAACGAAAAGTTATTCCAAATATTTATTCAGAAGGAAACAAACTGCATATGTCTAAAAGCTTGTTTCCCTCTGTTGTGCTAAAATAAAAGTAGTTCAAAGTGTAGTTTTGCATTGATAGTACCGTCCTTGTTCAGTATATCTGCCTCTCTCCCCATATATAAGTAATAGATTCCCCGTCCCAAAACCATTTCTGCCTTCATTCCATGTATCTTTTCCAGCGATCCAACACTTTGCTCTTACTGTTTTCCATGGAGTGAAAAGGCCCATTCTCTTCCTTCTCTTCTCCCCTTGCAGCGTCCTTGGTTGAGGCACCACGCTGACAGGTAGTCATCACCTCTTACTGCTTGTGTTTTTGTTAGGAAAAGGGTAGCAGAACCCCAAGCAAAGAAAAATAAATGTGTATATAAGCTACAATAAATAATCTATTTTTAAATAAAGGTATATGAAAGAGAGTTGTTATATGGGGTTCCTAATAACCTCATTATCAGTATGTAGAGTGTGTGCTTTTATGTCTCCCAGGGACTGAGCTCCTGCCCCCATTGCAGCTCATTTTCAGGGATCTTAAATTTCTCTTCTTTGAACACTTTGTGCTTTCTCCTCCATACACTCAGAGTGATGGGAATACGCTGCAGTGGATGTTCCATCTTAAAGAAAAAAGACAAAATAGGAATAATGACCAGTGCTGGACTGGGCTAAAACTCCACTTTTTCACTCAAGACAATAAAAGAATATATTTTTTTTAAAAGTTATTATTATTATAGAAGATTTATATAGCGCCGACAGTTTATGCAGCACTTTACAACGTGAGGTTAGACAGTACAACTGCAAAACACTAAGTGCTGGTTCACATTGGTGAGATGCCGGAACCCTGCGAATCCACTGCGGGTTCCCGCATCGCACCCGACTCGCAGGCAGTTCACACCGCCATATGCGAACTGCTGGGAGTGTCAATACAAAGTTAATTAAAATCCCGGATTAGTTTGCATATCACAGTTCAAACTGTCAATTAGGACAGGAATCAGATTGCATAGGTGTGAACA
Organism: Pelophylax lessonae; assembly: GCF_965119305.1. NCBI lineage: Eukaryota > Metazoa > Chordata > Amphibia > Anura > Ranidae > Pelophylax > Pelophylax lessonae. The sequence goes on along the minus strand of NC_138770.1, from coordinate 639,823,963 downwards.
CCCATGCGATCCGATTCTGGTGCAGGCCAAAAAGAGGGTCCTGCACGACTTTGGTCCAATTGCAAAGCGAATTCAGCCATACAATCTGTATGGCTGAATTCGCAATACACAGACATCACATGTGATTTGCATAGCAGTACGGTGCAAATCACATGCGGAGTCTGACATCGCTATAGTGTGAACCGCCACTTATACAGTAGGAATCAGAGAGCCCTGCTTATTAGAGCTTACAATCTAAGAGGAAGGGGCAAGAGATACAAGAGGTAATAACTGTGGGGGATGTGCTGATGGAGAAAACAAATGTAAAGTTGTTAGGTGGGGGCTAGACAAGCTTCTCTGAAGAGATAAGTTTTCAAGGTAATCTAAAAGTGGACAAAGTAGGAGATAGTAGGATAGATTGGGGTAGAGTATTCCAGAGGATGGGAGAGGCTCGGAAGAAGTCCTGGAGGGAAGCATGGGATGAGGTGACAAGGGAACTAGAGAGCAGGAGGTCCTGGGAGGAACAAAGAGAATGATTTGGTTGATATTTTGAGACCAGGTTAATGATGTAGCTGGGGGCCAAGTTGTGGATGGCTTTGTAAGTTATGGTTAGTACCTTGAATTAAATTTTTTGGTTGAGTGGCAGCCAATGGAGGGATTGGCAGAGAGGGGTAGCAGACTAGTAACTATATATCTAATTTATATACAGTATCTCACAAAATTTTTTGTAAATATTTTATTATACCTTTTCACGTGACAACACTGAAGAAATTACACTTTGCTACAATGTAAAGTAGTAAGTGTACAGCTTGTATAACAGTGTAAATTTGCTGTCCCCTCAAAATAACTCAACACACAGCCTTTAATGTCTAAACCGCTGACAACAAAAGTGAGTACACCCCTATGTAAAAATGTCAAAATTGGGCCCAATTAGCCATTTTCCCTCCCTGGTGTCATGTGACTTTTTTTATGCTGTCTGTATCCCATTGGTGAGATTTCTCTTCATATCCTGTTTCTATAGCACAACAGGAAGTGGAAAGACGTCTCTTCAAAAAAAGGAAATACAGAGATCCCCAACAAAAATCAACAAAACTGATTCTCTGTATGTCTCTGCCAGCAAGGATCACCAGTACTAAACATTGAAAACTATAAGTGGTGACACTTGACTACATTATAAGCAAATTGAATTGGATCATGGTTAAACACTTAAGGACCGAACCCATTTTTGACACATTTTATTGACAAGTTAAAATCAGTATTTTTTGCTAGAAAACTACTTAGAACCCCCAAACATTATATATATATATATATATATATATATATATATATATATATATATATTTTAGCAAAGACTTTGGAGAATAAAATGGCGGTCATTGCAATATTTTTTGTCATGGGGTATTTGCGCAGCGGTCTTTCAAACACCATTTTTTTGGAAAAATTACGAAAAAATTAAATTTCACTGCATTTAAAAAAACTAAACAGTAAAGTTAGACCATTTTTTTTTGTATATTTTGAAAGATGACGTCACGCCGAGTAAATAGATAACCAACATGTTACGGTTTAAAATTGCCCACACCCGCGGAATAGCGACAAACTACAGTCAATAAAAATCTCCATAGGCGACGCTTCAAAAAATGTTAACGGTTACCAGTTTAGATTTGGAGTGTGGCTCTTTTTTTTAAATTATTGCTCTTACTCTGGCGATCGCAGCGATACCTAACATGTGTGGTTTGAACAGCAATTTCATTTGTGGCGTGACTTCCTGTATACGTTTTCTTTTGTGCGCGAACTCACGTCGACGGGGGCGGCTAAATATTTTTTTTTTTCCTATTTTATTTATTTTTTTTTTATTTTAACACAGGGTTTTTTAAAAATCTTATCACTTTTATTGCTGTCACAAGCCTTGTAAACATCCCTTGTGACAGCAATAGCCAGTGACAAGTACTCTTTATGGAAGGATCGGGGGTCTAAAAGTAGAGTGGAGACCCCTCCACTACACTTCTATGTATTCTAAACGCCGAAAATTGTATTTTTAAATACTTTCACTTTTTAAATCTGGCGCCTTTAGCAGCCGAGTCACCCGGATGTGACATCATGGACACCGCCTCCGGGTTATGTCATCGGAGACCCGATCAAAGCCACATCTGGCTTTGATCGGGACTCCAACCAGCCGGTGGTCGCGCCGGCTGGTTGCTCGGTCTCCTGGTGGGACGGAAGACCCGGGCAGAGCCGCGGAAGGCGGCGGGAGGGGGGCGTCCTCTCCCACTCGCTGGGGTAATGATCGAGCGGCTCCTGAGCCACAGCGGTCGTTACCGCCAGAAGGCCGACCGCCGGCTCTAAAAACGGTACCGGGGTGATGCCTCTACTGCAGGCATCACCCCGGTACAACCACCTAAAGTCAGCCGACGTAGGTCTACGTGGCTGGTCGGTAAGTGGTTAATGAGAAACTTTACCTGCATGCTTCATAACAGTGTGAAGGAGTTTGATAAAATGTGGGACCCGTGGATTCAATACGTTTCTGTCCCCTAGCGGGGCCTCAGCTGACCCTCTTCCATTTCAATTTCTCTTTTCCTCTCTTTCTTTTCTCCTCTTGTTTTTTTCTTTTATTTCTTAACCTTACTTTTCTTTCTTGATTTATTCGCGTCTAGTACCTGACTACTCATGTGGTCATATTCTAAGGAACTTAAATACTAAATTCTCCCAGTAGTGTAATATGTTCTGTAGTAACCAGTTCTGGACCGGAAGGATTTGCCCCCTTAATGACCAGGCCATATTTTGCGATTCGGCACTGCGTTACTTTAACGGAACATTGCATGGTCATGTGACACTGTACCAAAAAGATATTGATGTCCTTTTTTCCCCACAAATAGAGCTTTCTTTTGGTGGTATTTGATCACCTCTGCAATTTTTATTTAAAAAAAAAATGTTTTTCACATTCTGCTATATAACATTCCTAAAAAAAATGTAAAAATCTATTTTATTATTTATTATTTTTTCATCATTTTAGGCAAATTTGTATTCTGCTACATATTTTTGGTAAAAAAAAATAGGTGTATTTTGATTGGTTTGCCCAAACGTTATCGCGTCTACAAACTAGGGGAAAGATTTATGTCATTTTTATTTTATTTTTTTTTTTTTTTACTAGTAATGGTGGCGATCTGCAATTTTTAGTGGGACTGCGACATTGCGGCGGACAGATCTGACCCATAACTGACATTTTTGACACTTTTGGGGAGACCAGTGACATTACTACAGTAATCAGTGCTAAAAATATGCAATGTTACTGTAATAATGACACATGCAGGGAAGGGGTTAACCGCGGAGTGATTAAAGGATTAAGTGTGAGCCTAGGGGAGTGTTTTCTAACTGTGGGTGAGATGGGCTTGTGAAATGATCATAGAGACCTGTGATCCTATATAGGAGGATCACAGGCACTCTGTGATAATTTCAGAGAGAAGAACGGCCAGCTGTGTTTACAACAGCTGACCGTTACATAGTTACATAGTTAGTGAGGTTGAAAAAAGACATCAGTCCATCCAGTTCAACCGTTCTTCTCTCTCAGCGGGGAGCGATCACGGGTGCCCGGTGGCAATCGCGGCTGCCGGTCCTGCTGATCCGGTGGCAATCCCCGCTGTCTAGAGAGGGCAGGAGCGCACTGCCGGCGGCGCGTGCTAACCCCTCAGCACCACGTATGCGACCAATGTAGGGCTACATCGTTTCACGCAGCCGAGCCAGCCTACCGCAGTAAATCTGCGGCGGGATGGCGGTTGGCAAGTGATTACAAAAGATGGTTGTCATTTATCCCTTTTACTAATGGGTTTTGCTAGAGGGACATTGGTTCCCATGTATGTGATATAATGTTTTTTTTTCTCATTTTTTCCAAGCATTGTCAGTGCAATTTATGTTGTACCTGTATGATAAACTGAGAGCTTTGTATCTCTCCTTGCTTTGTACTTTTGTGCAATTGTTATTTTTAATAAAAAGTCTGAAATAGAGAGGGGAAAACCTTTCTTGCCATTGGATCAGGTGACCCCAAAAAAAGTCCCCCCCCCCCCCCTCCTGTTCCAGTTAATGCTGTACATTTTTGAATTTTCACACCACTTTCTGTCCCTAAAACCTGGACAAATAGAGAGAAGGAATGTCCTCTGTGTGCGCCCACAGGCAGCCAAAAAAAAACTAGCAGAGGTTTAATATATTGCTTATTCTATCCAAAAGTTAAAAATAAGAAAGGCTAGAGATACATGGTACGGGAAGGTAAAGTAATCAATTAATCTGAAACTCTAGGGAAGCTAAAAAAATCAATATGATATTTACTGTAGGCCTCTAGATAACCTCTCTGACCAGAGGCATAACTAGAACCTTCAGGGCCCCCGAGCAAGAAACCATGAAGAGCCCCCTGGACCCCTGGCCGGGGCCCTTCCCTTTAAGCCTGGGGCTCTTCCCACTGATCCTGGGGCCCTTTACTCTCATTGCAGGGCCCTTTATTACGGTCCAGCAGCGGGACCCGTTCAGAAGTTCTGCAGTGGGCCCTCTTCCTGCCATCTTGCGGCCTCCTAACGGTGGTGGAATGCCAGGGCCCCGTCGCAAGTGTGACCTTTGTGAACCTGGAAGTTCACCCACTGGTGTCAGTAGTTTTTATTTTTTTGGTATTTTAATTGCATTATTTTTTTATCATTTTATTTTATTTTTTTTACAATGTCACTGACTATGACTCTGTCCATTCAGAAAAGGAAGGAGCTGGTAAATTACATATTTACTGACCCCTTCCTGGTTCTCTATTGTGACACATCCCCTGCAGCAGCTGGCAGGAGGGGGGGGGAGCACAGTGTGTGTGTGTGTGGGGGGGGGGGAGACCAGGGGAGCACACAGGGGCCCAGAGACAGCAGAACACAAGTGAACTGTATAGGAGTGGAGGGGGCAGCATACCGAGGAAACAATCTCCTCCATTTTCCTCCTGCAACTACAGGAGGAAAAAGGAGGACAGTGATTTCTCTACATGCTGCCCCCCGCCACCTCTCCTGTACAGGGGAGCCGCACAGGCCCCCTCGAGCATGGGGTCCTGGTGCAATTGCAACCCCTGTAGTTACGCCCCTGTCTCTGACCAGTTTCCTCCTGGCTCTTTCATTCAGTTTGGAGTGACGTCCTAATCCAGGGAAGGTTGGTGTTGTACCAAATACTTTCCACTTCTTTATATTAGATTTCACTGTGGTTCTAGGCATTGATAAAGCCTTTGACATTTGTTTGTATCCATCTCCTGACTTGTGCCTGTCCACAACTTTATCCCAGGGAGAGCTTTTGACAGTGGCTTGCCACCCATAGTTGATTGTTTGCTTTAGTTGCACTCAATTTTACACCTCATTGTGTGGGATTTTGGAGGCAATCCAGACAAATTTGTATAAAAACAGTTTTTTTATTCAAAGCATTTTTGTTAAAAAAAAAAAAAAAAAATATTTGGATAAAGAAGCATGTGTGTTTGTAGACATAGGAAGCAAAATAATACAGAAACAAATAATTATATATTAGGTCAATTACAAAGTGGCATTCCTCAACTGGCTGCTGTATAGTTCCATATAGGATAATAGCATAGATGTTACCACAGGAAGGGAAATATCCAACGCGTTTCAAAATATGTAACAGATTCTTCTTCAGGGATGTTTCTGCCACGTCTGCAATATATAATAATTACATTTAAGTTGCGTGCTATAAAAATATATTCTCCAACATTATTTGACATATAAAGTTGAAAAAAGCCTACATAGTATATATGATCCTTTGGTTTGAGTGCTTCCATTGGCTAAAATACCTCCAAGCTGCGATTAACTCATAGTGTTGCAACAAGGGTTGCTGGAAAGTATATCCAATTCCAATGCCCAACTTAAAAAAATATTAAAAAGTATTAAAAAATGTATCCAATTGCAACTCAAGTCATTATGTATTTAAATGTCTCTCTCTCTCTCTCTCTCTCTCTCTCTCTCTCTCTCTCTCTCTCTCTCTCTCTCTCTCTCTGTCTCTCTCTCTCTCTCTCTCTTTATCTCTCTCTCCTTCTGATCTGCTCTCTGCTTACAAAATCTAGCTTGCTCTGTTACATTAGTGTCATCCCTTATTAAAATGAACCCCTAAAATGGTCACTTAGCCCCCATCAGCACTTTTTCTTGCTCCCCCACCATTCCACTTGGCCACTAGGGGCAAAGTAAAATATCCAGAACTTCCTGGATAAAGAGTTACTAAACCCACAACAGTAAAATCAACCTGTATATGCAGTAAAGCATGCTTGTTCTACTCACTGTGGAACCTAAGAGGTTAGGCCTCCGCATTGTGTAAAAAGGATGTTTGATCCTGTCTTCTCTGATCCTCCGCTTCTTCCACTGTCCCCAAACCATATCCTGATAAGACAGGGCCTTGGAGGCACTCTGCACATGCTCAGTTTGGTGTGTATTGCTAGAGAGTTTTTTTTTTTGTCTTGAGGGTGCTTGTGACAGAGGGTCAGGGATCCTTCAGCCTCATAGGACAGTCAGGGGAGAATGAAAACTCCTCCTACAAGCTTTGACCAGACATTGATAGAAGTCATAAGACTGCTATATACTGCCGATAAAAGGTATTTAGCAGTATATATTTACTAAAATAAGTGAATTCCCATGGTCTGTGTACTGTGGGAGACCAGATATAGTGAATGCAGAGTCCTGGGTTAGGTAAAAGTTTAAGTGTGACAATACTAGGTGCCTCGTAAATGGCCCAGCAATGTTACGTGAGGCTAGGAAAAGCATTTATAGCCCACTGTAAGCATAGAAAAGTCCATTTGGAGCTGGCACCCAGCTTTCTTTCCCCACTCATTGCTGAACACAATGGAAAAGAAGAAAAGAAGCCCTGTATATGTTGCTGTGAGGGGTGAAGTTCAGTGATTCTTTGCTTTGAACTGCATGGACGAAGGAAACAGTCATTTTAGGTTATTTGTAAAGTAAATATTTTATATAAATAGTAAAAATAAAAAAATAAAACACGTTTAAAAATACATAAACTCAAAAAAAAAAAAAAAATAAATATATAAATAAAATATATATATATATATATTACAAAAATATTCTTTAAATTAAAAAAGAAAAAAAAAAACAATGAAAAAGTCATCATAGAAAACAAATGAGATTACCCTGCATTTCCATCAATTTAATTGCTGTGATTAATACATGTCTGAAAAGCGCTCATGTATATGAGGTCTTATATCCAGTGACCATTGTCTTTTGCATTCCAGTTGAAATTTCAAACCAGATTCATAGGGGGATTAGTTGAACTGCCTGCTGATTGACAGAGGAGGTCAGCGGAGCGGTAAATCTGACTAGCTACACACACTGGAAGGATTGGTGCTACTTCAACAAATTCTAAGAGATGGGTGGCCACAAACTGCTCCTTTCTTCCACATTTATCCCACCTGTCTTCGGGGAAAAATATTAGAAAATGAATATTAATTTACAATAGAAGTAAAATGGGTATTTATATTATTTGATGGCCACTAAGCTGTATGCCCTTAACCACTTCTGGACCGGAAAGATTTACCCCCTTAATGACCAGGCCATTTTTTGCGATTCTGCACTGCGTTAATTTAACGGACAATTGCACGGTCGTGCGATGCTGTACCTAGATAAAAATTATTTACTTTTTTTTCCCACAAACAGAGCTTTCTTTTGGTGGTATTTGATCACCTGTGAGATTTTTATTTTTTACGCTATAAACAAAAAAAGAGCGACAATTCTGAAAAAAAAAACAATATTTTTCACTTTCCGCTATATAACATTCCCCCCCAAAAGAAAAATGTAAAAATCTTTTTTATTTTCATCCTTTTAGGCCAATTTGTATTCTGCTAAATAGTTTTTGCCTGGGCACACTCTAATCACTCTGTGCAGTGCCAATTTCCCCTGCTAATGGTTTGGTGGTGAATTGGCGCAAGAAGAGGTCTCAAAAAAAAAAAAAAAGTCTGGTCCTGGGGACCCGGGGGAGGGGGAGAAGGGAAACACCAGGGATGGGGGGACCCCCAAACAGTTCAGGGGGTAGCTGTCCACTGTAGCGGCTGCCGGCGGAAGAGACAGAAGAGATCTCTGGGGGGAGACAAGAGGGAAGACAGCGCAGCGCCTTCTAAGTGCAGCAAGACATTTATTGAAGTATGTGCAGCAGTATTAGTGTAAATGTGAGTGTAATACTGCTGCACATACTTCAATAAATGTCTTGCTGCACTTAGAAGGCGCTGCGCTGTCTTCCCAATTTCCCCTGCTGCCTGGGTTTCCCCCTGTGTTGCTGCACAACAATGCAGCTGGCTTACCTCCTCTCCTCTTCCCCCGGCTGCTGCAGGGGAAATTTAAGGATGGAAAGTCGGAGAAGAGGCTAGTCAATATGTCATTTACTGGTCCATTCCTTTTCTAAATGAACATAGTGAACTCACTCACTCACTGTGTTCATTCATAGTGTTTACTATGCTTCAATTTGTGAATAAACAGGAAGCCGCTCAGCACAGAGCACTTCCGATTCATTCACTGTGCGGTGCAGCTGAGGCTGAAGAGAAACACATGTGTGTTTGAGCTTTGGGGTGCACACCCTTATGCAATAGGCTGTGCACACCTATGACTGGTTCTTATAAATGGCCTGAACCATCCAATAAACAGCCAATCGCACGACACGTTTCAGAACATGCTTTTGTTACTGCACTTGAAAAAAGAGCGCGCACACCCGGTGAGGCTTCTGCGCATGCTCGGAAACGCGTCGTGCGATTGGCTGCCTGATCTGTGACGTCACGCAGGTGTCTCTGCATGCAAGCGTCTTAACTGGTTGCCAACCGCCGCACGACACCCTACGAGTACCCCTACGTCACCCGGCCAGGCAGAGTGACGTAGGGGTACGTCACTCGCCTGTCACTGACTTACGAGCTAATTGCGGGCGTTCACTGGCAAGTCAGTGCGTGTGACCGGCGGACCTGATCGTCCGCCGGTCACTCACGATCGCTCCGGTGAAGGGAGAAAGGCGGAGCGGCTTATGTAAACAAGCCGTCTGTCATTCTTCCCTGTGTAAAAATGAAGATCAGACGGTTCTACTATGTTTTTACACCAATAGCCATGTCCCTTTACAGTTAGAAACAAGCCCCTAGGACACACTTAACCCCTCCCTCTCCAATACAGTTAACCCCTTCCCTGCCAGTGTCATTTTTGCAGTAACAGTAACAGTGCATATGTATAGCACTGATTACTGCAGTAATGTCACTGGTAACCCCAAAAGTGTCAAAAATGTCAGTCAAGGGTCCGATCGCAGTACCGCAAAAAAAATCGTAGATCGCCGCCATTACGCGTTAAAAAAAAAAACACCAAAAATGACAAAAATCTTTCCCTTTGTTAGTAAACGCGATAACTTTTGCACAAACCAATCAAAATACGCTTTTTGCGATTTTTTTTACCAAACATATGTAGCATAAAACAAATTGGCCGAAAATGTTAAAAAATTTTGATTTTTACATTTTTTTGGGGGAATTTCATATAAAAAAATGTGAAAAATATTGTTATTTTTGCAAAATTGACGCTCTTTTTTTGTTTCTAGCGCATGATCAAAAAATCGCACAGGTGATCAAATACCACCAAAAGAAAGCTCTGTTTGTGGGAAAAAAAGGACGTCAAATTCGTTTAGGTACAGCGTCGCACGACCGTGCAATTGTCCGTTAAAGTCACGCAGTAAAAAATTGCAAAAAAACCCTGGTCTTTTAGCAGCCAAATCCTCCGGGGCTTAAGTGGTTAACAGCGGAGCGGTACTCGAAACCCGTCGGCCATCCAGCCAGACAGAGCAACGGCTTACCACGCTTCCTCTCCTGCACTATCATCGTGGAGTCACATTACCTGGACACGGACTTCACTTTTTCGGCAGGCCACTATTCAGATGAGCTTATTCCCATTTGTTCTTATGTGAGCAAGTTTTTTGCACCTATTTTACTTTGGCTTATTAAACTGATTACACTTAGAGGTGCTCCGCTTTTGTTCTTATCTTCATAACAGACTGAAGGGGGAACAGCCTATGGAAACGAAAGCCAGTGAGGAGGGAGCTGCAGTAGTTTAGGCTTTCTTGTTTCTATATAAGAACTGCAAAGGTTGTGCTCTCGTTGGACTTCTCCTAAGAGTGCCACATCCCGGGTAAGGACTACAAATGGAGAATTCCCCTGATTGTGGGATTTTAAAGGCTCTCATTAAAAAAATAGATATAAACATCAAAAAATTTAATAATGAAAATATAATTTATTGAACATATTCATTGGTTAAAATATGGCAAGCTGTGTACAATACATGAAATCAATGAGCAGATGGCAACCACAGGACCCTAGGGTGTAAACCCAATGCGTTTCGAAGTCAATATTGTAACTCCTTCTTCAAGGGTGACCTTGGGTAGTGGTAGGTTCTGCTTTGTTGATTAGGATTGTGGGCCTGCCAGCGTAATTTAAAAACAGATGATCAGAGGTCTGACCAACAAAATGCTGCTCAGGAAGGTCAAATAAGGTCATCAGTGGGGATCCACAATAGGTGATCTCAGAGATGTGTGCTAGCCAGCCAGAGGCTGATTGGAGACAGCTGAAATCCAAAGGTTGGAGATCCTTGAAGATGTTCAGCAGCAAAAAATATTGAAGGAAATCATCATATTCCTGGCAGGGAGCAATGCTCTGGCTGGCTAGCACACATCTCTGAGATCACCTATTGTGGATCACCACTGATGACCTTATTTGACCTTCCTGAGCAGCATTTTGTTGGTCAGACCTCTGAGCACTCATCTGTTTTTAAATTACGCTGGCAGGCCCACAATCCTAATCAACAAAGCAGAACCTACCACTACCCAAGGTCACCCTTGAAGAAGGAGTTACAATATAGACTTTGAAACGCGTTGAGTTTACACCCTGGGGTCCTGTGGTTGCTATCTGCTCATTGATTTCATGTATTGTATACAGCATGCCATATTTTAACCACTTTGCCGCTGCTTACTAGAGCTCTACTGCGACAAAGTGGCTCGATAACGTCTGGCGACGTAGACCTACGTCACCAGACATTCCCCTCTCTCGGCGGCGGATCGAGTGTGGAGATCCGCCCGCTTGTGTAAACACAAGCGGGCAGATCTCCTAAGTGACAGGCAGGGTCAGATTGCAGGGTTCAGCATAGCTGAACATGCGATCTGTCCCTGTGTCACATAGTCCCCTCCCCTTGACCTAAAATGATAAAAAATTTAGATTTTTACATTTTTTGGGGGGGAATTTCATATAAAAAAATGTGAAAAATATTGTTATTTTTTTCAAAATTTTCGCTCTTTTTTTGTTTATAGCGCAAAAAGTAAAAATTGCACAGGTGATCAAATACCACCAAAAGAAATCTCTGTTTGTGGGAAAAAAAGACGTAAATTTTGTTTGGGTTCGGTGTTGCATGACCGCGCAATTGTCAGTTAAAGTCGCACAGTGCCGAATCACAAAAAGTGGCCTGGACGTAAATCAGCAAAATCCTCCGGTGGTAAAGTGTTTAACCATTGTGTATGTTCAAAAAACTATATTTTCATTATTTAATTTTTTGATGTTTATATCTATTTTTTGAATAAGTGCCTTTAAAATCCCACAATCAGGGGAATTCTCCATTTGTAGTCCTATATAAGAACTGTGACACAGCTGTTCCTTGCTCTGCATATCCCTCTCCCAGTCTATGCTCTGCTGTACAGGTGCCTTAAGGAGGCTGATACTAAGTCAAATGCAGCTGCATACATTTGCTGTATTAAAAAATAAATAAATACATGTAATAATGTATTAATAAATACAAACATTAATCTGCGTCTTTTATATCTGCCAGAGTTCAGCTTTAACTGATCCCATTTCTACTGCAGTGACAGCAACTGACAGGCAGCCAGGACCTCACTGATCCACATCATGCTGGAACAATCAGTCATGCTAGGCACGCCAGTGGCTTAATGTGCGGGAGGCAGCACAAATACTAGGCAGCCATTAGATGTAACTCAATCTTCAATCATAGTCCATGGAAAGATGCAACCTTTACTCAGACTTCCACTAACTTGGTCAGTTGCTGATTAGGAGGATCTCAGAGAAGAGAATGTTTACAAATATTGTCAGATTGCTCAATGCTGGCTGACCTCTAATGTCACCGTGCAATCTGCCCTGGGAGTCTCCTGGCTGATCACCATCCTTGTCCTACCTGTCTACACTTACTACTGGATTAAAGTCATTGTAAAGTCTTGTTTTTTGTTTTTTTTTTTTTGTTTTTTTTGTTTTTTAACCACTTCTGGACCGGAAGGTTTTACCCCCCTTAATGACCAGGCCATTTTTTGCAATTTGGCACTGCGTTACTTTAACGGACAATTGCGCGGTTGTGCGATGATATACCCAAAAAAAATTGATGTCCTTTTTTTCCCACAAATAGAGCTTTCTTTTTGTGGTATTTGATCACCTGCGCAATTTTTATTTTTTAAAAAAAAAAAAACCGACAATTCTAAAAAAAAAAAAAAAAAAAAAAAAACAATATTTTTCACTTTCTGCTATATAACATTCCCAATAAAAAAAAATTAAAAATCTAAATTTTTTTTTTTCATTTTAGGCCAATATGTATTCTGCTACATATTTTTGGTGGAAAAAAAAATCCCAATAAGCGTATTTTGATTGGTTTGCGCAAAAGTTATCGCGTCTACAAACTAGGGGAAAGATTTATGCCATATTTATTTATTTTTACTAGTAATGTCGGTGATCAGTGATTTTTAGCGGGACTGCGACATTGCGGCGGACAGATTGGACCCCTAACTGACATTTTTGGGGGGACCAGTGACATTACTACAGTAATCAGTGCTAAAAATATGTTACACTGTTACTGCAATAATGACACAGGCAGGGAAAGGGTTAACCCAGGGCAATCAAAGGGTTAAGGGTATGCCTAGGGGGTGTTTTCTAACTGTGGGGGGTGGGCTTGTGGAATCAATAGAGAGACCTGTGATCCTAAATAGGAGAAACACAGGAGCTCTGTGCTGATTTCCTGAGAGAACAACAGTCTGCTGTGTTTACAACAGCAGACCGCTGTTCTCTCTCCACGGGGAGTAATCATGGGTGCCCGGCATCAATTGCGGCCGCCAGCCCTGTGAATTGGCTTCCTCACTGGATCCCGCGGATCGTTGTACGGGTACGGCGTTCTGTGCAGTTGAGCCAGCCTGCCGCAGTCTATATGTCGGCAAGCGGTAAAATAACAAACATGTTATACTTACCTCCTCTGTGCAGTTGGTTTTGCACAGAGCAGCCCGGATCCTCCTCTTCCCGGGTCCCTCTTTGCTGCTCCTAGCCCCTCCCTCCTGTTGCGTGTCCCCACAGCAAGCAGCTTGCTATGGGGGCACCCGAGCGGGAGCTGAAGTTCCCTGTGTCCATTCACACATGGAGCTGCTGTTCAGCCCGCCCCCCGCTCTCCTGATTGGCTAACTAACTTTGATTGACAGCCGCAGGAGCCAATGGCGACCACTACTGTGTCTCAGCCAATCAAGACGGAGAATCCCCGATGGCCAAGTGACTCGTGGGCGTCGTTGGACAAAGATGGGCTTCAGGTAAATATTAGGGGGGCTGGGGAGGCTGCTGCACACAGGAGGATTTTTAACCTAATGCATAGAATACATTAAGATATAAAACCATCTGACTTTACAACCACTTTAAAGCAGCAGTCATCCTAAAGTACGGGAAATGTTATCGGAAAGAGCTGATTGTCTGTAGAAACCCGGAGATCACTGACATTCAGAAAAGTAGCAGTGGGTGGTATTATTCTAGAGCAATGTCAGACAGGAATTAATCACTTCCGCCCCAAAAGGTTTACATGACCAGGCCATTTTTTATGATACGGCCCTGCGTTACTTTAACTGACAATTGCGCTGTCATGCAACACTGTACCCAAACAAAATCTATGTCCTTTTTTTCCCACAAATAGTGCTGGTATTTGATCACCTCTTTGTTTTTTAGTTTTTGCGCTAAAAATCAAAAAAAGACCGACAATTTTGAAAAAAATATATATATATATATTTTTTTTACGTTATGCTATAAAGCATATCCAATAAAAAAAAAAAATGTAAAAAATCTAATTTCTTCATCAATTTAGGCCAATTTTTATTCTGCTTCATATTTTTGGTAAAAAAAATCCCAATAAGCGTATATTGATCAGTTTGCGCAAAAGTTATCGCGTCTACAAACTATGGGATATTTTAATGGAATTTTTTATTTTTTTATTTTTTTTTACTAGTAATGGTGGCGATCAGTGATTTTTAGCGGGACTGCGACATTGCAAGGGACAAATCGGACACTAAGTTACACTTTTTGGTGACCAGTGACACTAATACAGTGATCAGTGCTAAAAATATGAAAAAAAAGGAGTAAAAGCAGCGCCAATGTAAAAATATGGAACAAATGTCCCAAGCAATGCAGTCCACAATTGTCCAATATGTATATATAGGAGAAAACCAGAAGATAGTCCCGGACACCAGTGCTGAAGTCAGGATCAATAGACACCCAGTAGTGATGATAATCCAAACCGCTTACCAGATAGCAGACAAATTGGGCACAAATCACTCTCAGAGAGTCCGCACAGGGAAACCGAATCATAGACTGGAAGTTGATCAAACCCGGACTTTATGACACCTATTGGCACTCCCATACAGCGAATATAGGTGTAATGAACACCTCAAAAGATGGAAAGGAACAAGAGTGTAGACTGCACAAAAACGTTTATTTTAATAAAAGAGCAATACTCACAATCTTGCAAAAGTGAAATGACATATCGTAAAAACCACGGTGTAACATAGCGTGCTGAACGTCTGCGTGGCCTTACGCGTGTCGTCAAAGAGTTGACATCATCAGAGTGCTAAAAATATGCACTGTCACTGTTCTAATGACACTGGCAGGGAAGGGGTTAACGTCAGGGGCGATCAAAGAGTTAAATGTGCTCCTAGGGGGTTATTACTAACTGTATGGGGGAGGTGCTTTAAATGGCAGAAGACAGAGATCCATGTTTCTGGTTAGCAGAAACATAAGATCTCCATTTTCCCCTCTCACAGACCACCGTTCTGCCTCTCTCCCTAACGATAGCTAGGCGCTGGGAAACATCAGGTCCGCTGGACCTGCCAATTGGCTCCCACTGTATCCAACCACAGCAGGAGCGGGTCATGGTCGACGCACGCGCGTGCCCCAGAATCACACAGAATCATGTACAGGTAAGTGATTTTGCGCAGGAGGGCCACCCTCCCGCAGTATATCTGCGTGGGTGGTCCAGAAGAGGTTAAAGTCTATCTATAGTCAAAAATTAAATTCATAAACTCGTTTCCACATTGTGTTTCAATTACTGTATTTCTAGCCTACTCTCATTAATCTGAATGATCTTGAACTTTGTAAAGTTCCCCACACATTTACTTCCTTGAATTACCGTGACACGTAGTCACTATGCCCTGTGTGTGGTCACTGCTGTGTCACATTTCACAGAGCCTGACTACTGAACTAAAGAGGTGCTGAGAGGAGGAGTTTCAGAAGGCGGAGTCAGTACAGGAATCACTGCTTGCAGTCAGCAAGGTACCATGGGATATATAGTCCTGAGAAATTGAGATGTTGCAAAGCATGCAGGGAATCCAGGAAGTTGTGGAAAGAGATGGCCTGCAGACAAGCGGCACTCACAACATGAAAGGAAATTTTTCAAGTAAGCTTATTTTGAATTGTCAAATACACACACTGGCCAATTTATTAGGTACACCTTGCTAGTACTGAGTTTGACCCTTTTTGCCTTCAGAACTTGCCTTCATTCTTCACGGCATTGGCGGCTGGTGCTCAAAATTTTTGGGGGGGGCGCAAAAAGAAAAATGTAATAGGTATTGCTTCGTGGCAAAAAACGCTGTAAAAAAACTGCGTGACTTTGAGGTCATGGTACAGGCATGTCACAGGTGATGGTACAAGCATGTCACAAGTCATGGTACAGGCATGTCACAGGTCATGGTAAGGGCATGGCACAGGTCATGGTAAGGGCATGGCACAGGTGATGGTACAGGCATGTCACAGGTGATGGTATAGGCATGTCACAGGTCATTGTAAGGGCATGTCACAGGTCATGGCACAGGTCATGACACAGGCATGGCACAGGTCATGGTACAGGCATGGCACAGGTCATGGTATGGGCATGGCACAGGTGATGGTACAGGCATGTCACAGGTGATGGTACAGGCATGTCACAGGTCATGGTAAGGGCATGGCACAGGTGATGGTACAGGCATGTCACAGGTGATGGTACATACATGTCACAGGTCATGGTAAGGGCATGTCACAGGTCATGACACAGGCATGGCACAGGTCATGGTACAGGCATGGCACAGGTCATGGTAAAGTTCACGGCATAGATTTAACAAGGTGTTGGAAACATTCCTCAGAGATTTTGGTCCATGGTGACATGATAGCATCACCCAGTTGCTGCAGATTTGTCAGCTACACATCCATAATGTGAATCTCCTGTTCCACCACTTCCCTTCAGATGAGATGTGGTGAGTGTGGAGGCCATTGGAGTACAGTGACCTCATTGCCATGTTCAAGAAACCAGTGGTGGAATGATTTGAGCTTTGTGACATGGTGCATTATCCTGCTGGAAGGAGCCATCAGAAGATGGGTACACTGTAGTCATAAAGGGATGGACATGGTCAGCAACAATACTCAGGTAGGCCGTGGTGTTTAAATAATGCTCAATTTGTACTAAGGGGCCCCAAGTGTGCCAAGAAAATATCCCCCACACCATTACACCATCACCAGCCTGAACCATTGATACAAGGCAGGATGGATCCATGCTTTCACGTTGTTTACACCAAAATCTGACCCTGCCATCTGAATGTCACTGCTGAAATTGAGAATTATTAGACCAGGCAATGTTTTTCCAATTTTCTATTGTCTAATGTTGGTGAGCCTGTGCGATTTATAGCCTCAGTTTCCTGTTTCCTTAGCTGACAGGAGTGGCACCCAGTGTGGTTTTCTGCTGCTGTAGCCCATCTGCTTCAAGATTCAATGTGTTGTGCATTCAGAGACGGTATTCTGCATAACTTGGATGCAATGAGTGGTTATTTGAGTTACTTTTGCCTTTCTATTATCTCAATCCATTCTCCTCTGAAATCAACAAGACATTTTCTTCCACACAACTGCCGCTCACTGGATATTTTCTCTTTTTTTGACTATTCTCTATAAACCCGAGAGATGGTTGTGTGTGAAAATCCCAGTAGATCAGCAGTTTTTGAAATATTCAGACCAGCCGTCTGGCACCAACAACCATGCCATGATCAAAGTCACTTAAAACCCCCTTTCTTTCCCATTCTAATTCTCAGTTAGAATTTCAGCAAGTCATCTTCACCACACCTAGATGCATAAATGCTTTGAGTTGCTGCCATGTGATTGACTGATTAGCAATTTGTGTTACCAAGCTATTGATCAGCTGTACCTAATAAAGTGTCCGGTGAGTGTATACTTATTGTTTGTATTGTTTGTATAGTTGTTATAATGCCGGTGTTATTCAATACAAGTGTATGCTGTGACCATAGATTTTATTTTAATAGGCATTACCCATAGTTACCCCCAAACACACTTCTCTCCCTTTACAGTATAATCCAGCATTATTTTTTATTTGTATTTATATTTTAAATTTCTTTATCCCCTGAAGAAGTCTCTTGCAGCAGACAAAACATGCGTAGGATGAGGCCAGTGACGTATGATGTTCTATGCCCGCTGTTGATCCCTGGTGTTGTATATTTTGCCTGTGTTACTCTAAGTTTTGTGAGTATATCTACTTTTAATGAATCATGTGGTTTTAGCATACTTTTTTATGGTCTTTTGTTCTTTCTCCTACCCGTTATTACTTTAAGGTGCTGACTTTGGATAACCAGTGAAGGACCGTGGGAGAGTGGTATCCTGAGTGGTGTCTGCAGGGGCAGTGATGGCGAACCTTGGCACCCCAGATGTTTTGGAACTACTACATTTCCCATGATGCTCAACTACACTGCAGAGTGCATGAGCATCATGGAAAATGTAGTTCCAAAACATCTGGGGTGCCAAGGTTCACCATCACGGCTTTAGGAGATCAGTTGCTAATGACGTAGGCAAACCTCCAGATCTACAACCCCCAAGAGCCCTTCCTCTACCTAGAGTGTGTGTGTGTGTAGGTTCCTGGTACTCAAAGCAGCAACATTGTTTGCTGCAAAAGAAGGTAATGAATGCTTATGGAGTGGGACAGAGTTGGGTGGTGAATTGATGAAGTTCTGTAGTCCAGAAGGCAGTGCAGACAACACTGCCTAAGATTTTTGTGCAACAAAAGCCTAAACAGAAAGGAAGGAGCTCACTGGATTTCTGGTGGATCAAAGCATTTTTTTCCTGTATGTAGAGTGTTTTATAAAGGAACCCTCTAATATTTGCCTATTCAATGAACGGGCTGAATATGGACGGGCGTGCCACTGCAGTGGTGGAGAATACAGTGGTAGCAAGTGCTGAGGCATGCAGAGATGCAATGGCAGTGAGCGCAGAGGTGGGCATTGGTGCAATGGTATATGCTGTGGGGGCATGTGGGAGTGGTGGTGAGAGGAGGAAGGGAGAATTGGCATCAGAACAGGGGTTTGCTGCGGAGATGTAGTGAGAGCACTTGGAGCGGGATTTAGTATGAAGGTCCAGACACAGTGGAGTGGAGGGGGTGGTTGCATTAGTGGTACTTATGAGGAGTGTTCAGTTGCAACTCCAGACACATTTGGTGGTGTGTAGGGATGATCGAACGGTTCGGGTAGACCATCGGTTCAACCCGAACATTGACTGTTCGAAATTCGGCCGAATTCCGAACTTTTTTATAGGTGTGAAAGTAGCAGAACCCTATGCCTGCGCTAATTAAATTATTTGCAGGCATAGGGCTCCGCTCCTATCACACCTGTATGTGTATATATTCATATATGTGTGTGCGTATATATACCCCTATACAGAAGTTCAGATGCTATGCCTGCCTCCAAAGACGCCCAAAAAATGCCCAAAAAAATGCCTGCAACAACACACCTGGGGGTTTTTGTTGCAGGCGTTTTTTTGGGCATTTTTTGGGCGTCTTTGGAGGCAGGCATAACATCTGAACTTCTGTATAGGGTATATATACACACACACATATATATGTATATATACACATACACACATATAGGTGTGAAAGTAGCAGAACCCTATGCCTGCGCTAATTAAATTATTTGCAGGCATAGGGCTCCGCTCCCATCACACCTGTATGTGTGTATGTGTATATATATATATATATATGTGTGTGTGTGTGTATATATACCCCTATACAGAAGTTCAGATGTAATGCCTGCCTCCAAAGACGCCTAATAAATGCCCAAAAAAACGCCTGCAACAAAAACGCCCGGGTGTGTTGTTGCAGGCGTTTTTTTGGGAATTTTTTGGGCGTCTTTGGAGGCAGGCATAACATCTGAACTTCTGTATAGGGGTATATATACACACACACACATATATGTATATATACACATACACACATATAGGTGTGATAGGAGCGGAGCCATATCCCTGCAAATAATTTCATACGTGCAGGCATAGGGTTCCGCTACTTTCACACTTATATGTGTGTATGTGTATATATACATATATGTGTGTGTGTGTATATATACCCCTACACAGAAGTTCAGATGTCATGCCTGCCTCCAAAGGCGTCCACAAAAAAGCCCAATAAACGCCTGCAACAAAAACGGCCAGGTGTGAAAATAGCAGAGCCATATCCCTGCTCTACTGCAATTCTAAGACAAACAATCTTTTTTTTTTTTTTCTGGTTCTGGACATGCTACAGAGCTGAAACTTCACAGGTACACTTTTTAGACCCCCCCAGACACTAAATCCAAAGAAATCTCTTTTTTTTTTTTTCAATAATTTTTTCAATAATTGGCTCTCTATCAAAAACGACAATTTTTAAGAACTTTTTTTTGTGTGATTAATAGTCCCTGGGGCATGACCCAGAACCCTAGGCACTTTTTAGGGGCATTTATTGGGTTTTAGGGATTCAAAATGGTGTATTTTGATTACCAAAGTTTGGGTCCCATTGATTTCAATGGGGTTCTGGAATCCGGACCCGAACTTTCGTGAAGTTCGGGTGTTCTGGTCGAACCAAACTTTTCAAATGTCATCCCTAGTGGTGTGACCTGATAGGTCCAGTAATTCGAAGGTCACGTCCCATTGCAACACAAACTCACCCACTGCCAGGATTATTCTGGATGTGCTCTCCCTGGGTATGGATTTTGTGCAAGGTGCTGGCCTACACTTAAATGTCGATTCTACCAAGCAACGCAGAGAGGAAATTTACTAAAACTGGAGTGTTCAAAATCTGGTGCAGCTTCCAGCATCAGTTTCCAGGTTTTATTGTCAAAGCTTAATTGAGTTAATTTAGTTTTAGCAAATCTTCCCCCCATGTTGTTACCTTTCTGTTTCTACTGCCGATGCGCAAGCTATTGACACTATTTTTGGTAATCCTGAAGATTTGACACTACCCTTAAGTCCTGTACACATACAAATAAGTACAAGTACAAATAAAAAACGGCCGACATTCGGCCTGTGTGTATGTCGGTCTGTCCAACAGAAGCCGGCCCTTTGGCTGGCTTCTGTCGGATGAGCTTGCTGGAAAACCAGCAGTCCACCGACTCCTGATCAGCACTCTCAGCCAAAGGCAGAGAGCTCTGATCGGAGTGTTCTGGGGGGGGGGGGGGGGGTGCGGGCTGCAGTCCCCATGTCGGAACACAACAGTTCAGGGGGGGGGGATTACTGTACTAACTTCGCACAGTGAGTACAGCGGCTGCGGTGTAGTGTGTAACAGGCTTTAGAGTGGACCTGGCCTTTAGAGAGTGTGTTGCTAACTTCCTCTGCAGCAATCTTTGCCGATACCGACAATCAACTTTTAACTTAAAAAGTCTCCCGGGGAATGGGGGGATTGAGAAAAAGTTTAGTAAATGCTGTTTGAAAGTTTGAAGTTTCAAAGTTTTTGCATTTGAGCCTATAAAAACCTAGTACCCCTGGCACCCTGATATTGCATCTCCCTGCTACCCAGCACAATACTACTGCACCCTTGGCTCTGAATCTCTCAGAACCCCTGACACTGTACCCCAACACCCCAAACACTACCCCTTTCTTTCACCCAACACCCCCACCACTGCACCTTTCATGCGGAATCTCTCAGAATCCATGCCACTGTACCCCAGCACCCAGACACTACCCCTTTCTTTCACCTAACACCCCTACCACTGCACCCTTCACACTGAATCTCTCAGAATCCATGCCACTGTACCCCAACACCCCAGACCCTACCCCTTTCTTTCACCCAACATCCCTACCACTACACCCTTCACACTGAATCTCTCAGAATCCATGCCACTGTACCCCAACACCCCAGACACTATCCCTTTCTTTCACCCAACACCCCTACCAGGTGTGTTCAGCTTTGCTCCTGACAGATGCTTACCAATGATCTCACTGCAATGCAGAGGTGGAAGATGGAAGTCAAAGCCAAGGACGAGGGGTGGAAGTGAGATGTGGACAGCCTGTGCTGCACACTGTGCATAAAACTCCCCTAAATTCTGCACTCTGTATGCAGTGCACTTCTCAACTGTACACAGCCCACCCCTGAAGAACTCTGCACTCTCTAGTACGTAGCACATTCCTGAACTCTGTACATAACGCACTCCTGAACCATGCACTTTGTAGGTAGTGAACCCCTTAGCCCTTCACTTTGTACACAGCGCACAGTAATAATCGAATGCAGAGACAATTATTTAACCACTTGCCGACCGAGTACGGTAATAGTACTGCGGCAAAGTGGTTCGTTATCGTCCAGTCACGTAGTATTACGTGACTGGACACTCCCCCTTCTGGGCGGCGCTTGCGCGCCGCCGGAGGCTCGCTCCCGCTGTTTTCATTCACAGCGGGAGTCGGGCCAGGGGAGGAGCAGCGGTGATCGCCGCTGCTCTGCCCCGATCGCCGGGGATCTAGTGTGGAGATCCGCCCGCTGTGTGTAAACACAGCGGGCGGATCTCCATAGTGACAGATCGGACTGTTCAGCATAGCTGGACATCCGATCTGTCCATGACTCACTCAGGCCCCTCCCCCCCTACACGTCAGTAAGCACCAGGCATACATTAACCCCTCCCTCTCCAATAAAATTAACCCCTTCCCTGCCAGTGTCATTTTTACAGTAACAGTGCATATATATAGCACTGATTACTGCAGTAATGTCACTGGTAACCCCAAAAGTGTCAAAAATGTCAGTCAAGGGTCCGATCTGTCCGCCGCAATGTCGCAGTCCCACAAAAAAAATCGCAGATCGCCGCCATTACGCGTTAAAAAAAAAACCACCAAAAATGACAGAAATCTTTCCCTTTGTTAGTAAACGCAATAACTTTTGCGCAAACCAATCAAAATACGCTTATTGTGATTTTTTTTACCAAACATAGGTAGCAGAAAACAAATTGGCCAAAATTTTTTAAAAAATTGGTTTTTACATCTTTTTTGGGGGGAATTTCATATAAAAAAATGTTAAAAATATTGTTATTTTTTCAAAATAAACGCTCTTTTTTTGTTTATAGCGCAAAAAGTAAAAATCGCACAGGTGATCAAATACCACCAAAAGAAAGCTCTGTTTATCAGAAAAAAAGGACGTAAATTTCGTTTGGGTACGGCGTCGCACGACCGCGCAATTGTCAGTTGAAGTCGCACAGCGCCGAATCGCAAAAAGTGGCCTGGACGGAAGACAGCAAAATCCTCCGGTGGTAAAGTGGTTAAAGTGTAAGTCCACTCTAACACTAAAATCCCTGCATCTACAGAGGCCCACGATCTAACACTAACCTATCTGGCCCTGTAAAGGAAAAATCAGTATACATACCGATCTGATCCAGTCTCCAGCGGCAGAAGCTCTGCAGAGGACACAGCCAACAACGACTGTGAAAATGAATGGGAAGTGACTTCACCCATAGACTTACTATGGGGCATCTTTTGGCGGATGTGTCCTCTACACCCGCCTCCACAGTGATGTTGTGGCTGACAGCTCAGCGTGGGATCTGGTCGGGTCTGCTTCAAAAAAGGTATGTATAGTGATTTTTTCTTTACAGGGCCAGATAGGTTAGTGTTAGATCGTGGATGTCTGTAGATGCAGGGACTTTAGTGTTAGGGTGGATTTCTATTTTATTATGATAAAGATACATAGTCCTACAGATAGAACTGGCCCTTTGAGGGTAACAATAACGCAATGAAATTGAGTTTGACATCCCTGTCCTAAAATTTAAAAAGAAAATAATCCTGCGCTTTATCCCATCACTATAAAGTAAAAAAAAGGGGGCAACCAATTTATCAGTGATAGATTACACCTGTGATGCGGTTTTGGAAATAAAACCATATAACTACTGTATATAAAAAACAACAAAATCTTTAAAAAGCTGCAACCAATATAATCAGAACACAAGAACCCAAAAATCATATATATATACTGTGTATATATATACGCTGTTTTAACGTATTACAGTATGAGGTTTCCCTGTTTTATTTATATACATGGGAAGCTATTGCCAGTCGATTGCTTCATTATCAAATCTTATGGGATTTATCTTATGAGAACCAGAGGAATCAACTCCATTCTCCAGCTTGGTTGCTGAGTCTTTTGGAAGTCACTAAGATGTGTGCGATCTCTATAATTTGAGATCCACGATTTCTGGTAAGCGGTGTGTATATGTGGTGAAGCGATCTGCTTTGAGCACCTTTTTGTCTGGATTCCTTTGTGAACACAGATATATGTTTTTGACTATTGAAGAAGAATAAATTACCTGAAAGACTTTCACTTATGAACTTTAATAGATATTTTGTTTATTTATTTGAGTATTTGGAATTATGAATTTATTCAGAGATGTATAGTAAAGAAGTAGAACTACTTCACTACTGTACTTAAGTACGGAAAGGCGGTATCTGTACTTTCCTAGAGTAGAATTTTTTTCTCCTACTTCTACTTTTACTTCACTACATTTTTTCGATGATTTCGATACTTCTACTCCGATATTTTTTTTTTGTGCTGCATAGTTACTTGTTACTTTAAAAAAAATTACCACTGCCAGAACAGTAGATGGCAGGTTGCATAAAGCTCAAAAAATGTGTATAATGTCATTTGTAAATCAGCGCATACGAAAATAAAGGCTGTGTATAATAAAAGCTGCTATACCAAATCTTTCCAATAAAAAGAAAATATGAAACAAACAAATAAATGGTGCTACAGCGCTTAAAGTGCATCAAGAAACTACTAACAAACACAGGTTAATCATTTGAATAAATCATTTGAAATAATAAAAAACAATATGATGTTCAAACTTTTGACTTCTTTCTTTAATAACTACATAACACAGTACTTGTACTTCTACTTTCAGTACTTGATTAGATTTTTTTTTTCAAAACTACTGGTACTTTTTACTTTTAGTACTTAAGTAGCAATTTTTTTGAAAAAACTACTTGCAATACTTAAGTAAAAAAAATGTTGAATACTTTAGTACTTCTACTTAAGTAACTTTTTGATCGAGCACTTCCACTTCTACTCAAGTCACTTTTTGATCGAGCACTTGTACTTTTACTCAAGTAGAAATTTCGAGTACTTTATACAAGTCTGATTCTATACACTGTCATATGATGAGTGCTTTATATATCCCTGTCCTTAACACTGCACCTCTCTTTCACCCAGCCCCCTGCCTTGACACCCTTGACTCTAAATCTTTCAGAACCCATGACATTGAACCCCAACACCCCAGACTGCACCACTACCACTGCACTCCATGCACCCCTAACTTTGAACCTGTTTACCTTCCAACACCCCAGACTCTGCACTTCAACTTTTATCACTCTCTGTGACCATAACTAGCTCTGAGAAAGGATAGCAATATATTAGGTACTGTACAGTGCCAGAGAAAGAAAAGTGCCCTCAAAGAACCTTTGATACTCAATCTTCTTGTCCTATAGGTTTTGTAATAATAAAAAATGTTGAACTTAGAAACAGAATGTGCATGTATTTCTTGGCAAATCCAGGAAGTTCTGACAACATCTCACCAATGTTGATGTCTTGGCCCAGCAGCAGACTGAAATAACGGTATGAATTCCTCAAAATCAGCAAATTCTCTTCCACCATGTGGACAAAAATCCCTAAACCAGAGCCTCCTGTGTGAAGCTATCTCCCTACCTGGAATGGAAATATGGAAATTCAGAAGCTCTGCTTCTGTGACACTTCTTCTGTAAGATCACCCACCTCTGACAGCCCCCTAAAATAGTTCCCATGTCCTATACACCATTATGAGTCAGGTGCCTTTTAAACAGTATTAGTAATGTAAATAAAATAGGTGTGGTATCAAGAGCATTATGACTTACCATGGAAGCCATGACTACCAAAAGCTTTGACGGCTATCTGACTTTTAGGTCTCTCTTCTCTCACATTGTATTCCTCTTCTAGTCTAAGGCTGGCTATGCACAAAGCGATTTTCAGGCAATTTCAACTAATTTTCAACAACCAAACAGACCAAAAGGTTTCTATTGAAACAAACAAAAGTCTTGTTAACATGTTGCCTTGATCCATTGGATTTGATGTAATCAAAGTTTTCTTAAAAATGCTTGACTTAACAGGAAAATTGCTGTGTGTATGGCCAGCTTGAAGCCTAACCCCTTTAATATATATATATAAATATATATATATATATATATATATATGAATGTACCGTGTATATATATATATATATATATATATATATATATATATATATATATATTTTTTTTTTTTTTTAACTTCTGGACAAAATGTAAAAGAGATACGAAGATACAATCCCCTTTGGCTTTTTACTGTGGTGTGTGACCCCATTGGAGAGTTTTACTTATTTCTTGTCAGAACACTTGTATTTTAGGAAAATTGGAAAGGCTAGAAACTCTTTAATTTTATTACTACTATACAAATAACTGAACAATGACAGAAATACAATACTTTAATTATAACTAGAGGCAAAACTTTTTTTTTTGTTCTTTTGTTTTGGATGGAGTGGAGAGGGATTAGAACACTTGTCTGGTTTGTATTGCTGTCTGTATCACCCTCTTTATGTGTCCCCTGTGACTATCATCAGAAGGCAGTGCTGGGACAAGGTCATCTAGAGCCCAGGGGGAACATACCAACCCCCCCACCCACCCAAAAAAGATGTATGAGCATTATGGGTAAGCGAAAATCCCCTTACCCCCTAATCTGCATGCTAACCCCCTAAGCACCCAGCTCAAATTCTCTCTTTTCCTATATGCCCCAGCACAAATCCCCCCCTCCCATATCCCCCCTTCCAGCACAAATCCCCTATCCAAATCCCCCCTTCTAGCACAAATTCCCCTCCCCCCAACCCCCCACCCTAGCACAAATTCCCCCTAATAGCACAGATACCCCCAACCATCCAAATCCCCCCTTCCAGCACAAATTCCCCTCCCCCAATCCCCCATCCTAGCACACATTCCCCCTAATAGCACAAATACCCCCCAACCATCCAAACCCCCCCTTCCAGCACAAATTCCCCTCCCCCAATCCCCCATCCTAGCACAAATTCCCCCTAATAGCACAAATACCCCCAACCATCCCTACCAGCACAACAAAAAATATTTCCCTTCTACCATATTACTTTTATAGCACAAACCCCCCTTTCAAGCACAAATCCTCTTCCCCCATTGCCTTACCAACACAGATTCCCCCAAATCACAACTCGTAGCACACCGATTCAAATTTGCCCTCCTAGAACAATTCTGACCCTGTGCTGCACTCCAAATTCCCCTTTTCAACACAAATCCCCTCCCCCCATCTCCTTGTGGTCCCTTCCTACCTCACATGATACCACAGTGCCCAGGGCAACCGCCCCTACCGTCCACCCTTTATCCCAGTCCTGTAAGCAGGAGTGAGAGTGAAAGAAAATTCCACATTTTATGTTTTCACCTGCAGAACAGGAATCGAGGGGAAATATTCCAATAAGGATACCAGATTTGGTGAAAAACAGGGATTTCCCTCACTTTGGAGGGATTTCCTCTCATTTCCTGTTGTGACTGTGGGGCTGAAAATAAAGGGAAATCTCCCCAATGGGACATAGATGGCAAAAACCCTCCCTCCCTAATAATCCTCCCTTACTCTATCCAAAATGAAAAAAAAAATGGCTTTTGTTCTACTTTATGTTTTGGTTATTTACTTGATGGAAGGTGTGGGAGACTGAGTGACCAAATAAAATAAAACCTTGAAGCTTGCCAAATGACCAACATGGTAACAGGAATATATATTTGCTCAAAGATTTGCCAGTACAATAGTTTGCTATGTTTAATTATATATTTATATATATATACCCTGTTTCCCTGAAAATAAGCCCTTCCCCAAAAATAAGACCTAGCATGATTTTCAGAGATGGCTGCAATATAAGCCCTACCCTGAAAATAAGCCCTATTAAAATCCTTGATCTCAGCCCCTCTGTCTGCAGTATTCCGAGAGGGAAAGTAGCGCTCCGGAGGGTCACGTGAGCGCCCAGCAGTGCTGTAAATAAGGTATAAAATTACAAAAGGAGACACACTGCACATTACATAGTCTTTTTACAAAATCAATTACATAATTTTACAATGACTTTATCCAAGGTTAATTTCTGGGATTACAGAATGTCATAATTGCTGACTTCTGAGCTGAGAGGGGGAGAGAACTTTTTTTTAACATTTTATTTTTTTATTACAGGTTTTTTAGAACATAGAGAGGGCTAAATGACACAGCACAAGCACTGTGATGTCTATCATGCTTTAAAGGATCAGAATATTTATTTATTTTAGGGTTACAATCACTCACATCAAGATTGTCATTGTACATACCGTAAATAAATAAGACATCCCCTAAAAATAAGCCCTAGTATGATTTTTGTAGCCAAAATTAATATAATACCCAGTCTTATGTCTGGGGAAACACGATATATATATATATATATATATATATATATATATATATATATATATATATATATACACATATATATATATACATATATATATATATATATATATAGTTTGTGTGTATGTGTGTGTATGTATACACTGTATATATGGACTGTATATTTACATTTTTCAGAGCTTGGAACACTGGAACACTGTTGCACACTGCCATACATATTTTTCACTGCTTCATGAAAGTCAAAAGACATACAATGATTTATTTGTGTGTAAAACGTTCAGAATAAATTGGGCAACAGTCATCATCTGTCATATAACTTCAACACTAAAGCCACAGGACACTCATGGTTAATGGAGTGCACAAATGATATTAGAGACTATGAAGAATGGCTACATGCCACAAACACTGCCAGTCCATGGACATTTGTGTAACATGAAAGTTAATAATTTCTGTAAAACAAAATGCTTAATTTGTGTGTTCAGGTCTCATTCATTTTGTGTTGGAGCACTAAAAAAAGGTTTATTGAGCAATAACAGTGACAACTGCGATTGATTTACTAAAGATCACTTTGAAAAAGTGAATAATCACTGAATATAGCAGTGATCACTTTATCACCCACATCTAGAAGGAAAATAATTTTTTTTTTTGTGCACATAATAGGGTTTTCAATGTAGATACAAATTACTCTTTTTTCTAAACTTTTGAGATACACTTTTGAGAGAGAAAAAATTTATTAAGCAATAACAGTGAGAGCTGATGTGACAATTAATAAATAACAAAAGTTACAATATGATTTACTAAACATCACTTTGCAAAGTAAATGTTCTTTGAACTTAGTAAATAAGGTAAAGCTGTGATCACTTCATCCCCCAATTAACTGGAAATAAAATATGCTGTTTTTGTACACGATTGTGTAGTCAGAGTAAATAGCTTTACCTTATTTTCTAAACTCTAGGAATACACTTTGGAAATAAAAAAAAAATAATAAAAAAGTGAGCAGTAACAGTGACAACTGATAAGTGACAACAGTAACAAAATGATTTTTATAAAGATCGCTTTGTAAAGTAAATGTTCACCATCAGTATTTTTTTTAATCAAAAGTGGAGCAGGCAGAATCTAGAGCAGCTGCGAATGGCAACCAATCACCTTCTAATTTCAGCTTGTTACGTTAGGTTTTGAAAATGAAAGCTAGAAGCTAATTGGTTGTCATGCACAGCTGCTTCAGATTCTGTCTGCTCCAGCCTTGGTAAATTTAAACTTTAGTAAATAAGGTAAACGTGTGTTCACTTCATCAACCGAACATCTGGAATAAAAAATATCTTGTTTTTTGGGGGGTTATTCAAAGTAGAGACAGCTTCACCTTATTTTCTAAACTCTGGAGATAAACTTAAAAGATTAAAAAAAAAAGTTTTTTGAGCAGTAACAGTGACAACTGATATGACAACTGATGAGTGACAACAGTGGCAATGTGATTGGCGGAAATTCCACTGAACTTAGTAATTAAGGTAAAGCAGAAATTACTCAAATATCTAAAAGAAAAATTACATGTTTTACATATATAAATATACTGTGTGTGTATATATATATATGTATATATATATATATATATATATATACTGTATGTGTATATATATATATACTGTATGTGTATATATATGTTTATATATATATATATATATATATATATATATATATATATATATACTATATATATATATATATATATATATATATATATATATACTATATAGTATATATATTTATATATATATATATATATATATATATATATATATATATATATACATATATATACATATATACATATATATATATATATATATATATATATATATATATATATATATATAGTTTTAAATTGAATGATGTAGTCCCTACATGTGTAGGTAAATTGGTAAAACTGATAGAAATGGTTACATGGTGTGTGTGTGTGTGTGTGTGTGTGTGTGTGTGTGTGTGTGTGTGTGTGTGTGTGTGTGTGTCATGCATTGATATGGATCATGTTGCCCTTATTGCATTTTGCAGCAGAAAGTGGTAAAAGTCTCTGCTATTCCCAAAATCTTCTGCTGGCCAGGACAGACTTATTTTGCCATGGCACAGTTTGGACAGGTGAGCTTCTGCCTGGTCCATTTTCTTCCAATCATTACTTATTTTGTGACGATTATTGTTTTTAACTCAATCTCCCTCAATTATGTCACCCAGGGCAAATAACTGTAATGTTTGGGGGGGAGGGGGAATGTTTGAACAACCCTTTAAAACCCCATTCACACGGGCAGACTGTGTTATGTTTCAGTTCAGCTTTATTGCATTAAGCCCTGTTTGAAATATTTTCCTAATTTTCAGAGATCGGTATAGTGCCCTTGAATTTCGGCTGACCCTTGGCTCTGCAAACAGATCGCTAATGGAACTAATTACATTTGCAGCTCCTTCTACTCAGCTCCTTCTGTGCACAGGAGTCTATGGGAGGATTTTCTGAAGATTTCCTTCTTTTATACAATGTAAACAACTTCCTACAACTGCAAGAATAATGCTACTAAATACATGCAATCAAAAAGGTATAGGGTTAAGAAAGGTGTAAGAGTCAATAAAATAATACTCAGTACACTATAATTTGTTTCTTTTCTTTATTGCGCTATTTTTTTTAGTTATTCTTTTTGAGCTAACAGCAAAACATTTGTGTAACGAAAAAAAAAATGATGTACAAAAATATATACATCATATATATGTATTCATTTATATTTAGAACACACACATACACATATATATACATATTGCTATATTGTGTCTATTTTAGACACATTTTTTCCTCTGATATTATGGATTCATAGTTTCATAAAAGAAGAATTTAAATCAGTTATGTGACCCACTTTTAACTCGTTTCTGAAATATCCAAATATTCCAAAAAATATATAATTTTATTAGAACATCTCCACATTTTCTGACACCTTCCAGGGATTGCATGACACATCATATTATAAAGTATATTATTATTATTAATATTATTAATTAATTAATGATAAAATTGTGAAAACTTATAAACTTATAAAAATAAATATAGACAATTATTTTGATGTCATGATACAACAAAACACACGAAGCTTCAATAAGCAAATCCTTATGTACAGAAATTATTCGTAATATCTC
This sequence comes from Pelophylax lessonae, assembly GCF_965119305.1. Classification (NCBI taxonomy): domain Eukaryota; kingdom Metazoa; phylum Chordata; class Amphibia; order Anura; family Ranidae; genus Pelophylax; species Pelophylax lessonae. The sequence goes on along the minus strand of NC_138770.1, from coordinate 639,792,815 downwards.
CTTGTCATGGAATAATGTGCTATATTCTGTCTTTCAATACAAAGCTGTCAGTGTTATATCCAATTCGATTATTGTTGTTTTTTATTATTTTTATCGGCACTGTATATGCGATCAAGTTTATTGCGATTAGAAATTAGTTTTATACATTCTGAGAACTTATTGTAAAATCCATATACATGCAGGATTTTATAGAATTCGGTTATTCTATAGGCTATACAACATTTAGACATTTTATAAAACAAATCCTGTAAAATGACTTCATACAGAAATAGACTATGCAGGAATTTTACAACATCGCATTACATATCTGAGCTACAGATCCCAGCATGGCAGGTAGGATTAGTACTGGGGGATAATAAAAGTGACAATCAATAAACAACATCCATTCGATCTGTGCAGCACATCAATGCCCCACCATACACACCGCTCCACTATTTCTACATTGTACCCAGTTCTTTCCTGTACATTCCCTCTATTATGACATTGTATAGCGATGTGGCAGTAGCAGTTTTATGTGTAACAATGTAATAATAAGACACAGGAGAAATCTCACCAGCTGAGTTTATACTCCAGGCACTGAGATGGGCACTCAGCTGTCCCTTGGCTGTAGATGCCACTTTTCTGGGCACATAGGAAGGGAAGTGCCAGGCTGCAGTGTATAGGCAATTGTGGTATGTAGGGATGTGTGGCGAGGGTACAGTGCCAGTCAGAGGGTGAAGTGCCATGGAAGAGTGTGCAGAGGGTGGAGTGGCAAAAAAAGTGTACAGAAAGGGTGCAATGCCATGGAAGTGAGCGCAGAGAGGGTGTAAAGGCATACAATGTGTACAGAGAGGGGGACAGTGCCAGTCTGAGGGTGCAGTGCCATAGAAGTGTGTTCAGAAAGGTGGCATGGCCGTGACAGTTTGTGCAGAGGCTGTAGTGCCAGTCTTAGGATGCAGTGCCATGAAGGTGTGTGCAGAGAGAGTGCGGTGCCCTGGAAATGTGCAGAAAGGGTACAGCACTATGAAAGTGTATTCAGAAAGGGTGCAGTGCCAAAGAAGTGTATTCAGAAAGGGTGCAGTGCCATGACGGTTTGTGCAGAGGGTGCATTGTCATACAATTGTTTGCAGAAAAGGTTTTGTGCCATAGAAGTGTGTGCAGAGAGGGTGGAGTGACATGAAAGCGTGTGCAGAGAGAGGACAGTGCCAGTGTGAGTGCGAGTGCTGTAAAAGAACTGGGCAGAGAATGGTGTGCAGGGTGCAGGCAGTGCAAGTCTGTGTGCTGTCGGAGTGGAGTGCAGGGTGCAGGCAGTGTCAGTCTGTGTGCTGTCGGAGTGATGTGCAGGGTGCAGACAGTGCCAGTCTGTGTGCTGTTGGAGTGGAGTGCAGAGTGCAGACAGTGCCAGTCTGTGTGCTGTCGGAGTAGAGTGCAGACAGTGCCAGTCTGTGTGCTGTTGGAGTGGAGTGCAGGCAGTGCCAGTCTGTGTGCTGTAGGAGTGGAGTGCAGGCAGTGCCAGTCTGTGTGCTGTTGGAGTAGAGTGCAGGCAGTGCCAGTCTGTGTGCTGTCGGAGTGGAGTGCAGGCAGTGCCAGTCTGTGTGCTGTCCGAGTGATGTGCAGTGTGCAGGCGGTGCCAGTCAGTGTGCTGTTGGAGTGGAGTGCAGACTGCAGGCAGTGCCAGTCTGTGCGCTGTCGGAGTGGAGTGCAGATAGTGCAAGTCTGTGTGCTTTTGGAGTGCAGTGCAGAGTGCAGGCAGTGCAAGTTTGTGTGCTGTTGGAGTGGAGTGCAGGCAGTGCAAGTTTGTGTGCTGTTGGAGTGGAGTGCAGGCAGTGCCAGCCTGTGTGCTGTCAAAGTGGAGTGCAGGGTGCATGCTGTGCCAGTCTGTGTGCTGTCGGAGTGGAGTGGAGTGCAGGCAGTGCCAGCGTGTATACATGTGCAGCTCTCTGTGGCTGAGCTCAGCTCTCTTCTGGCCTCTACATACTGAGGATCAGGTTTATTCCTACACGTCAGCCTTCTCTCAGCCCAGACAGCTCCTTTGCACAGCCAGATTACTGCAATACTCTGAAAACACAGTGCCAGTCTTTATTCCCTATAAGACTATTATTAAAGCTGACCTCCAGTCAGATGCAACACCCCATTTAATGGAGCTGCATGTCCCTTCAAAAATATATGCATTTATTTGTACATATAACTGTATTAGCATCTGTCTTGATATCAGCCTTTTATAATCATTTGCATTGCAGTGCTTAGACTGGGAGAGTGAGGGGGTAACACAGGGAGTCAATCTGACTCTACTGCAAGCAACTGTGCTCGTAGGGGTTGATTTACTAAGGGCAAATAGATTGTGCACTTTGCAAGAGCAGTTGCTCCAGAGCTTAGTAAATGAGCAGAAGCTCTGCTGGCTTCCATCATTCAAATGTGTGCAAGCAAAATTGCTGGGGTTTTTTATTATTATTTTCTGTGCATGTGATTGGGAAATCTTTGTAAAATGAAACTTTGCCTCATTTACTAAGCTCTGGAGCAACTGCACTTTGCAAAGTGCACAGTCTATTTGCCTTTAGTAAATCATCCCCTTAGAGTGTACTTACACTTTAACATTTTTACAGTCATATTTCAGAAAATCCTACTATTTATTTAGTCCCATCCCATTCACACAACATATCTAAAAGTATATGAGAACATGTGTATATATATATATATATATATATATATATATATATATATATATTTTTTTTTTTAATATAATACTTTTATAATTAGCTTCAATTGTTCAGAAAAGCCTGTGATGTGCAAAAAAGGGATTTTTTTTTACATGTATTAACATACAATGGGGTTGTTTTACTAAAGGAAAATAGACTTTGCAGTTGCTCCAGAGCTTAGTAAATGAGACAAAGCTTCAGTTTGCAAATAATACCCAATCACATGCACAGAAAAATAAAAAAAAGAGCATTTTTGTTTGCACATGATTGGATGATGGAAGTCAGCAGAGCTTCTACTCATTTACAAAGCTCTGGAGCAACTGCACTTGCAAAGTGCACCAGTCTATTTGCTTTTAGTAAATCAACCTCATTATGTTTATTGAATCTGCCACAAAAGTGCTTACCTGATGGTACAAGATGCCAACCAGATTAGCACACTTCAACCCCTGCACTCTCTGCTCTGCTTTAGAGGCTGCAAAAGCATTGGAGATGTTATGCACATCTGGTGGGTTTTCCCTAGGTATATGAAATAGATTCTGGACCAAGTTCAGTTTAATACACACTTTATTCTTCTGCTCCCTCCCAAAAGACCCTTGGTTTGCGCTCCTCCATTTAAAACCTCTTTTCCACAATAAATACCAATTCAAGTTCACTACTTTTATATTACCGGCATCTAAATATACAAAGTTTTAAAGAAACAATTTGCACAATTTACAGAAGTTCTTAATCAACCGAAAAACTCACTAGCAAACACCCACAAAAAAATCTTTATTGTGCAAGTGAGGCCAACGTTAGTTTATATCAATAAGCATGTGTGGGGAAGTTCTAAGAATTCACAGATTTTGTTGATGACATCTATACTTTCTAAAGGGTGTCTTTATTCTGTTTGAACACTGGTAATTGCCAAGAACCAAGCAAAAATATTTTATATAGTTTCTTATAATTCAGTTCAAATAATGGTGTACTGTGACAACTGGATATTATTTTAGTCCTGTACCTTCCCATAGGAATTCAATAGACCAGTGGTCTCCAAACTGTGGCTCTAGGGCCAGATGTGGCTCCTTGCTTGCTTTTATCCATCCCTTGGGGCACTATTTCATCCACTGAAACCAACAATGGGGCATAATCCCCCCCTTCCCCACTGACCCCAATGAAAGGGCACAAATCTCTCCAATGACACCAACGATGGGGCACAATTCCTCTCAATGACACCAACAATTAGACCCAATGACACCAATGATTGGGGCACAATTCCTCCCAATGGCACTGAGGATGGGCCACAATTCCTTTCACTGATACCAAAGACGGGGCATTGTTTTTTTCCCACTGACATTGGGACTTTTTCTACCCCCAATGGCCACAATCCAGCCCCCCTAAAGAAAAACTGGCGCCCTTTTTCGAAAGTTTGGAGACCCCTGGAATTGGTTTATTGATTTGTTTAATGGTATCTAGATAGATTTATTCTCTCTATTTGTCCTGTTGATTATTGTCCCTGGGACTGAAATTTTTCATTGTCAATGGAACAGAAATACAGTTAAAATCTTCTAATAATGACAACAGTCAACGTGGTATTTCCCTTACTTTGGGGAGATTTCCTCTCGTTGGGTGTAGTGTCTACAGGGCAGGAAGTGGGAAACAGATAGAAAAAAACAAACAAACAAACAAACCATTCACTATTCCAAAATGAAAAAATGTATTTTCATATCCTTTAACCCTACCCAATGGTACTAAACTCAGATCAATGACAATGCAATAATGGCTGACCTAAAATATGGAACACCAGCACCATCACACCTGGCCAGTATGGTCGCTATAGAAAAATTCCAGGTATGCCCTTTTTTACATAGTTGCATTGGTCCAGCTTGGACCAGTGTAACTATGAATAAACCATACCTGTGGGCAGGCCCGGACTGGGACATAAAATAGGCCTGGGCATTTTAGGCTGAGCAGCCCATTTTTTTTTTTTTTTTAAACAAAATGACCAATGATGAACTACCAGTTTCTCTATGTTTTTTAGTTATATTTAGCCTGCACACCCACGCGATTCGATTCTGCAAATCGTGCTGCGTTTTGAAAACCGATTGTGGGGTGTCGTTAACCTAACATACACTCCGCAATCTGTGTGCATGGACGGGTTGCTATTTAGATGCAGTCCGCATTTAGTGTGAACCCAGGCTAAGAGGTAAAAGGTAATTTTAGGGTACATAAAAAATATATTACCCAATTTTTGGGTAAAATATAAAAGACGAGTTTGTGTCAAGTAAATAAATACCCAACATGTCAAACCTTAAGACTATGCATGCCCGAAAATAGCAACACATTTCAGTACCCTATATTTTCCATAGGCACAGTGGTGGTGGGGTTAGGGGTGACATCAGTGGTGGTGGGGATAGGGGTGACATCAGTGGCGGTGGTGGTGGGGATAGGGGTGACATCAGTGGTGGTGGGGATAGGGGTGACATCAGTGGCGGTGGTGGTGGGGATAGGGGTGACATCAGTGGTGGTGGGGATAGGGGTGACATCAGTGGCAGTGGTGGTGGGGATAGGGGTGACATCAGTGTTGGTGGGGAAAGGGGTGACATCAGTGGCAGTGGGGATAGGGGTGACATCAGTGGCAGTGGAGGTGGGGATAGGGGTGACATCAGTGGCAGTGGAGGTGGGGATAGGGGTGACATCAGTGGCAGTGGGGATAGGAGTGACATCAGTGGCAGTGGGGATAGGAGTGACATCAGTGGCAGTGGGGATAGGGGTGACATCAGTGGTGGTGGGGATAGGGATTACATCATTGGCAGTGGGAATAGGAATGACATCAGTGGCAGTGGCAATTGGGATGACATCAGTGGCAGTGGTGGGGATAGGGATGACATCAGTGGCGGTGGTGGTGGGGATAGCGTTGACATCAGTGGTGGTTGGGATAGGGATAACATCAGTGACGGTGTTGAGGATAGGGATGACATCAGTGGGAATGATGAGGATAGGGTTGACATCAGTGGGAGTAGTGGTAAGGATAGGGATAGCATCAGTGGCAGTGGTGGTGGGGATAGGAATGACAATGTTCACTGCCACTGATGTCATCCCTATCCTCACCACCATTGCCACTGATGTCATCCCTATCCCCCCCATCACCACTGCCTCATGGGAGGGGTGGAGATCAGACAGAGGGATGACGGTGGGAGGGATGGATGGGATCAGGCAGAGTGATGACAGTGGGAGGGATGGATAGGATCAGGGCAGAGTGATGGCAGTGGGAGGGATGGATGGGATCAGGGCAGAGTGATGGCAGTGGGAGGGATGGATGGGATCAGGCAGTGATGGCAGTGGGAGGGATGGATGGGATCAGGCAGTGATGGCAGTGGGGGGGATGGATGGGATCAGGCAGTGATGGCAGTGGGAGGGATGGATGGGATCAGGCAGTGATGGCAGTGGGGGGGATGGATGGGATCAGGCAGTGATGGCAGTGGGGGGGATGGATGGGATCAGGCAGAGTGATCAGCAGTCAGTACACACGGTCGGCTGGTGTTGTGCCGATATCGGTTTCCCCGCAACACCGGGGCAGCATAGCACTGTCTGCACTCTGCACTCACTTACCTTCTCACCGCCGCCGCCGTCCCCCGTGAGCAGCCCGGGCCCCGGACTGAAGAAGCTGGTACATCTGAGAATGACTGCAGCTGCTTGAGAGAAGCGGGCTGGGCTGGCCGCGCCGAGCATGACACTGGCGGGAAGGAACAAGAGTGACTCGTGTGTGTTGATTACTTCCTTGTCCGGCTTTGCAGCCAATTAGCCTTCTGCTCAGGGGAGTGTGACTCACACCCCCCCTGAGCAGAAGGCTGATTGGCCGCGAAGCCGGCCGGCGGCCACAGTGATTGTGAGGGGACTTTTTGTGATGTCTGCAGACCGCGGACCGCGGCCCACCGGGAAAATGCCAGGTCTGCCCTATGGCCAGTCCGGCCCTGCCTGTGGGATCCCCCTAGAAGCTGCAAATCACTGTAGTAGACACCACTACTCCAGTGATCTCCACTAGCTTCTGGGTCCTGTGCCAAGCAGGGGCTATTCAGAGAATGCCTTGCATTTTCTCAGTGAATGCAAAGTATGCAGAGATGTATAGTAACTAAGTAGAACTACTTCACTACTGTACTTAAGTCCTGAAAGGCGGTATCTGTACTTTCCTAGAGTAGAATTTTTTTTCTCCTACTTCCACTTTTACTTCACTACATTTTTTCGATGATTTCAATACTTCTACTCCAATATTTTTTTTTTTTTGTGCTGCATAGTTACTCGTTACTATTATAAAAATTACCACTGCCAGAACAGTAGATGGTAGGTTTCATGAAGCTCAAAACATGTGTATTATCAGCGCATACGAAAATAAATGCTACTCTATGTATAAATAAAAGCTGCATGTGAAATAATAAAAAACAATATGATGTTCAAACTTTTGACTTCTTTCTTTAATAACTACATAAAACAGTACTTGTACTTTTACTTTCAGTACTTGAGTAGCAATTTTTTTTTCAAAACTACTGGTACTTTTACTTTCAGTACTTGAGTAGCAAATTTTTAAAAAAAACTACTTGCAATACTTAAGTACAAAAAATGTTGAATACTTTAGTACTTCTACTCAAGTCACTTTTTGATCGAGTACTTGTACTTTTACTCAAGTCACTTTTTGATCGAGCACTTGTACTTTTACTCAAGTATGGGTTTCGAGTACTTTATACAACTCTGAAAGTATGTCTACTGCAGTGATTTCCAACTCTTAAAGGTATCACACAGGTATGGGATATGCATAGTTACATTGGTTCAAGCTGGGCCAATATAACTATGAAAAAAAATGCCATACCTGAAATTTCTTCTTTCAAGATTTGAAGTGGAAGAATCCTTTATTTTACGCATATTGCCTTTACAATCAATAGAATTCAACATCACCAACATGTTTCTTTCAGATTAGTGGTACCCTGACCGGGATCATTCTTCCTAGCTGTTGACTTTTTCACATGTTCTTGATTTAAAGGCAGAGAACTGCATGCAGATTTCCACCTACAAGTCATGTTCTCCTGAATGATCACCAGCATGAACCTCTAATTGCATTGGTTTTTAAGACGGTTGGTGTGTGGCTTCAGCTGAAATCAATCCTATTTGACTTAATCAGAACAAGAACAATATCTGCAGGCTGGAAACCTTGATGGTGCTACAAATAAAACACATATGTTAAGGAAGAGGTTTAGGATATCCAGGGGACCTGCTCTTGCTAGTCTCCCTCCCACTGGGATCAGTTAATGGAGTACTCCCTGTATGGAAATGATGGAGAAGTAAACAGAAGCTCAAAGGCCAGCCGCTGTTTATCTTCCCATCTATAGGACCGCACTTGTAGTTATGAGTCTGATAGGCTGCCAACAAATATGTAGCAAAACTTCAATGGAGCCCTGATGTTCAAAGCTGAAGTAGGGTGAACAATATGTATTATAGAGTATGCCAAATGTATGAGCACAGGTATACATATATAAATATATAATAATAGAGGATCTATGGTGCGTTACTTCCCTGTATTCTTCCTTCTAGATTGTTAGCTCTAAAGAGCAGGGCCCTCTGATTCCTCATGTATTGAATTTTATTGTAACTATACTGTCTGCCCCCATGTTGTAAAGTGCTGCGCAAACTTATGGCGCTATATAAATCCTGTATAATAATAATATTCTAACTGTAAAATGTGTCACAAATGCTTTACTTTTCCTGGTAAACCTTGGGAGAATTTATTAAAAACTTCCTTTTTGTCCTACAAAACTGCATGTACATTTGTTCTGTGCAAATGTCCACCAATAATATGTTACTAGGCTATTTTCTCTGCAGGTCAGATGTTCTTTATTTATGAGAAAACACTGTAAGTCAGGCAAATACTGCATTATAGCCACTAGATACAGTGATGATCATAGTAAATAAGTATTTCCTATGGTCATCAACTCTATCTAGTGGACATAATGTGGCAAAGATTATGTGACCAAATGCCAACATGTAGGTGACTTCAGGAGAAATGGGAGATAAAAGTGATTCTAAGGATAAGCAGGGGAGGACTGGGCCAGGGGGCAGAGGGGCAATTGCCCCCCGGGCCACTCTGATGCCCCGTAAAAAGACTGCACTGCTTCTGCCACAGACATGCCTAAAGGATTCCTGGGGAAGAGAAGTAAAAAGTTCCCACGCCGACCTACTGAGTGCGGAATGAAGACAGGGACAGAGCGCAGGCCTCCCCACCAACATGGATGGTGTAAACTGTGTCTGAGCAGAGGCCAGTTCCATGCACTGACCAAGCTGTCCTAGCTCCCCCCCCCAACCCCCCCCCCAGTGGCCAGGTCGGGAACCCGGATTCGGTCGGTGAGTAGAGAGTACCTGGAGCAGAGCTTCAGCCTGGAATGGGGGTCAGGAGGAGGCCAGAAAGATGGGGAGTGGGAGGGGGCCGAGTTGCTGCACCATGGGCCTCTGGTTTGTAGTTGCCCCCCCTGCCAAAAGTCACCAGTCAGCCTGTAATTTTTATATTAGAACTTAGAACCTGCCTTAAAAAAATAACACTAGGGGTGTTATTTTTTAAGGCAAAAGGCAGGTCATACATTATGCAATTTTCTTTCCTTCAACCACAGGCATTAACAGTGTTAATGTGGATATCCCTACCACAACGCTATTGTTTTCTGTTGGCAGGGAGCGGGGGGGGGGGGGGCTTTCCACCAGCAGAGTATAATGATCACTGCTTGCAGCTATAGCAGTCCAGCAGTGACTGGGCAAAAAAGCCCAACAGGCGGGTTGATCGATGGATCAACTTCAATACAACCATCCTGCCCATAGACCAGGGATCTCTAAACTACGACCCTCCAGCTGCTGCTGAACTGCACGTCCCGTGAGGCATTGTAAAACTCTGACATTCACAGACATGTCTAGTCATGATGGGAACTGTAGTTCCTGAACAACTGGGGGGGGGGGGCATATTTTGGAGACCCCTGCCATAGACGGATCAAAATTCGACTGGTTCCTGCTGAACCGGCTGAAGTTCAAGTCATCTGTCGCTGGCTTAAGGAATATTGCAATTTACACTCTAGGTCCATTTTTTTTTCTTTTTAAATCATATTTTTATTGAGAAATTTCTTTAAACAAGTACAAAAGAATTCCCAAAGGGACATTTCAAACAATAAAGGACTCTCTCTAGGTCCATTTGTTCTTCTACTTTTGGCTTCCTTTGGTACAATAGGGGCAATAGAGACTTAGAGGTTAAGTTACTAAAAAAGATAAGAATATTTATTGCAAAAATAGTGTGATTATGCACGCTAATGTTCCAGTCATGTGAAAAGTATCTGCACATGATTGGGTATTTGAGATTAACATGAATTTACTTTTCACCGGAATGGATAAATGAAATGAATATTCACACATTTTTTTCCAGTAAAGATTCTCGTCTTCTGAGGAACATGATTTATGGATCACTATGTGACACCCCTGGCAACCCTGAAGCTTTAGGCCGTCTTTTCTCAGCTAGGGTCCTGTGGTAGCCTAGGGCAACTTCAGAGGTTGCTACAGGTCCCTGGACAAGTGACCACTAGTGGATTGATCTCTTGTCTACAATGGCCACCAATATAAGGGAGCAAGTTTCCAATGGCCATCAACGCAAGGGGGCATTTCCCTTACCATTAGTGTGTGAGGACACTACAATTTTATTGTATGAGGACACTACAATATGTCCTGTTGTTGGCTTTTTGCCATCAATGTTATTCATTCCATTTCATGAATAGTACTAAAAAATGTTTTTGTCATGAATAGCAGGTTGTGTTGAAAAATAGCCCTCCCTGTTTGTCAATTACTGCCACATTCTTTGTCCTTTTTTAATACAACTGTGCAATCATTTTAATAATGGTTCCCTTAGCCTAAAAATTATTTCAAGGATTCCTCCAGGGTACAATGGTTGAGATAGTCTTCCCTAGGCCACGATCTATGGACTATGCATGAATCTGGCCCTAAGTATAACATATACAGCCAGCAGTTCACTGTGCTTTGTAGAAATGTTTTGATGTGTGGGGATAAGTGTTATGCAGAATCTACCCTTAGAAAGTACCATCCCCAGAAGTAATTATAGAAATATATATATATAAAATATATATATATATATATATATATATATATATAGAAATATAATATCTAATTATAGAATAGAATATCTAAAAATGTAACAATTTCATTGGATATCACATATGTTAAAGGACTATTTTTAAAAAAAACACATATTCACGAGTTTAAGCAGCCACATAGGTATCTATCTTTGCCTTGGGATCCAGTTGATTTTCAAACGCGTTTCACAGGTGAATCTGCTTCATCAGGGCCTCAGATCCTCTAAAAAGTAATGTAATTATATACAAAGATATATATGAGACATTTACTCATTGAATGGCAAAATGTCAAAAAAAAGTTTCACATGCATCTTATTAGTTCAACTTACAGTACAAAAAAATATTATATCCACCATGAGCATGAAAAGAGAAGGGATGGATTAAAACTTATTAATATAGCCAAATCAATGACTTGATATTCATCTTATCTGTATAGTATGATCCATTACTTAATATGGATTGACAATGCGTCGATCAGACATAATTACCTGTAAAAAGAGGTATATGGAGTGATGATAATGGACTGCGCAAAAATGAAAACCCTATTGTGTTCTTACCACAGCTTTAAAGTGCAAGGGTAAACAAATTCTTATAATCCGTAGAGAGAAAGGAAATCCAAGGCAGAAATAAACTGCGCTGTGGCAAGGAGTTATGCTTGTTATAGATTGAAGCTGCGGTGGGTTAGGCTATGGACATGTCCTTATGAAGAGAAAATATGGTATTAGAGTATAGCAAAAGAGTACATAGAGAATATAAGGGAATGAGTTGCACAGGTGAAAGCTTACCTTGCTTCTATACTGAGTTGAGTTATCCCCAAGAGCAGCCTCCACCTTTTCCCGGGGCATTGATGAGCACTACACAAGTAAAGGTACCACATGCGCAGGATGAGTGACCCAGTCTACGGTGCCTAGCATTGCCTGCAACAAGTTCTTCCACAACAAGCTCATCATACCGTGTCCTTATGGAGCCAGCTTTGTACACAAGGGGAAAAAAAACACACTCTTGCCACAATGCTGGAAGAGCACACTTGTCTAAAATGTCCTTGTATTCTGTAGCATGTACTTTTTACTGGAAACACCTGAACTTAATATTAAGGATGGCTGTCCACATATGTTTGGCAATATAGTACATATTTAGACCATGGAGTGATATAGGTAGAGTTGGGAATCTTGACCTGTAGAATTAAAAGTTTAGAATTGCCATTCCTGCTATACAAATTAGATGACACTAAAGGACTTTCCTTGCAGGATAGCCTGGGGTTCTCCTAGGTAGATAAACCATATCCCATGAATTTGCTGCTAATTTTATTAGAACATTCCTTTAAATGTAAAAATCAATTTTAATTAAGCTAATTACAAAGTGTTTTTGCGATGGTACATGGTCCCGGTCAGACTGGCTGCGGCGGTTAGAGAGGCCTCTCCAAGCTGCTTCAGGGGATGTGGCCAAATGGGCACGGTTCTACGCACCTGGTGGACTTGTCCTAAAGTTCGAAGGTTTTGGATTCGTACATACAACTTTATATACTCCCTTACGCACATTAATTTGGTTAAATCTCCTCAACAGGCACTTTTGGGCAAATCTACTGAGGGGATTTCGAAACATACCAAACGTCTCATAATGTTTATCTTCCCAACAGCCAAAATAACAATAGCCCATTCCTGGCGGTCTCCGGTGGTGCCGATTGAGCTGCTTAGGGCTAAGCTGACCTGGATCATGAGAGAGGATGGTAGCCGTCCTTCAAAATAAAATGCACCTCTTTGAGAAAACATGGGACCCCTGGGTGAGATACCTAGCAGGCTCCCCATGACCAGTGGGGAAACCCTCATATAACAGGATCAAGTAGCTAGCTTGCGATACCTAACCCTCTACCTTGAGGCTCTGGACACAGATTCTCTGCTCCTCTTTTTTTTTCTCTTTCCTTTTTCTACTCCTTTTTCCATTTTCTTTTCTTATTTTTCTCTTTTATCGCTTCTTTCTCCTTCCTTCCTTCCTTCTCACTTTCGTTACCACAAAGTGATCTATGAAGACATGGTCGTCATAGGGCCATTGTTGGCCCTCTGCCGCCGCGTGTTTTGGTCCTTATCTATACCTGCCATGCCAATGGCTTCTTTGCAACATTACCGGAGGTGCAGGCCTCCAATACTTGTTATGGTACTGTAAGCTGGGGGCTGGGCGGCAACCCCCCCTCGGGGCGCAGTATGTTCCCCTGGGGGTGCCCGGGGGGGTATGACGGGGCTCTGGCCAGCTGGCACTGATTTAGTTCATGAGAAGAGCCGGCACTGTATTTTCAGATGTGTATGCCACAGTTTTTTTTTTGTTCATTTGCAGACCATGTCAACTGTTTGCACTGTTCCATGTTTTCTTGTACTATGGTTATTGACTGTAAGTATCTTTGTGATTTTCTCTTAAAAAAATGTAATAAACATATTGAAATCTAAAAATAAATTCAAAGCGGAGTTCCACCCTGAAAAACATTTTTTAGCTAAAAATACCCCCGGGACAGTCAGGGCTAATGCATTTCAGCAACGATAGCCTCTGAACTGTCCCCGGGTTCACTTACCTTTTAGAAGAAATACTTACCTTGAAAATGTCTTGTCCAGCGCTGCCATCTCAGGTGTGGGCAGCTGAAGCCGGAGCGTCCTATTCGGTGGCCTCTTCGGTGACGTCAGAGTCCCAGAATGCCCTGCACCGGCCCTCGCCGTCTCTTCCTGCTTGCATTCTGGGAGATGAGCGTCATCGATCCTAGGAGTCAATGCGCTTGCACCGGCCCCGCTTGTCACTTCCAGTGCAGGCGTGTCATCCCTGAACAGCTCCTGGGCATGCCCAGAAGCTGTTTAGCAGGGAATGACGCGCCTGCACCGGAAGTGACGAGCGGGGCCGGTGCAGGCGCATTGACTCCTAGGATCGATGACGCTCATCTCCCAGAATGCAAGCAGGAAGAGACGGTGCGGGCTACGACCGCAAAGGGAGAAGGAGGAAGGAAGGTAAGTATATTTTCTTTAAAAAAAAGGTAAGTAAATGAAAAAAAAAAATGTAAACTATCCAATTCTTTTTCGGGTAAAAAAAGCAAGCGGATGGTGCAAAGCTGTTTTTGAGGCCGGAACTCCGCTTTAATCCCGGAAACTGGAAAAATAGTGATATTTTAACAGATTCAAATAGGTTGCCAGCTGCTAAGCTGGCAATGTGTTTATAAAAGCATGATATTATTAAATATCGCTCACATGCACATATAATGGGCAGGGGGTTTCCAGAAGCTCTTACTGGGGTTAAGTGCACAACTGTCAGTCACCATATAAAGCCCTTGTGTCAGGTCATTCAAAGTATATGGACTTTCCCTGGGTATAATGAGGATAGTATTACTTCAAGTGAATGCTTCTAGATGACAAGTCATATTCATGAGAAGAAGGATAGCACATCCTTGTACATCACATAGGGATTGAAAGAAGAGAAAAAAATATTTACAATAGGACGTTTACGAAAAAAATACTTCCTGTACCACACTTTTCACAAAGACATATTATAACCCTTTCCTTCTGTTGACAGTACAGTACATTTTTGAGTATATCTTGTAATGATATTGACATACATGAGTAATAATTAGTTTAGGATAAAGCCTAAGTTTGGCCTAAATTACAAACATAAAAATCAGCACAAGGAACATAATTTACATTTAGCATGATGTGTCCCTTGTGCTAATTCTTCCTTGTATAGGACAACATTTTCTTCTTAAAGTTACTGTAGGTGCAAAGTTAGAAGCAATAATACATGGCAGGTTCAGGATAACCAGACACATGCATACATTGCAAAACAATGAAAAGTGCACAAACATATGAAACTATTGGACTATTCACAGCAATGTCTTTATGATTTAGTCAGACTTTAAAACAACAGAAAGGCAATGAGATGAACGAAGAAATCGGATGGCAGCACTCCCACAAACTATGCAATTAGGCTTTATTAAAAAAAAAAATCAATAAACCCATTGGTAGATGAACATGCAGACAGGGAAGGAACAAACGAAAATCCGATTTCTTCATTCATCCCTATCACTGCAGCAGTGACAGGACGGGCACCCCCCTTCAGAGATCACATACAGCCTTGCCGACTCACCTGTGAGCAGCGGGACTTTGCTTCCATTTAACAGAGAGGCAGGATAAGAATACTAATAGACAGGGACAGACTGGCAACCTTCAGCCCAGGGGGCAAGTACAAACCAGAAGCCCATGGTGCAGTGGCTTGGCCTGCTCCCACTCTCCCTCCTCTTGTCCTCCTCCTGACCCTCATTCCAGGCTGAAGCTCTGCTCCAGGTACTCTTTACTCCCCAACTGTACCTGGGTTCCCAACATGGCCAGCAGGGGGTGGTTGGGGGGAGCTGGGACAGCTCAGGTGGGGCTTGCCAGGGGAGGAGAGTCTCAAGTGGGGCATGGAACCGGCCTCTGCTCAGACACAATTTTCACCATCCCACACTTCTTCATCCCGGACTCAGTAGGTCAGTGGCAGAGACTTTTTACTTCTCTTCACCAGGAATCCTTTAACCACTTAAGCCCCGGAGGATTTTCCTGTTAAAAGACCAGGGGGTATTTTGCGATTCGGCACTACGTGAATTTAACGGACAATTGCGCGGTCGTGCGACGCTGTACCTAAACGAATTTGACGTCCTTTTTTTCCCACAAACAGAGCTTTCTTTTGGTGGTATTTAATCACCTGTGAGATTTTTACTTTTTGCGCTATAAACAAAAAAAGAGCGTAAATTTTGCAAAAATAGCAATATTTTTCACATTTTTTTATATGAAATTCCCCCAAAAAAAATTTAAAAATCAAAATTTTTTAACATTTTCGGCCAATTTGTTTTATCCTACCTATGTTTGATAAAAAAAATTGCAAAAAGCGTATTTTGATTGGTTTGCGCAAAAGTTATCGCGTTTACTAACAAAGGGAAAGATTTTTGTCATTTTTGTTGTTTTTTTTTTAACGCGTAATGGCGGCGATCTGCGATTTTTTTTGTGGGACTGCGACATTGCGGCGGACAGATCGGACCCTTGACTGACATTTTTGACACTTTTGGAGTTACCAGTGACATTTCTACAGTAATCAGTGCTATATATATGCACTGTTACTGTAAAAATACACTGGTAGTGAAGGGGTTAACTTTATTTGGGAGGGAGGGGCTGTGTGTGTCCCTAGGGGCGTGCTTTCTACTGTGATTGGCTGTGGCTTGGGCTGTAAGGACACTGATCAACGGATCTACATAGTAGATCCGTGTGATCAGTGTCTTTACACCAAGGAGAATGACAAGTGGCTTGTCTACACAAGCCGCCTGACTTTCTCCCTCTCCCCCGCCGATCGCCGAGTGACCGGCGGACATCGGGTCCGCCAGTCACACGCGCGGGGGGGTCCGTGACCGCGCGGGAGCGGGAGCGTGCCTCCACGGGCGCGCGCTCGCTCCCCAGACCCTCCCAGGCTAGTGACGTTAATTAACGTCACTCTGCCTGGCAGGGGCTGACCACCGCAGTAAATCTACTTGCGGCGGTCGGCAAGCGGTTAAGCATGTCTGTGGCAGAAGCAGTGCAGCCTTTTTACAGGACATCAGAGCGGCCCAGGGGGCAATTGCCCCCCTGCCCCCTGGCCCAGTCCTCCCCTGCTAATAGAGTAACAATACAGAACACAGCTACTTGTGGTTATGCTCATAGACAGTAACCTTCTTAGTGAAGTCCGGGGTATATCTAGTAACACAGGTGAACAGCTGTGGGCATCCAAGGCCCAAGAACAAAATGCCACCCTAGTTGAACTGTGTTATTCTGTTAGCAATCAGGTAGGTCCTTTCAACTTTAGCTGGGTCTTTTGAAGAAGCTGTATGCTTTAGGCTCTGGTCTGACTGCCTGTACGCTGGCTCTGAAAATGGAGGGCCTATCAGCAGGTTGCAGATCACTTGGTCAGCTACAGTGCCTTGAAAAAGTAATCATACCCCTTGAAATTTTCCACATTTTGTCAAGTTACAACCCAAAAATAAAAAAAAAAAAACAAACAACAAAAAAACAAAAATGTGTTTTATTGGGATTTTATGTGATAGACCAACACAAAGTGGCACATAATTGTGAAGTGGAAGGAAAATGATAAATGGTTTTCAACATTTTTTACAAATAAATATGTGAAAAGTGTGGTGTGCATTTGTATTCACCCCCCCCTAGTCAATACTTTGTAGAACCCCCTTTCACTGCAATTACAGCTGCAAGTCTTTTTGGGGATGTCTCTACCAGCTTTGCACATCTAGAAAGTGACATTTTTGCTCATTCTTCTTTGCAAAATAGCTCAAGCTCTGTCAGATTGGATGGAGAGATTTGCTTTGCTTTGATCTAAACCATTGTATTGTAGCTCTGGCTGTATGTTTAGGGTTGTTGTCCTGCTGGAAGATAAACCTCCGCCCCAGTCTCAAGTCTTTTGCAGACTCTAACAGGTTTTCTTCTAAGATTTCCCTGTATTTGGCTCCATCCATCTTCCCATCAACTCTGACCAGCTTCCCTGTCCCCGCTGAAGAAAAGTTTCTGAAGTTTCACAGTGGAAATGGTGTGATCAGGGCGATGTGCAGTGTTAAGCTGGATACAGACTATACAACTTTTGTTGTTTGATTTCCTTTAGATTTACCTTCAACTATGTAGTGCAAGGGCCTGCCTGATATCATACACAATTGAAAGTGTTTAGGTTTGACCTCATATTATATGGTTTTGGTAAATCTAAAGGAAAATATCTAAGGAAAATTGTATAGTGTGTATTCAGCTTTAGTTTTCCGCCACACATTGCGTTTTGTTTTTAGGCCAAAAAGTTCCATTTTAGTCTCATCTGACCAGAGCACCTTCTTCCACATGTTTGCTGTGTCCCCCCACATGGCTTCTCGCAAACTGCAAACGGGACTTCTTATGGCTTTCTTCTTGCCACTCTTCCATAAAGGGCAGATTTGTGGAGTGCACAACTAATAGTTGTCCTGTGGACAGATTCTCCCACCTGAGCTGTGGTTCTGTGCAGCTCCTCCAGAGTTACCATGGGCCTCTTGGCTGCTTCTCTGATTAATGCTCTCTTTGCCCGGCCTGTCAGTTTAGGTGGACGGCCATGTCTTGGTAGGTTTTCAGTTGTGCCATACTCTTTATATTTTGGGTGATGGATTGAACAGTACTCCATGAGATGTTCAAAGCTTGGGATATTTTTTTATAACCTAACTCTGCTTTAAACTTCCCCACAACTTTATCCCTGACCTGTCTGGTGTGTTCCTTGGACTTCATGATGCTGTTTGCCCACTAAGGTTCTCTAACCAACCTCTGAGGGCTTCACAGAACAGCTGTATTTATACTGAGATAAAATTATATACAGGTGGGCTCTAGTTACTAATTAGGTGACTTCTGAAGGCAATTGGTTCCACTAGATGTTAGTTAGGAGTATCAGAGTAAAGTTGGCTGAATACAAATGCACGCCACACTTTTCAGATATTTATTTGTAAAAAGTTTTGAAAACCATTTATCATTTTCCTTCCACTTCACAATTAGGTGCCACTTTGTGTTGGTCTATGATATAAAATCCCAATAAAATATATTTACATTTTTGGTTGTAACATGATAAAAATGTGGAAAATTTTAAGGAGTATAAATACTTTTTCACTGTACCACTGCCTCGTTAGGTGTGGTAAATGGGCCTGCACTTGCATTTGAGCATGGTGAGTAAATGGGCACTCTGCTACAGATACATGACAAAAAATGATGCATAGCAATCCTAAATAACCATAAGAAGTTTTAGTGTGTTTCCTTAAAATGTAATATTCTTGATTTATGCTGCCTTCTGTAACAGAAGAGGCCCGACATTGTCACAGCTTATACATGCCTGCTTGAACTTGTGGTACCAGAATAGCCATAGGTTACTAGACCTTGGCTTCCAGACTAATGTCTTTTGTGGGAAACAATAACATTCAGGCCAGTGATTATTTCCTCATGCTTGTTTGTAATCAGCCAAGCCTTACCAAATGCCTGTGGGAAAATTAATCAGCAGCAGGTTATGTTCCTATGGATCCTAGAGGTCAGCAGCCAGGTTAATTTTCAGGTGAAAGATAAGGTATCTTTATCTTTAGATCAATAAAGCATTTGGCTTTTTTAGCCACCATGAGTAGGCTTAGCCGTTAAGGAGCGCCACTACTGTATCACAGTAATAAACATTGTGTTCTCAGTAGCATGTTAGGGCTGGTAGATGCTATACTTGGGGCACTATTCCTGTCATTGGTATTGGTGGTCATTTGTGAAGTCACGTGACCGTGACGTAACGCGTAGGTTGAGCGGAGGCAGACATAGACCGGAAGTGACATCATAAGCGAACGTAAGGCCCGGGATTTTAACACTGATGCTTGTTGGAAAGTTTTAAATGTAAGTGCATTGGGTTTGTTTTAAATGAACAGTTTTTTACCACAATATTGCACCATAACAGGCTATTTGCTATCTCCCCATACATGAGCGAGACATGTGGGCAGCATGAGTCGGATAGGGAATTAAAGGCACAATACCCCTGAGTAGTGGAGCCAGTAAGTGGTACTAAGGAAGGTCCCCCAGAGGTAGAGAGGAGGAGGAAAAGGCGAATACCATCACAATCTGGGAGGATAATCCCATATATGTTGTATGACATCTACTTTGAGCTGAGAGTTCTGAGAGCACTGAGCACCAGGGTGGCACAAAGTATATGAAGAGTTCAAGCACAACACTGAGACATATACAATTAGAATTAACCCATGGGACTATTTTTTTCCACTTTATTATTATTTAAAGTAAAGTATCACAAGTAAATAGACTCTCCTGCACTCAAAAAGTGATGTGAAGGCGGTGGATGTTGTCAAGGATCTCTCTGGCTCCGGGTAAATGCTCAGACCTAGCTGCCCTCCAAGGGTTGGGGAACACCCAAAGGTAACACTGTAGAAAAATCTAAAAAGAGGGCGCACCAACCTTGTGCATTACCCAAGTAATGTTTATAATATAAAAAATAAAAGAGATATACTTCACAAACAAATCAGTCATAAAAGCATATCAAAGTCCACAATGGACACGAAGCAATCAGGCCACTGGGACAATGTCCAACACGCCGGGGGACCCTACAGATGACTGAAGCGTTTCGAGGGGGGGATCCCCTCTTCCTCAGAGCCAATCTGTAATGTTACATTGACACATTTAATATAACAAATGAGACTCATCACATGGTCTCAAGACCACTCCCACTGGTGGATGGGAGTGGGAGTGGTAAATGAATGGGCCATGATCTTATACATTAAAATAACAGTAATACTAGCACTGGCAAAGTATGATGATAAAAATAAGATAACTTGAATAAATGCATGATACACAAAATGATACACAAAATATGGGGCACTATTCTTATAACTGACACCAACGATGGGGCATGATTCCTTCCAGTGACACAAACGATGGGGAACTATCCCTGCCACTGACACATACGATAGGGCACTATTCTTCCCACTTACACCAACGATGGAGAAATATTCCTTCCACTGACACCAATAATGGGGCATTATTCTTCCCACTGATACCAATGATGGGGCACTATTCCTTCCACTAACACCAATGATGGGGCATTATTCTCCCCACTGACACCAATGATGGGGCACTATTCCTCCCACTTATACCAATGATGGGGCACTATTCTTCCCACTGACACCAATGATGGGGCACTATTCTTTCCACATCCACTGGCCACAGTCGGCACCACTATAGTCTGAAGGACAATAAACTGGCCCTTTGATTAGAAAATTTGGAGACCCCTGCTCTAGTCCTATGTGTATCTGTTACTATGGCTGTGGAATCAGCCTCTTAAAGAGTTAAAGTCTAAAGCCAAAACTTTCTTTCTTTTTCAGTTGGGAATAGGTAGTAAGGAATGGTTAAACCCGAGTCAGTTTCTTTTACCATCTATGTCTCATTTTAGAGATTTCTCTTCTCTTCTTGTCCTGTAGACACAAGAATGGAGAAGAACTATCTCTAATATTATAGAGAGCTCTCATTGTAGGAAATGTCTCCACTGGAAGATTTCCTCCCTATTCCTGTTCTTTTGAGAACTCAACATTTCAGATTTTGTCTCACTTACATTCCCCCTGACAGTGGTCACCAGAACACATACATAGAGTGGATCTCCTAGAGGGGACAAACACAGCTTTAAAATCCTAACACAAGAACAAATAGGGAGCTGGATTCCAACTTTCTAAGGGTCACTAAAGTCGTCCCATACTGGCTCCTTTTCGGCAGCACTCCACAAAACAGGATTATCCTCAGGAACAGGGGAAGGGCCCAGAGTTGAGAATCTACATGCATACAAACCAATGAGAGTGGCAAATGTTTAAGAGCCCAAGGTTTTTAATAATAAAATTGGGTCATAGGAAAAAAAACAGGGCTTAGTAAGGAGGATAGTACCAGTGCCACAGATTACACCAGCTTATACCCCTAAACATTATTGGGAATCTGGACAATGAGTGAACATAATTGTAACAGGGACAATTCCAAGTTTAGCTTTAGGTCAGCGTGAGTATGGAAAAAAAATTAATTATACACAATATAAATTAAATACAATTAAATGTATACAATTATTATAACATTAAAATGATTTAAAATATATGCAATTATTTATATTCACAATTAAAATATCCAGCAATTGAACTTTATTTTATCATAGTAAAAATATATTTTAAAAAATAATAGTTAAAATGGGTATGCATTAGGCTTATAACAAGATAGGTAAACTGACTTGAAATTTCCCAGAGAGAACTATATTGTAAGTACAAGAGATAATACAGAGCACTACATCGTGATAACATTTATAGACCATGAAGACACATAACAGAAATGAGAAGCCTGCTCAGAATTTACACTATGTAGTATAAGTCGGTATTTCTAGGTCTGACAATATGGAATGACCAAATATAGACTGCCTTGAATTGACATTGTACTCCTTTTAATTTATGAAGATGACAAAATGATAAAAATGATTTGACATTGTACATATTTCTAATAAAATCTGGCCTGATTATGTTAAAATTGTGACTGTTCTCTTGGAGCTAGCTAATTAAAACGTTTTTTTAAACCTCTGGAAATAGGAGGATGTTGAGAGTTGTCTTTCTTTAGTAGAGAGACTGCGTGATGGCAGCCATCTAAGTACAAGATATTGTTGTGATGCTGAAAATAAAAGAGATAGAAAGGGAACTGATGCAACTGAGGTATTTAATGTTTTAAGGTTTTCATTATTTAATATGTTACGATTTTATTTATTTTGTTTTGTGGAAATGCTGCCTCTTACATGCTGAAAATGTAATCACAAACTTGAGCAGCTGTTTAGCTATTAATATATTATATACAGTATATACAGTATATATACTGTATATATATATATATATATATATATATATATATATATATACATTATACATATATATACAGTATCTCACAAAAGTGAGTACACCCCTCACCAGGGCCGATCCTAGGGTAATAGACGCCTGGGTGCAGAAATATTTATGGCGCCCCCTGTGTGGGCGTGGTCATCTTACTAACTCCTCCCCTTTCCTAATGGGACCTGGAGGGGGTCTCTCCAAGGAACACAGAGAGGGCCTCTGTTAGAGAGTCTGTTAGAAAGAGCCTCCACCAGGCCCCATTAGAGACTACAATGGGGTTGTATCATGGGACGGTGGAGGGGGGTCTTTCGAACAGAGGTCATCTTTGTGTGCATTTTAAAGTCTATGTTAGAAAGACCCCCCACCAGGCCCCATTAGAGACTACAACGGAGTCTAATGGGACCTGGAGGGGGGTTTATCTTACAGAAGCCCTCTCTGTGCCTATTGGAGAGTCTCTGATAGAAAGAGTCCCCTCCATCCCCGATGAGAGACTACATTAGAGTGTCACCGAACAATAGAAAAATAAACAATATTATATTAATAGCACTTTGATGCCCAGGCCCAAGACTAGAAGACTTCACTTATCTTAAATAATGGGTACTGGGGCTGGCTGCTGGTCCTGGGGCCTGGCTTCTGGGGCTTTGCTGCTGGTCCTAAGGTCTGGCTGCTGGGGCTGGCCTGCTGGTCCTGGGGTCTGGCTGCTGGTCCTCCTGATTCCTGGCTGCTGGTCCTGGTTTTTGGGGCTAGGCTGCTGGTCCTGTATTCCGGCTGCTGGTCCTTGGGTCTGGCTGCTGGGGCCTTGGGGCTGGCTTCTGGTCCTGATTCTTGGCTGCTGGTCCTGGGGTCTGGCTTCTGGTCCTGATTCTTGGCTGCTGGTCCTGATTCCTGGCTCCTCTGTGGTGTGCCGGGCTCTGTGGTGCCGGGCTCTGTGGTGCCGGGCTCTGTGGTGTAAAGCTCTTGTGTGACATCTCAGCGGGGCTGCGGATGTCACTGTGAGAACGGCGCCTCCATAGTCCTGGCTCACAGGCGGAGTGACATCAAATGCACTCCGCCTGTGAGAGGAGGAGCCGTACAGAGAAAGTAGGCGGCTGCTGTAGAGAGCAAAGCCATTGCTTCCTCTGTATGGCTCCTCCTCTCCAGGGCTGGTGCAAGGATTTTTGGCCCCTAGGCAAAATAAAAATTGCTGCCCCCCCCCCCCCCCCCATATGCTCGTGAATGTGCAGTACAATGCGCATTATTAGTACACATACACTTCCATAATGGTAATGTGACATCACCGTCATGTTATGGAAGTGTATGTGTAGTGTACATTACATGCTCTGACTGTAACTTATCATACCCAGTGATCACACTGTGATCAGCCCATACACAGGCAGGCACTTTAATTCATCTGTCAGTGTGGGACTGAGATTTGTCCCCTGGTAAAGTCTGCCTCCCTCCCAGGCTCTGCTAATCAGTGTCACAAACTGCCAGCATACACTAAAACTTCAGCAGGCTCAGGCTGTGGGATGGCATGGCCGAGTCACACTCACACACATGCCATGAGACTTCTTCCTCCTCAGCTCCGCATGGGAAAAAGGGGCTGGACTGGAAGTCTCTGAGCAGCCCCCAGCCTGCTTGCAGTAACAGACAGAGGAAGATTGTAAGGAGAGGCAGCTGCTACACTCAGCGATCCATCCCATCAATGTTTACACCTCACACCTCACCTGATCATCTGTCATTGTCATGTGCTTGCCTTTTTAAAGCTGGAACTCTCACCTGGCATCTCCCTCTGTCCTGTCTTCCTCCCCCACTGTCGCCCCTTCCCTCAGCTCACAACTACAAACATAGGCGTGTGCAGCCTATGGCATTAGGGTGTGCACCTCAAACCAAAGCTCAAACACACACAGTGTATACACACACAGTACACAAACACACAGTATATACACGTATACACACACACAGTATACACACACACAGTATACACACACACAGTATACACACACAGTATACACACACAGTATACACACAGTATACACACACAGTATACACACAGTATATACACGTATACACACACATAGTATATACACACACACACACAGTATA
The DNA here is from genome assembly GCF_965119305.1 of Pelophylax lessonae. Taxonomy (NCBI): domain Eukaryota; kingdom Metazoa; phylum Chordata; class Amphibia; order Anura; family Ranidae; genus Pelophylax; species Pelophylax lessonae. The sequence continues at coordinate 639,768,501 of NC_138770.1, read as the reverse complement.
TACACATATACACACACATAGTATATACACACACATAGTATATACACACACACACACACAGTATACACATACAGTATACACACAGTATACACACACACACAGTATATACACGTATACACACACACAGTATATACATACAGTATACACACAGTATACACACACACACAGTATATACACGTATACACACACACAGTATATACATACAGTATACACACAGTATACACACACACACAGTATATACACAAACACACAGTATATACACACGCAGTATATACACACACACACAGTATATACACAAACACACAGTATATACACACACAGTATATACACACACACGCAGTATATACACACACACACAGTATATACACACACACGCAGTATATACACACACACACAGTATATACACACAGTATACACGCACACACACAGTATACACATACAGTATACACACACACAGTACACAAACACACAGTATATACACACACACAGTATATACACACACACAGTATACACACACACACACACACAGTATATACACAGTATACACACAGTATACACACACACACACACAGTATATACACAGTATACACACAGTATACACACACACACAGTATACACACACACACACAGTATATACACAGTATATACACACACACAGTATACACACACACACACAGTATACACACACACACACAGTATACATACATACACACACACACACAGTATACACACAGTATACACACATACACACACACACACAGTATACACACAGTATACACACATACACACACACACACAGTATACACACAGTATACACACATACACACACACACACAGTATACACACAGTATACACACATACACACACACACACAGTATACACACACACACAGTATACACACACACATACACACACACACAGTATATACACACAGTATATACACACAGTATACACACACACACAGTATACACACACACACCAGCACTTTCCATCTAAATATCAGCCTGCCTGATTGAACACACTGCTGCTGCCTCCATTTCCTGGCATGCTGGTACTTGTAGTGCTCCAGCAGTTCACAGACATTGCATGTGGTAATGCAGAAGAGAGGGAGGTGGTCAGGTATGGAGTAGGGAGGTGCAGTAGAGATTGGAGGAGAAGGTTAGAGAATATCCTCCCTCCAGAAGCAGTGCACTGCTACTCACACAGAAAAAACAACAGACTCAGAGACAGGAAGAGAAAACACAGCCCTCCCCCCTTCTCAGCAGGGGAAGCACTGACAAGAATACATTTAGTTTATTTTCCCCAGCTCACCTTCTTCTATAAAGGCTGCAGCCCCTCCCACACTGCAGGCTGTGCACTGTCCTCTCTTCTCCAGGTCTGCATCTCCTGCTGAGATATCAAACAAGGCGCGCTGTGGAAGGGGGCGTGTCCACTGTGTTCCCATTGGCTGAGGAGGCAGCAGAGAGGCGGAGCAGCTATAACCAATGTATTTTTTCAGTGAAAGGCGAGGCTGCAGTGAGAGACTTGCACCCGGGAGAGGATAGTGCGCCCCCCACCTTGCGGCGCCTGGGCGCACTGCACCCTAAGCACCCGCCTCGGACCGGCCCTGCCCCTCACATTTTTGTAAATATTTTATTATATCTTTTCATGTGACAACACTGAAGAAATGACACTTTGCTACAATGTAAAGTAGTGAGTGTACAGCTTGTATAACAGTGTAAATTTGCTGTCCCCTCAAAATACCTCAACACACAGCCATTAATGTCTAAACCGGCTGGCAACAAAAGTGAGTACACCCCTAAGTGAAAATGTCCAAATTGGGCCCAAAGTGTCAATATTTTGTGTGGCCACCATTATTTTCCAGCACTGCCCGTACCCTCTTGGGCATGGAGTTAACCAGAGCTTCACAGGTTGCCATTGGAATCCTCTTCCACTCCTCCATGACGACATCACGGAGCCGGTGGATGTTAGAGACCTTGCGCTCCTCCACCTTCTGTTTGAAGATGCCCCACAGATGTTCAATAGGGTTTAGGTCTGGAGACATGCTTGGCCAGTCCATCATCTTTACCCTCAGCTTCTTTAGCAAGGCAGTGGTCGTCTTGGAGGTGTGTTTGGGGTCATTATCACGTTGGAATACTGCCCTGCGGCCCAGTCTCTGAAGGGAGGGGATCATGCTCTGCTTCAGTATGTCACAGTACATGTTGGCATTCATGGTTCCCTCAATGAACTGTGGCTCCCCAGTGTTGGCAGCACTCATGCAGCCCCAGACCATGACACTCCCACCACCATGCTTGACTGTAGGCAAGACACACTTGTCTTTGTACTCCTCACCTGGTTGCCGCCACACACGCTTGACACCATCTGAACCAAATAAGTTTATCTTGGTTTTATCAGACCACAGGACATGGTTGCAGTAAGCCATGTTCTTAGTCTGCTTGTTTTCAGCAAACTGTTCCCGGGCTTTCTTGTGCATCATCATTAGAAGAGGCTTCCTTCTGAGATGACAGCCATGCAGAACAATTAGATGCAGTGTGCGGTGTATGGTCTGAGCACTGACAGGCTGACTCCCCACCCCTTCAACCTCTGCAGTAATGCTGGCAGCACTCATACGTTTCCCAAAGACAACCTCTGGATTGGACGCTGAGCACGTGCTTCTTTGGTTGACCATGACGAGGCCTGTTCTGAGTGGAACCTGTCCTGTTAAACCGCTGTATGGTCTTTGCCACCGTGCTGCAGCTCCGTTTCAGGGTCTTGGCAATCTTCACATAGCCTAGGCCATCTTTATGTAGAGCAACATTTTTTTTTTTCAGATCCTCAGAGAGTTATTTGCAATGAGGTGCCATGTTGAACTTCCAATGACCAGTATGAGAGAATGAGAGCGATAACACCAAATTTAACACACCTGCTCTCCACATCCAGCTAATGGTCCTATGCCCACTGATAAGTCAGCAAGAATGTGCTCTGATCCCCCATTCATTCCTACAATTAGCAACCAATCAACAGCTACAAGTCCAATGATGCCCAGCAGCCTGTATCCGGCTGGGCATGCTGGGAGGTGTAGTTCCTGAGCAGACACAGGGAGATGGGAAGTGACAGGCAGGACTCACATGACCTTTTTTTCCTGTTAGAGTCCCTTGTTATCCCGAGTCATGTCTGCAGTGTGCTGGCTATGTGCAGGATTGCACACTGGAGTACACCCTGTAGAGGAGATCAGGGACCCGAAGTAGGCATCACCTATACGGGTTCTTCTTCAGACAGCAGGAGATCCGAGGCGCAGTGGAGAGGGGGATAGGAGGACATGGAGTCACCTACTGCGGGGAAAACATCTTGCGGGCAGCGCAATGGGCTCCATTTCAATGACAGAACCCCAGGCAGCTACCGCCTGCCTGACAACCCCCCAATGTGTGGCACCCGGGGCGGAACGATCCACCCCCCGTTGGTACGCCACTGCTTTGGCCATCTAATTGGCAGGTGTGGGATGACGTCACTCCTGCACATGCGCAGGAGGCTGTAATGTTTGTACACAGAAACCGGCCCGGCGCATGTGCTCAGTTTACAGTACTGGAGACAACAGGCAGGTAGGGGCATTTTATTGCAGAAGAGACATTGCATGCAGGTAAATAATGGATTCCAAGCAGAAGCAATGTGCCATCATTGAGTGCAACATCTTGTCATTGGTGACTCTTGTCAATGGTTTAATCTCCGTCAAAATTCAGCAGCCTTAGGTGGGTGTCGGACAGAGTGCACTTCTCCTTCCTCAAAAACTTAATGATGGCACATTGCTTCTGCCTATTTACCTGCAATGAAAAAGAATAAGAAGGGTTCCTATAGAGGAAGAGTTACTCTACCATCATGTGAAATTTGAACGACCTATGTTCATTTACTTTTGGTGCAGCCCTCATATATTAAAATAAATAAATAACTAAAAGGGGGCAGACTCGATGGACCACTTGGTCTTGCCATCACGCTTCTGTGTTGCTATGTTAGTCTGCTGGTGGATGCAGTGTGGGTATATGACAGATGGATATAATCAGCTTAGGGCAATTACAGCCGCCATTCGCTGTTCTGTACACATAGGGGGCTCATCCGGGATTTCCTGCACTCTACAGGTCAGGTGAAGGTACGAGTGATGTCACCACAGCGGCAAAGTCCCAGTGTGAGAAGGAGAAAAAAAAATCGACACCAGAGGTTTTACAATAATAACCCTGGTGCACTGATTAGAGATACAATCAAATAGCATCATTATAATCATTGCTGTAAGAAAAAAAAAAAAAAAAGAACACCATATTATTGTTATTCAGGATTTATATAGCGCCAGCAGTTTACACAGCGCTTTACAATATAAAAATAAATGTAAAGAGATGGCAAGGAGTGTTCTGAGTATATATCACATTACATTGAGTTTTATAAATGAATTCCACAGTCAGAGTTCAATAAATATAAAATAAAAGAATTAAATCATTATGACTATAAAAGTCAAAGTGAAACTTCACCTTTCCTCCCCACCAGACAATGCTCTGAGTTCCGATACCTACTCTTGGTCAGATTCCTGTTAGTCACTATCGTATTCATGCCGTTATACTCATTAGGATCTAAATGGAAGTTCCTTTGCCTTTTATATCTGTTGAATGCTGAAAGAGGGATTTAATGATGTAATTATTCAGGTAGATGTAAACTCGATCACTAAAATCTCATTTAGGGCCCTTTCACACTTGGAGTCCGTCAGGCGGACTCCGTTTTTCTCAGCGGGGGATCGATCCGCCGATCCCCCGCTGAGCAGGAGGATGACAGCTGTGTCTCGGCGCTGACAGAGCTGTCAGGTCCCCATGCATCTCTATGGGGGAATCGGATGGCAACGGACCGTCTGTCCATTTTTATCCAATCCCATCCGATCCGCTGGACGGATGGAAAATAGGGTTTCCATCCGTCCAGATTTGACGGATCGGATCGTATGTCAGTGGACATGTCTCCGCTGACATCCGATGCCCCATAGAGATGCATGGGGCATCCGTTCGGATCCGCCTGAAAAACTGACAGGCGGATATAAATGGTCCACCTGTGTGAAAGGGACCTTAGGCTTAACCACCTGCCAACGGCTCACAGTAAATAAACTTGCTTGCAGGTTTGAGGTGCACATGCCCCATACCAACCCATGCTGTGATAGGACACAGCACGAATTGGCAGCAGATTTCAGCCAATGAAACCTGCTGATCGCTGTGTCCAATCATACACAAAGGTTGATTTACTAAAACTGGAGAGTGAAAAATCTGGTGCAGCTGGGCATAGTAGCCAATCAGCTTCTAACTTCAGCTGGTTCAATTAGGCTTTGACAAAACAAAACCTGGAAGCTGACTGGTTTCTATGCACAGCTGCACCAGATTTTGCATGCTACAGTTTTAGGAAACCAACCTTACAAAGCTCTGTGTTTACAAACGCACAGAACTATGTGTACAGAGAACAGCTACCTGGCTGTTTCTTCTCCCTGAAAAGCAGGGAGAAAATCATCTAGATTTGATTCGATTAGTAAAAGCAGCACACATTACACACTTTACACTTGTTAGGCACACATTTAACCCCTTGTTTGCCCCTGGATGTTAACCCCTTCCCTGCCAGTGTCATTAGTACAGTGTCAATGAACAGTATTACATACCTCCCAAATTTTTGAGATGGGAATGACGGAAACCTATTAGCAAAAGTATGTAGGCATAGGACACACCCCCTGCGACGCCCCCTTAAAAATAAATAAAAAGTGATTTGTTATACCCACACGTGCTTTTTTACCACTACTATTCCTTTATATTGACTTTTGAAAGTTACAAATGCAGCAATTTAGAATTCGGATTAAAGGTTTAACATTAGGACAGTGGCGGCTGGTGCATATGGGGAGCAGGGGAGCCGCCCCCCCCCCCCCATCCATGCGTCCGGCCCCCTTATCTACATGCGGGGCGCCGGACGCATGGAGTTCAATGGGCTTTTCTTTTTTTAACCATGTGATTAGAGCCAAAGGCTCTCACAGGCTAAAAAAAAAAGGGTGGGCTCGGGGCACAAAGCACTGCGCCCCAAGCCCACCCAGTTGTGTGACAATAGCGAATGAAAATTCACTATTGTCACACGGATCCTCCTCCTGGCCAATCAGGAAGCGGGTTTTGAGACCCGTTTCCGATTGGCTGAAAGGAGAAGCCATGCCATTGGGCATGGAGGAGGAGGGAGGAGATGCAGAAGACTGAGGGGGAAGAAGCCGAAGCCTCTGCATCCAGGCAGGGTTTCCTGTCCTCTCCTCTCCTGTCTCTCCATGGTCCGGGGGGGGGGGGGGGGCAGGCAGAATGTTCTCTGCAGACAGGAAAAAACACTGAAAACACAATCTTAAATGTCTTAAAGCAGACCCAAGACGTGAAGGGCAGCTCATCCTATTCCTTGCCCCAGGCTCACACATTTGCAGCAATTTTATTTTTGGAGAGCACTTTTTTTTTAACAACTGCCCTCTCTAACTTCCTCAATCCTTGCCTAGGAGACAATGAAGTCAGTCTGACCTGTCAATCCCACTCTCACTGTGCGGCCCGGCCCATGGAGCACCAGCCGCCACTACATTAGGAAACACTTTTTGAAAGATAAATAGTGCCCTTTTATATAGAACTATATAGATCAGACCAAAATGAGGAGGAAAGAGGGACTTAGTTCCAAATCAGGGACAGTCTCTCGAAATCAGGGACAGTTGGGAGCTATGGACTATTATCACTGACCACTGTATTATTGTCACTAGTGACATCAATGTCAGTTAGTGACCCTCCCAGTCAGTGTCTGTTAGTGCCAAATTGCACGCCACCCTATCATAGTCCCACTATAAGTTCCTGAACACCACCATTTCCAGTATAGTGTCTATAGCTATGAAAATTCCTTTATATATACCACAGTTTGTAGATGCTACAACCTTTACAGAAATCAATTAATAAACACTTATTGGGATTTTTTTTTTTTTTACCAAAGACATGTAGCAGAATAATTTTGTCCTAAATTTATAAAGAAATTGGATTATTTTTTTTAAAGGATATTTTTTATAAGAGAAAGTAGAAAATATTGTGTTTTTTCTTTTTCAAAAATTTTTGGTCTTTTTTTGTTGATATAATAAAAAAAAAAAATAAATAAATAACCCAGTGGTGGTTAAATACCACCAAAAGAAAGCTCTACTTGTGTGAATTTTTTTTTATAAATGTATTTTGCATACAGTGTTGCATGACCGCTCAATTGCTGGTAAGGTTGCGCAGTGCCCAATAGCAAAAAATACCGTGGTCATGAAGGTGTAAATCCTTCCGGAGGTCAAGTGGTTAAACGCGTTAATGTAATTTCAAAAGACATTTTATTAAAATAATCCCTGGGGATCCTGCCATGAAGGTCCTTGTTCAGACATTTTCCCTTGCAGGGTGACAACCGTCTCCCTGTGGCGCTCATGCATTGACACTCTGTCAGACGAGCTTCCAATGGAGACTGCTAATGGCTGTTTCAACATACAATACACAGAGACGGTCCACATTTGTCAAAATCAGACAACTCACCCTGGGAAATACCATACAGCCATTGCTGGAGTGCATGCCAACACGAAGTGCCTGTGAAGAAGCTGCGGGAGATCAGCAGGATGGAAATGCAACAAAGGATGAGAATGTGTCTATTTGAGCATCATAACGCAGGCATGGTCCACTGTTGTCACCAGACGTATGCCTCTGATGCAGACATGGCGTACATCTGTACAAAGAAACATACATGTGATTGTGTGTGTACTGGTCAATACCCCAAAAAAAGCCATTGATTCTTATAGGAGGCCGTGTGCAGCACCTGAGACACCAGAATGGTGAATACGCCTGAATTTTACATCATAGGACCACAGGACCCTACACTATGTTACCAAAAGTATTGGGACACCTGCCTTTCCATGCACAGGAACTTTAATGGCATCCCAGTCTTAGTCTGTAGGGTTCAATATTGAGTTGGCCCACCCTTTGCAGCTATAACAGCTTCAACTCTTCTGGGAAGGCTGTCCACAAGGCTTAGGAGTGTGTCTATGGGAATGTTTGACCATTCTTTTAGAAGCAAATTTGTGAGGCCAGGCACTTATGTTGGATGAGAAGGCCTGGCTCGCAGTCATCGCTCGAATTCATCCCAAAGGTGTTCTATCGGGTTGAGGTCAGAACTTCCTCCACCCCAAACTCGCTCATCCATGTCTTTATGAACCTTGCTTTGTGCACTGGTGCAAATCATTTTTTAAAAAACCTTCTGTGTGCAGCAGCCCCCCTAATACTTACCTGAGCCCCCTCTTGATCCGGCGATGTCCATGACTGTCTCAGCCGTCTGGGACTCCCCTCCTCATTGGCTAAGACACCGCAGCTCCTGCTGCTGTCAATCAAAGTCAGTTAGCCAATGAAGAGATAGAGTGGGTGGGACCAAACCGCAGCTCTATGACTGAATGAATTCCCCATAGCAAGCTGCTTGCTGTGGGGGCACTCAAAGGGAGGGAGGAGCCAGGAGCATCAAAAAGGGACCTGAGAAGAGGAGGATCCAGGCTGCTCTGTGCAAAACCAACTACATAGAGGAAGTAAGTATAAAAATGTTTGTTATTTTTATTTAAAAAAACAAGACTTTAAGGTGTCAGTATACCAAGACTTTTTGGACTATTTCATGCTCCCAACTTTGTGGGAACAGTTTGGGGATGGCCCCTTCCTGTTCCAACATGACTGCACACCATAGCACAAAGCAAGGTCCATAAAGATATGGATGAGTGAGTTTGGGGTGGAGGAATTTGACTGGTCTGCACAGAGTCCTGACCTCAACCCGATAGAACACCTTTGGGATGAATTAGAGCGGAGACTGCGAGCCAGGCCTTCACTCCAACATCACCTGACCTCACAAAAGCGCTTCTGGAAGAATGGTCAAACATTCCTATAGACACACTCCTAAACCTTGTGGACAACCTTCCTGGAAGAGTTGAAGCTGTTATAGCTGCAAAGGGTGGGCCAACTCAATATTGAACCCTATGGACTAAGACTGGGATGCCATTAAAATTAATTTGTGTGTAAAGGCAGGCGTCTCAATACTTTTGGTAATATAGCGTATGTGCATAAGGATATAGGTTCCTCCACATACTGTACACTAAAAGGCATGGATGGAGGAATCTTCCCTCCTGGTTACTGTAATCAGACAGCCAGCTGATTCCTGCTGAACTTGCCAAATATCTATCTGTGAATACCCAGCTTAGGTGTCCATTTATGAAACCGAAATGAGCAGCGATCCTGATAATCGCAGCTCATCTCAGATCATTTTTGATTTATGAAACTGAGATGATCAGGGGAGAACATGTTAAAGCTGCAATCTCCGCACTTCACTGGAGATCTGTACCAGAATTCACACTCCCAGATTCACCAACCAAAGGTGAAAAATTAGGGAGAGAAGACAGAATCTGGGGAGAACTGAGGGGGAAGAAGAAAGATTGTTGACTTCCTTCTTCCTTGATCAGACCCCCCTAAGACATTAAAAATACATATATACAGTATCTCACAAAAGTGAGTACACCCCTCACATTTTTGTAAATATTTTATTATATCTTTTCATGTGACAACACTGAAGAAATGACACTTTGCTACAATGTAAAGTAGTGAATGTACAGCTTGTATAACAGTGTAAATTTGCTGTCCCCTCAAAATAACTCAACACACAGCCATTAATGTCTAAACCGCCAGCAACAAAAGTGAGTACACCCCTAAGTGAAAATGTACAAATTGGGCCCAATTAGCCATTTTCCCTCCCTGGTGTTATGTGACTCGTTGGTGTTACAAGGTCTTCAATGTCCAAATTGGGCCCAAAGTGTCAATATTTTGTGTGGCCACCATTATTTTCCAGCACTTCCTTAACCCTCCTGGGCATGGAGTTCACCAGAGCTTCACAGGTTGCCACTGGAGTCCTCTTCCACTCCTCCATGACGACATCACAGAGCTGGTGAATGTTAGAGACCTTGCACTCCTCCACCTTCCATTTGAGGATGGCCCACAGATGCTCAATAGGGTTTAGGTCTGGAGACATGCTTGGCCAGTCCATCACCTTTACCCTCAGCTTCTTTAGCAAGGCAGTGGTTGTCTTGCAGGTGTGTTTGGGGTCATTATCATGTTGGAATACTGCCCTGCGGCCCAGTCCCCGAAGGGAGGGGACCATGCTCTGCTTCAGTATGTCACAGTACATGTTGGCATTCATGGTTCCCTCAGTGAACTGTAGCTCCTCAGTGCTGGCAGCACTCAGGCAGCCCCAGACCATAACACCCCCACCACCATGCTTGACTGTAGGCAAGACACACTTGTCTTTGTAATCCTCACCTGGTTTCCGCCACACACGCTTGACACCATCTGAACCAAATAAGTTTAACTTGGTCTCATCAGACAACAGGACATGGTTCCAATAATCCATGTCCTTAGTCTGCTTGTCTTCGGCAAACTGCAGGCTTTCTTGTGCATCAGCTTTAGAAGAGGCTTCCTTCTGGGATGACGGCCATGCAGACAAATTTTATGCAGTATACAGAGTATGGTCTGAGCACTGACAAGCCGACCCCCACCCCACCCCTTCAACCTCTACAGCAATGCTGGCAGCACTCATACGTCTATTTCTTAAGAGACAACCTCTGGATATGAAGCTGAACGTGTGCACTCAACTTCTTTGGTGGACCATGGTGAGGCCTGTTCTGAGTGGAACCTGTCCTGTTAAACCACTGTATGGTTTTGGCCACAGTGCTGCCGCTCAGTTTCAGGGTCTTGGCAATCTTCGAGAGCAAAGGGTTAAATGTGTGCCTAACCTGTGTTTTTCTAAACTGTGGAAGGTGCTTTTACTACATCTAGGGTGATCAAAGGGTTAAATGTGTGCCTAGGCAGTGTTTGTGTACACTACCTGAGGTGATTTTACTAGGAGAAGTAATGGATTTTATTCTCTGCTTTGCAGGGAAAGAAAATCCATTACTTCTCCGCTGACAGGACAGAGCTCTGCCTTGTTTACATAGGCAGAGCTCTGACCTGTGCCAGTTCCTGATGGTCGGCATCTGCTGTGTGTAATCATGTGCATAGATATGTATAATGCTAGCAATGGCAGCGATCAGAGACTTATAGTGGGACTGTGCGGCGGGCCATCTGATACTAACTGATGCTGGGTGGGAACTGACATAATGACACTGACATCTCCATTGACACTAATACAGTGATCCGTGCTAATAATGTACACTGTCACTGTACTAATGACACTGGCTGGGAAGGAAGGGGTTAACATTTAGGGGCGATCAAAAGGTTAAGTGCGTGCCTTACAATGTTTACTGAGTGGTGTTTTCACTAAGCAATGTGCTGGGTTTTACTCCCTGCTTTGCAGGGAGAAAAAATACGGCACATCACCGCTGTCTGTAGGGAGCCCTGTGTTGTTTACCGCTATTGTAAACACAGCTGACCGTTCTCTCTGAAATGATCATAGAGCCCATGTGATCCTTCTATATAAGATCACAGGTCTCTATGGTCATTTCAGAAACCACACCCCCCCCCCCACAGTTAGAATCACTGCCCTAGGCTCACATTTAACCCCTTTATCACCCACAGTGTTAAACCCCTCCCTGCCAATGGCATTATTATAGTAACAGTGCATATTTTTAGCACTGATTACTGTAGTAATGTCACTGGTCCTCCCAAAAGTGTCAAAAATGTCAGTTAGGGGTCCGATCTGTCCACCGCAATGTCGCAGTCCTGCAAAAAATCACAGATTGCCGACATTACTAGAAAAAAAAAAAAAAACAATAAAAATGACATAAATCTTTGCCGTAGTTAGTAGACGCGAAAACTTTTTCGCAAACCAATCAAAATACGCTTATTGCAACTTTTTTTTACCAAAAATATGTAGCAGAAAACAAATTGGCCTAAAATGTTAAAACATTTTAATTCATAATTTTTTTTTTTGGAAATGTTATATAGCAGAATATGAAAAATATAGATTTTTTTTCAGAATTGTTGTATTTTTTTGGGTATAGCCAAAAAAATAAAAATCTCACAGGTGATCAAATACCACCAAAAGAAAGCTCTATTTGTGGGAAAAAAAGGGCATACATTTTGTTTGGGTAGAGCGTCGCACGACCGCGCAATTGTCAGTTAAATTCACGCAGTGCCAAGTTGAAATCAGTGGCCTGGTCATTAAGAGGGCAAATCCTTCTGGTCTTAAAGTGGTTAATCAGCTGCTGCACTTGCAGGGTTCCAATGGGGAAAGTGGCAGGGTTTGCATCCCTTTGGATGTGATTTCCCTTTAGAAGTATCTCACCAAAAATACATTTTTTGCTGCAGGGGATGCCTAAAATCTGACTTGTATCTTAGTGCAGACTTTTGGGAAAATCAGTGAGCCAATCAGACAAGCAGGAAATGACATATCTGGGGGGCGTTCCATATACCATCTGTGTACAGAACGCCTCCAGGTAGCCACACTGCATTGTATTTCACTGAAAATTAGAGTGCTGCAGATTAAAAAGGAAAGGTAATTTTTAACCCCTAGGTGCTGATCGCATTAAAATATGCGGCCTCTCGGCGGCCGGGCCTTGGCGATTAGCGCCGACAGAGCTGTGCCAAGGGCACGCGCATGCGCGCTCCTGACACAGTGACTAGCCGCACGATTGCTCCATGCGATCGGGAGTTTTCCATTCATGTGACTGCCGTGACAGCCAATAACAGCGGTTACATGGTCACAAGCCCTGGCCGCCTCCCGCACTTCCAAACCCCTTAAAGGGCCAGTGGGAGCCAGCGCCAAAGGGTTAATAACATTAAATTACAATATGACTTGTGTAGCAATTGTATATGCTATATATTTTTTTTTTTATTTTCTATTTTTTTCCCCCACAAAAGTAGAGTTGCCCTTTATTGTGTATCATGCTGAAGCAATAGCAGTAAAAGACAACTGCTTTGCTGGAACATTAAATCCTCAAATTGCATATTAATGACCTTCCCAGGAAGCAAAATGTCAAAGGTCATTTTAAAGGGAATCTTTCATCAGATACTGTTTGGTGAGTTTTGTGCTGTGTTAGTTTTGTAATCCCAATAGAATACTAGAATACTATACTATAGTATGCTATATATATATATGCTATATATATATATATATATATATATATATATATATATATATATATATATATATATATATATATACTATACTATACTATATATAAAAAAAAAAAAGTAAACTTATTGCAAGGAGCACATTTAAAGCTGAACTCCAGGCACAAAAAAAATACCTCTAAATATATTCCCCAATAACCAAAATAGATATAAATCCACTCTGTGTGCCTTTATAACCAAGATATTACCATATAAACGTAGCAGTGACATCATCACTGTGCTGCAGCTAGCCTGTGCATACAGCAGAACAGTGGGAGGGACCCAGAAGCCCCACCCACTACAGACTACTGAAAGAAACCTACAGGAGGGGGCGGAGATAAGACCAGTCTCTCTGCACAAGGAGAGAGAGCAGCAGTGAGTGGTCTTTATTACAGATCTGGAAAAAATATACAAATCACACCAAGATTCAAGAAGAATACACATGATGAATGGATTTAGACACTATTTGATTATTCCAGAGTTCAGCTTTAAATAAATGTAGCACTGTCCCCCATAGGGCTCACTGTGTGTGATGACTTCTTGGGCCTCCTCTGATTACCTGCAGACAGTCACTTAGGGAATATCCGATTGTCTCTGGGGGGATCAGGAAGGAATTTTTTTCCCCTGCTGTAGCAAATTGGATCATGCTTTGCTGGGGGTTTTTTCGCCTTCCTCTGGATCAAATGCAGGTATAGGATTGTGTATATGGGATTGTATGGTTGGGTTTTCATTACTGTTTTTTTTTTTTTTTGTTGAACCAGATGGACTTTTTCCAACCTGACTAACTATGTAACTATGTTAGTTCACACTCCCATCCTTACTCCCAGTTGCTCGCTACTCAAAAAACATAGTGGGATACTCCAACTGGAACTATTCACAGTAGATAAGGACAACAACTCTCACTTGGCCTCACCAGGTTATTTGTGGAAGCAGTCACACTGCTTTAACAATACTGCCACTTGTATGGAAGAATTAGGTCTTCTTGCTCTCTCTAGAAGCAGACTTGTTGCAACTACTTTATCTTCCAGACACTCTCTGGCACCCCCCTGACTGACACCCCCATCCACTGACTCCTCCACAGAAGAGGTGGCCCCCTCAGAACAGGCCCCGCAACACAGATCTCTACTCAATGTAGGCAGAATCAGATCCTCTCCAGTGTCTCCCCCTTAGTCAGCTCTGCAGGACCTCTGGATTCAGCTCCTCTTTGACTCTGGCCCTGAGGTCGATCATCTGGGGCCGCATGGCAGCTTCTACAGAGGAGGGGACCACACTCTCCAGCTAAAAGACCCCTAGGACATGTGCCCTTGGCATTTTTACAGTATACAGCATGCGTGAGGCACTTTGCCCTCTGCCAATCACCAGGGCTGTACTAAATGCCTGTGCACTCATTTGTTGGGTTTCCTCCCACTGTCCAATATGCCTCCCTATTGGACCAGTGTGAAACACTTCAGATGAACTGAGCTGCACCTGAGCACCGTGAGCAGACCTCACTAGCAGATCCTGCTCTCTGGTAGGCAGAGAAAATATAGATTTACCTGGAAATCTCTCTGGTAAGAAGAAAGATATAACAACTATATTCTCTCTTATAGCACCTACCTAAGAGGGTGCTACATAAATATAAACCCAATTACTAAAATCTCATAAGAGCTTTAACCACTTACCGCAAAATGTCGTAGGACTACGTCGGCAAATTTTGCAGGGTTATACCGGGATGATGCCTCTAGCTAGAGGCACCATCCCAGTACTGTGGTTTACAGACGATGGTCAGCTTTCCATCAGTAATGACCGATGCGGCTCGGGAGCCGCTCGATCTTTACCCTGGTGAGCGGGAGGGGACGTCCCCCCCCCCTCCCGCCGCCTTCCGTGACTTTGCTCGGGGCTCCCGATGGCACGTCCGCCGGCTGGATGGAGTCCCGATCAAAGCCGGAAACGGCTTCGATCGGGTCTCCGATGACGTAACTCGGAGGCGGCGTCCATGACGTCACTCCCGGGTTACTGTGCTGCAAAAGGAGGCAAATTTAAAAAATGGCTGTATGCAAAAACGCCGTTTTCGGCGTTTTGCATACATGGAAGTGTAGTGGAGGGGTCTGGGGTCTTTTAGACCCTCGATCCCTCCATAAAGAGTACCTGTCACTGCATATTGGTGTCACAAGGGATGTTTACATTGCTTGTGACAGCAATAAAAGTGATCAGATTTTTTTTTTTTTAAAAACCTGTAATAAAAAATAAATAAAAAATAAATAGGAAAAAAAAAAAAAAAATTTCGCTGCCCCCGTCACCGTTAGCTCGCGCACAAAAAAAAAACGTATACGCAAGTCGAGCCGCGAATGAAATCGCTGTTCAAACCCCACATGTGAGGTATCGCCGCGATCGCCAGAGTGTGCGCAATAATTTAAAAAAAAGAGCTACACTCTACCTCTAAACTGGTAACCGTTAAATAAATTTAAAGCATCGCAGATTGAGATCTCTATTGACCGTAGTTTGTCGCCATCCCATGGGTGTGCGCAATTTTAAACCGTAACATGTTGGGTATCTATTTACTCGGTGTGACATCATCTTTCACAATATACAAAAAAATGAGCTAACTTTACTGTTTAGTATTTTTTAAATGCAGTGAAATGTGATTTTTCAACATTTTTCCAAAAAAATGGCGTTTTAAAGACCGCTGCGCAAATACTGCGTGACAAAAAATATTGCAATGACCGACATTTTATTCTCCAGAGTCTTTGCTAAAAAAAAAAAATATATATATATATATATATATATATATATATATATATATATATATATATATAATGTTTGGGGGTTCTAAGTAGTTTTCTAGGAAAAAATACTGGTTTTAACTTGTAAACAAAAAGTGTCCGAAATAGGGCTGGGGCTTAAGTGGTTAATGCTAATGTCACTTCAAAAGACATTTTAAAATTTTACAATCTGCAACTTTCACTAAAATAAAACTTGTTGAACCTTCCATGAAGGTCCTTGCTTAGGAACACCCTGCTACGGGGTGGCAATGCATTGTTTCTGTTGCCCACTAGTGCTCTTACATCGCTCTTCATTACTAAATAATATCTTGCTCTTTTATTTGATTGTTTTCTTGCTTTCAAGCTGACCCCTAGAAAGACAGCAAAGATTCCTATATATGAATGACCTTACGTTCCAAAAAGACTTTCAATTCTGCTAAGCCAGTCTTGTGAAACAGTCAGTACTTACAGACAGTTTAGGAGGAATTGTGCCTCATCGTTAGTGTTATTGGGAGAAATTGTGTCCCGACATATCAAAGACAGAAGTATCCAGGACATGGGCTACAACTGTTGCATGCCTTGTGTCAGGCCACTCCTGAACTAGAGACAACATCAGAAGCGTCTTACCTAGGCTAAGGAGACAAAGGACTGGACTGTTGCTCAGTGGTCCAAAGTCCTCTTTTTGGATGAAAGTAAACTTTGCATTTAATTTGGAAATCAAGGTCCCAGAGTCTGGAGGAAGAGTGGAGAGGTACAGAATTCAAGTTGCATGAGGTCCAATGCGAAGGTTTTGTAGTCAATGATGATTTGGGGAGCCATGTTATCTGCTGGTGTTGGTCCACTGTGTTTTATCAAGTCCAAAATCAGCGCAGCTCTACCAGGAAATTCTAGAGCACTTCATGCTTCCCTCTGCCGACCAGCTTTATGGAGATGCTGATTTAACTTTCCAGCAAGAGTTGGCAACTGCCCACACTGCCAAAAGTACCAATACCTGGTTTAATGATCATGGTATTACTGTGCGTGATTGGCCAGCAAACTCGCCTGACCCAAATCCCATAGAGAATCTGTGGGGCATTGTCAAGAGGAAGATGGGAGACACCAGACCAACAATGCAGACGAACTGAAGGCCGCTATCAGAGCAACCTGGGCTTCCCTAACACCTCAGCATTGCCACAGGTTGATCACATAGATGCAGTAATTCATGCAAAATCAGCCCCGGCCAAGTGAGTGCATACTATATCGTACATGGACATACTTTTCAGTAAGACAACATTTCTGTATTAAAAATCCTTTTTTTTTATTGGTCTTATGTAATATTCAGATTTTCTGAGATACTGAATTTTGGGTTTTCACTAGCTGTAAGCCATAATCATCAAAATGAAAAGAAAGAAATGTTAGAAACATATCACTCCGTGTGTAATGAATCTATATGATATATAAGTTTCACTTTTGAATTTATTTATGGAAATAAATTAACTTTTTGATATTCTCATTTTTTGAGATGCACCTGTATTCCCCAAGGCAGTGCCCAGCCTCCCATGCTGTTTGACAATCCCTAACATAACAGCCTAGAAAATGGGCATTACTCTTTTTTTAACATATGACTCCCATTGAAATCAATAGGGTACAGGTCCAGTATCAGAACTTTAGTAAAGTTTGTTGAACCTGCCTTGAACTGAACCCAGGTATGTTCTGCTCATCACTACCTACCCACACTTCCCTACTTTCAGACATAAGAAAGAAGGACACTTTTTAGAAAAAAGTATGTATGTAAAAGAACACACTGCACACCTTGCCATACTCTTTTTTTTTTTTTTTAACCACTTAAGCCCCGGAGGATTTGGCTGCTAAACGACCAGGGGGTATTTTGCGATTCGGCACTGTGTGACTTTAACGGACAATTGCGCGGTCGTGCGACGCTGTACCTAAACAAATTTGGCATCCTTTTTTTCCCACAAACAGAGCTTTCTTTTGGCGGTATTTGATCACCTGTGCGATTTTTTGATCACGTGCTATAAACAAAAAAAGAGCGTCAATTTTGCAAAAATAGCAATATTTTTCCCTTTTTTTTATATGAAATTCCCCCCAAAAAAAATGTAAAAATCAAAATTTTTTAACATTTTCAGCCAATTTGTTTTATGCTACCTATGTTTGGTAAAAAAAATCGCAAAAAGCGTATTTTGATTGGTTTGCGCAAAAGTTATTGCGTTTACTAACTAAGGGAAAGATTTTTGTCATTTTTGTTGTTTTTTTTTTAACGCGTAATGGCGGCGATCTGCGATTTTTTTTGCGGTACTGCGACATTGCGGCGGACAGATCGGACCCTTGACTGACATTTTTGACACTTTTGGGGTTACCAGTGACATTTCTACAGTAATCAGTGCTATATATATATATATGCACTGTTACTGTAAAAATACACTGGTAGTGAAGGGGTTAACTTTATTTGAGAGGGAGGGGCTGTGTGTGTCCCTAGGGGCGTGATTCTAACTGTGATTGGCTGTGGCTTCAGCTGTATGCAGAGTGATCAATGGATCTACATAGTAGATCCATATGATCAGCTCTCATACAGAGGGGAGAATGACAGGCAGCTTGTTTACACAAGGTGCCTGACTTTCTCCCTCTCCCCCGCCGATCGCAGAGTGGCCGGCGGACATCGGGTCCGCCGGTCACACGCGCGGGGGGGGTCCGTGACCACGCGGGAGCGGGAGCGCGCCTCCGGCGGCGTGCGCTCGCTCCCTAGACCCTCACAAGCTATTGACGTAGCCCTACGTCACTTTGCCTGTGAGGGGCTGATCGCCGACGTAGATAGTCGTGCGGCGGTCGGCAAGTGGTTAACCACTACTATACCTTTATTCTGGATTTTAATATTTAACAATGCATCTAGAAATTGGATAAGGCTAGGTTCACATCTCTTCATTTTTTTAAGTGTTTGCAGATCCACAGAAACAAACCACAATCCATTTAACCTTATTTCCAATGGGTCCAGTTCACTCCTACGCAGTTTCCTGCAAAGCATGTTTTTGAAAGGTGCAGGATTTTTCTTTTCTTTTTTTTACATGCAGCATGGTGTATAATGGAATTTTATTTAAAAAAACTCATGAAAAATGTATGTCTTCGGTGTACATTTTCCTGCATGTCAGCAGACACCTCCTCCTAGCAATATCAATACTTTCCAGAAAAATGCAAAAAATACAATGTATTAAAAAATGCGCATAAAAAAAAGAATCAACCACATATGCATAAATGTGAACTTAACCAAAGGTTTAGCACTGCAAAATATTTTTTGCTAGATCAGTAGTGAATTTTTATACTGGTATATGTAGCTGACCAAATAAGGCAGAGGAAGGAGGAAAGAGGGACAGAGGGAATTTGTTCCAAAAGAGAGAGGGTCCATCTCTCAGGGACATTGGGGAACTTGTCATGTCCCTAGAAGCTGGCCCTTAAAGAAAAATAGGCTGTGCACTCTGCAAAGTATAGTTGCTCCAGAGCTTAGTACAGCCTTCTTCACCAGGGTGCCCAGGCAACCTGGGGTGCCTTGAGGTTTTTTTCAGGGGTGCCTTGACAAAATGCCCAAAAATTGGCCAACAATTGTATACAAGCCGGCACATGGATTAAGCCTGCCTTTTAGTTACACAAAGCCACAAGTTTTTATTGTGCACCATTACAATCTTTAACCACCTAAGCTCCGGAGGATTTGGCTGCTCAAAGACCAGGGCCTATTTTGCGATTCGGCACTGCATGACTTTATTGGACAATTGCATGGTCGTGCGATGCTGTAACCCAAATGAAATTGACGTCCTTTTTTTTCCCACAAACAGAGCTTTCTTTTGGTGGTATTTGATCACCTGTGCGATATTTACTTTTTGCGCTCTAAACAAAAAAAAGCAACAATTTTGAAAAAATAACAATATTTTTCACATTTCTTTATATGAAATTCCCCCCCAAAAAATGTAAAAATCTAAATTTTTTAACATTTTAGGCCAATTTGTTTTCTGCTACATATTTTTGGTGAAAAAAATCGCAATAAGCGTATTTTGATTGGTTTGCGCAAAAGATATTGTGTTTACTAACTACGGGAAAGATTTATGTCATTTTTATTGTTTTTATTTTAACTAGTAATGGCGGCGATCTGCGATTTTTTTGCGGGTCTGCGACTTTGCGGTGGACAGATCGGACCCTTGACTGACATTTTTGACACTTTTGGGGGTACTAGTGACATTACTACAGTAATCAGTGCTATACATATGCACTGTTACGGTAAAAATGACACTGGCAGGGAAGGGGTTAACTTTATTAGAGATCCAGGGGTTAAGTGTGTCCCTAGGGGCGTGCTTCTAACTGTCATGGGGGCGTGGTTTTTGATGTAACCACAGAGACATACGATCCTACATAGCAGGATTGTATGATCTCTGCAGTTACACCAGGGAGAATGACAGGCGGCTTTGTTTACATTAGCCGCCTGCCTTTCTCCCTCTCCAGCGGGAGATCGCGAGTGGCCGGCGTACATCGGAGCCGCCGGTCACTCGCACGGTGATGGCAGTGAACGAGCGGGGCGGGAGCGCGCCTCCGGTGGCGCGCGCTCGCATCCTATTGGCTCGCGGGCGAGTGACGTACCGATACGTCACTTTGCCCAGGAGGGGCTGACCGCCGCAGTATATGTACTTGCGGCGGTCGGCAAGTGGTTAAGCAATGGCATCATTTGTCGGTAAAGAGCATCCTTTTTTGACCCTCCCCTGCCTCTTTCCATCAGTGTTGGGGTCACATTAGCTGAGTGATGGAGAAACACTGAGGGAGAAGAGAAACATTAGAATACTAGTCAGTACCAGTTTGTAAAAGTGCATTTTGCTTTGGAAGAATAAATCACCTCTAATGTTGAGTGTCCTATCTATGTGGATGTCGCTGCATTATGTAAAACTATTAGAATGGTTTTTACATTATAGAATGGGGTGGCTCGAGACTGTCCATCATTTTTAAAGGGTGCCTTGACTGAAAAATGGTTGAGAAACACTGGCTCAGTAAATTAAGTAAAGTTTCACTTTACAAAGAATACCCAACCATGTGCAAGGAAAATAAAAAAAAACTGCATTTTTGCTTGCGCATGATTGGATGATGGAAGTCAGCAGAGCTTCCCCTCATTTATTAAGCTCTGGAGCAACTGCATGTACAGAGTGCAACTGCACTTTGCAACAGTGCACAGTCTATTTGCCTTAAAGTGGAGCTTTAGTCAGAAAATGAAGTCCTGCTAGATGACTTCAGGATGGCCGCTTTTGCAGGTATAGCTATGTAAAATGTTAAAAATAAGTGCCCATACTGTTTAAAATCCAGTAACACCCAGCTCTGCACATGCTCAGTTACTCTTCATTTTAGGCATTTTTAGGTACTGCTGAGATTGTTGAGGCCAATCTGCTGACACCCTTAAAGTGGAATTAAATCCTCCTATCCTTCCTAGCCAGGGAAGCTGCTTCTGCTTGATTTGAACTGCCATGTTGCTGCACATGTGATCAGTTATGACACCAGCCATTTAATGACAGTTAAAGAAACAAGAAAACGTGACCATTAGCAATCCCGGCATTCCAAAAATTTAACTTTTTTGAAACTATTAAATCAATGAGTTTAGTTCCGCTTTATGATTTACTGCTGCTCAGGGGCTCGGGCTTCAGCAAAATGGCAGCCTCCATGGAGAAGAAACAGGAGCAATGCTAGAGGCAATTTACAGCATGCACTAGTTTTGGTAGTATAATTAATAATGTGGAATGTATGTTTCTTGCTAAAGAATATTATTTTTTATTAAATTGTTATGGGTAAAGTTCCGCTTTAAGTAAATCAGCCCTAATGTATCCAACCATCATTCCTCCTGTATTATGTGAAGGAACCAATCACTTGCAAGATCTGAGCAGCACAGAAGTGTCTCTTGCAGTGAGTGAAGCAGACTGTTGGGCTGCGCTAGGGTAGGGAATTATGGCAAGGATGACATTACAATATAAAAGCTCCCTCTCCTCCCTCCTTCCTCCCCCTCCTTCTTCTTTTTCTTCTTGCTGCATCAATCAGTGCAAAAAAACAAAAAAAACAAAACAGAAATTAAAACTCCCAATCCCTGTATTTGTGCATTTCTGTATCTCTGTATTTCTGTATTCCTGTATCTCTGTATTTGTGTATTCTTGTATTATTGTATCTTTGTATTTGTGTATTCCTGTATTTCTGTTTCTCTGTATCTCTGTATTCTTGTATTCCTGTATCTCTGTATGTGTGCATTTCTGTATCTCTGTACAGTATTTGTGTATTCTTATATTCCTGTATCTCTGTATTTGTGCATTTCTGTATCTCTGTACAGTATTTAGTATTCTTGTATCTCTGTATTTGTGTATTCTTGTATTCCTGTATCTCTGCTTTCTTGTACCTCTGTATTCCTGTAACTCTTTTTTCTTGTATCTCTGAATTCTTCTATCTCTATATGTGTGTATTCTTGTATTCCTGTATCTCTGTATACTTCTATTCCTATATCTCTGTATTCCTGTATCTTTGTATTTGTGTATTCCTGTATATCTGTATACTTATATCTCTGTATTCCTATATATCTGTATTCTTGTATCTCTGTATTTGTGTATTCTTGTATTTCTGTGCCTCTGTATTCCTGTATCTCTGTATTTGTGTATTCCTGTATCTCTGTATTTTTTTATCTCTGTATCTCTGTATTCCTGTATCTCTGTATTTGTGTATTTTTGTATCTCTGTATTTCTGTATTCTTGTATCTCTATATTCTTGTATATCTGTATCTATGTGACTCTGTATTCTTGTATCTCTGTATTCTTGTATCTCTGTATCTCTGTATTCTTGTATCTCTGTATTCTTGTATCTCTGTATTCTTGAATCTCTGTATCTCTGTATTCTTGTATCTCTGTATATGTGTATTCCTGTATCTCTGTATCTCTGTATTCATGTATCTCTGTATTCTTGTATATCTGTATCTCTGTATTTGTGCATTCCTGTATCACTGTATCTCTGTATTCTTGTATCTCTGTATTTCTGTATTCTTGTATCTCTGTATTTTTGTATCTCTGTATTCTTGTATCTCTGTATTTCTGTATTCTTGTATCTCTGTATTCTTGTATCTCTGTATCTCTGTATTCTTGTATCTCTGTATTCTTGTATCTCTGTATTTTTGTACCTCTGTATTCTTGTATCTCTGTATTCTTGAATCTCTGTATCTCTGTATTCTTGTATCTCTGTATTCTTGTATCTCTGTATTCCTGTATTTCTGTATTCTTGTATCTCTGTATTCTTGTATCTCTGTATCTCTGTATTTTTGTATCTCTGTATTCTTGTATCTCTGTATTTCTGTATTCTTGTATCTCTGTATTCTTGTATCTCTGTATCTCTGTATTCTTGTATCTCTGTATTCTTGTATCTCTGTATATGTGTATTCCTGTATCTCTGTATTCTTGTATCTCTGTATATGTGTATTCCTGTATCTCTGTATTCTTGAATCTCTGTATCTCTGTATTTGTGTATTCCTGTATCTCTGTATTCTTGTATCTCTGTATTCCTGTATCTCTGTATTCTTGTATCTCTGTATTCTTGTATCTCTGTATCTCTGTATTTGTGTATTCTTGTATCTCTGTATTCTTGTATCTCTGTATCTCTGTATTCCTGTATCTCTGTATATGTGTATTCTTGTATCTCTGTATCTCTGTATCTCTGTATTTGTGTATTTGCAGCTGCAAGTCTGCCTCTCAGTGGAGGAGAGCAATCTGTCAATGCAGCCAGGGAGCCTCCTCCATGCGGATAGAGTTTCCTATGATTGACAAGGTAACCATGGCGAATAATTTGCCTAAAACTGTTGTCTTATCCTCGCAGCCCCCGGGTCAGATAACCGACCAATCACAGCGCGCACAATCATTTTTCATGCCAGTTTAGAATAATATTATTAAAAAAAAAAAAAAAAAAGAGAAGAAGGAGAAGAAGAAGAGGAAGGAGAGGAGGAGGAGGAGGGCAGGCAGGCAGAGTTGTGTGGACTATGTGCAGGGGATAGGAGGGGAGGAAGGATCGCAGCCTGGCTCAGAAGAAGAAAAGTTTTGGGAAAGTTTCTTTGGAGCTCCATGGTTGGTGGATGGGACTGATCGGCGGCTTCCCCTGGATGGTGGTGGAGATCGGCGGCTGCACAGGACCATGTCGATGCTGCCCACCTTTGGCTTCACCCAGGAGCAAGTGGCCTGCGTGTGCGAGGTGCTCCAGCAAGGGGGGAACATTGAGCGCCTGGGGCGCTTCCTCTGGTCTCTGCCCGCCTGCGAACACCTCCATAAGAACGAGAGCGTCCTGAAGGCCAAGGCGGTGGTGGCCTTCCATCGGGGCAATTTCCGGGAGCTCTACAAGATCCTGGAGGGCCACCAGTTCTCCCCCCACAACCACCCCAAACTGCAGCAGCTGTGGCTCAAGGCTCACTACATCGAGGCGGAGAAGCTGCGGGGGCGCCCCCTGGGGGCGGTGGGCAAGTACAGGGTGCGCAGAAAGTTCCCCCTGCCCCGCTCCATCTGGGACGGAGAGGAGACCAGTTATTGCTTCAAGGAGAAGAGCAGGAGTGTGCTGAGGGAATGGTATGCCCACAATCCCTACCCTTCCCCCAGGGAAAAGAGGGAGCTGGCCGAGGCCACTGGACTCACCACCACCCAGGTCAGCAACTGGTTCAAAAACAGGAGGCAGAGGGACCGGGCGGCCGAGGCCAAGGAAAGGTACGAGTAAGTACTTCTGACATTCTACTGTTGGCAGCGGGCACATTGTTGGCACAACTATCTTTAGCGTCCCCATCATTGGCACCCCCAGCACTGGCACAACCAACATTGGCATCCCCATCATTGGCACAACCATCATTAGTACCCCCATTATTGGCACAACCATCATTGCCATCCACATCATTGGCACAACCATTATTGGCATCCTTATCATTGGCTTAACGATCATTGGCACCCCCCATCATTGGCAAACAATCATTGACACCCCCATGGTTGCCACAACCAATTATTGGCACAACAATCATTAGCACCCCCATCATTAGCACAACCATCATTGGCTAAACGATCATTGGCACCCCCATTATTGACACAACCATCATTGGCAAACAATCATTGACACCCCCATGGTTGCCACAACCAATTATTGGCACAACAATCATTAGCACCCCCATCATTAGCACAACCATCATTGGCTAAACGATCATTGGCACCCCCATTATTGACACAACCATCATTGGCAAACAATCATTGACACCCCCATGGTTGCCACAACCATTATTGGCACAACAATCATTAGCACCCCCATCACTGGCACAACCATCATTGACACCCCCATGGTTGCAACAACCATTATTGGCACAACAATCATTAGCACAACCATCATTGACACCTCCATTGTTGCAATAACAATTATTGGCATCCCCATGATTGACACGACCATTATTGGCACAACAATCGTTAGCACACTTCTCATTAGCACAACCATCATTGACACCCCCATGGTTGTCACAATCATTATTATCACAACAATCATTAGCACCCCCATCATTGGCACAACCATCATTGACACCCCTATGATTGCCACAACGATCATTGGCACCCCACATCATTGACATTCCCATTATTGGCACAAACATTTTTGGCACAATCATCATTGACACCCCCATGGTTGCAACAACCATCATTGGCATCCCCATCATTGCCACAACCATTGTTGGCATGACCATTATTGGCACCCGCATCCTCCCCACAACCATCATTGGCACCCCCATAATTTTCACAATCATCATTGGCACCCCGATCCTTGTCACAACCACTGTTGGCCTCCTCATCCTTGCCACCACCATCATTAGCACTGAATAGGATTAATTTACTAAAACCAAAGAGTGCAAAATCTTGTGCAGCTTTGCATAGTAACCAATCAGCTTCCAGGTTTTATTGTCACAGCTTAATTGAACAAGCTGAAGTTAGAAGCTGATTGGCCACCATGCACTGGTGCACCATATTTTGCAGTATTCAGTTTTACTAAATCACCCCCCTATGTCTATCCTTTCGTGAAAAACAGCTATGTAGAACTGGTAGGGGTTAGTTTTCCATTGAAAAAGCTTCTATACCAACACAAAGCTCAAACTTAAAGTAATCAGGGAACAACTTATTATCATAACCATTAGAACCACATGTCCCAGCTGGTAGGGCGCAGTGTAGTTAACACAACTGTAGATATTCTTTTCTGGAGTTCAGTTGCTGTAGAAAGACATGTCCTAGTTGGAAGCCTGGCATTCTTTAAATTACAGGTATACACTCAAATACTACCAGCGATAAATACTGGCTCCACAGGGCACAGATGTCCAGCTGGTGTAGAGTGTAGATGGTAAGGCTAGTCTGCCATAGTGGGACTTACACTTCTACACCAACTCAAGAGTCACTGCCCGGGCAGAAAGCTTACTGGATGCTGGCAGCACATGGAACAACTTCTTCAATGTAACCGGGTGTACCCCTTTTCTAGAGATCTCCAGCTAGTGTGGAAGCTGGTGGGGCTAGCCTGCCATGGTGGGACTTACACTTCTATACCCACACAAAGGCCATGGAATACTGAATGTTGGCACCACAGGGCACATCTTATGAATGTAACCATGGCTGTCCTTTCCTGGTAGGGCTTACCTTGCATGGTGGGAGTTACACTCCTGCACCAACTCAAGAGTTACTAGTTGACAAGGCAAAAAGCCCATGAAATTACCGGCACGGCACCCCAGGGCACAAAACACATGTCCCATCTAGTATGGTACTTCTTTTTTTTTATATGTTTTCCTGGAGATCTCCACACAGTGTAGAACCACATGTCCCAGCTGGTATGGTACTACTTATTTAATGCAACTATTTATATTTTCTCCTGGAGATCTCCAGCCAGTGTAGAACCACATGTCCCAGCTGGTATGGTACTTCTTTTTTAATGCAATTATTTATATGTTTTCCTGGAGATCTCCAGCCAGTGTAGAACCACATGTCCCAGCTGGTATGGTACCACTTATTTAATGCAGCTATATATATGTTTTTTTACTGGAGATCTCCAGCCAGTGTAGAACCGTATGTCCCAGCTGGTATGGTACCACTTATTTAATGCAGCTATATATATGTTTTTTTACTGGAGATCTCCAGCCAGTGTAGAACCGTATGTCCCAGCTGGTATGGTGCCACTTATTTAATGCAGCTATATATATGTTTTTTTACTGGAGATCTCCAGCCAGTGTAGAACCATATCTCCCAGCTGGTATGGTGCCACTTATTTAATGCAGCTATATATATGTTTTCCTGGAGATCTCAAGCCAGTGTAGAACCGTATGTCCCAGCTGGTAGGGCTAGCCTAGCATGCTATGAATTACATTTCTACTCATTTCAAAAGAGCCTTGTTGACAGAGCACAGTGAGCATGGAATATTTTCACACAGGGTACTACTTATTTAATATAACCATAGATATCCTTTCCTGGAGGTTTTCAACTGATGTAGAACTACATGTTCTAGCTGGCAGGAAGATTCCTCCTAGACCTGGCCATGGGACCTGGAGGATATTACTCAGAAATTATCATGGGCTGTTGTAAACGTTAGACAGAACATTCTTGGAGCTATTTCGAATTTATTAACAGACTTGGAAAAAAAAAGAAAAAACGATACTTTGTATAACTAACCATATAATATTAATTTAAAAAAATGACCATATCCAAAAAAAGTTACACATAAACGCCTGAAAAAGCTGTGGGCAGAACCTTTCTGGAAGTATAAAAATTATGATATTTTGTACAACTAGCCTTGTAATACTTTTTATAAAACACAGATAATATAAAAGAACACCCTATAGAAAGAATATTATGTATTATATAATATAATATATGATCTAACATTTTTTTGTTAGATATGTATAATTTATGTTGCTATATATATATATTAAGAAAGGCTTTCTATAGAACGCAGGGAATATTGTACAATCTGAAATTGTACAGAATTTCCCATTAATCAGCGAGGATAATATTATAGAGAACAGATTGCAAAATATTGAGGATACTTTACTGAATTAGCCCAAAAAATCCTCAAGGTATACATTTTTAAGAGAATTGTCAAAATTCGATAGAAATGTCTATACGATGTAGATGACATTACTCGGAGAATACTTATTTTTAGAAATGGTCGGAGAATGTTTTTTTTTTTTTTTTTTTTTTGTAAACTATATATTTTATTAAATTAGCCACGGAATGCTCAGAATATAAAACAACAATTTGTAGGATACTGGTTAAATACATTTTTCAGGATATTATTAAAAAATACTTTAGATACAATATAAAATTGTCATAAATAGTGAAGATATTTTAAAACTGGACATATATTGAATATATTATTTTAAATTAGCCGCGGAAGGTTTAGAATATAAAATATAATTGCTTAATGGAACTCACTTCTAAAATAAGTGAATCTTCCTGTTTTAAAATAGGGATTGATTCACCATCAGCGAATGTTTTGTCGCTATCTGTATGTAACTGGTCATAAATAGTGAGGATAAAGCTGTCTGTGGCTAACATCCATTGAGGAGGTCAGGGAACATAGGAGAACTATATGTGCAATACTGAGGTTATAATTAATTAGCCATTGATGATCCGATCCCATGTAATTGTTTTAATCGAATTCTGAGGATTCTATATGGCAGCACATAAAATAATAAAGACATAAGTGGTCTTAAAATACTAAAGGATAATGCTGGCCAGGAGTCCCATCCAGGAACATTGCATAGAACTACATTTATAAATACTAATATTCGAATACAGAACTGGCTATTGAATCTGTTAAATGGCCATAAGACACTTCTAAGTGATAAGAATTACTGTGCACTGGTTTGCCTGTATCAGAACAGCCCCAGGCATACCCCAAGTGCTTGGATAATTGCCCCAGGAAGATCTATGAGTGTTCTATGGTATGGGTTGGTGCTATGTGCTGCCTAGACAGCCAGTGTGAACAGCTGTACTGCTGTGTGCCTGTCACAGAGGATACCCATCCTACGCCTGCCCTCACTCACCTACCTCATTAAGCTCCAGCTTTCACTGGATGGCAATATAACTCCCTCATCATGTAATGATGATGGACATGAACTACTCAGTGTCAGGTCAGATAGCAAACATATAATTAAATGATTATTACAATCAACCTACAGGCTGGGGGCTGGGTGCCTATTAATAACACAGATACATATACATACCTTAAAAAATGGCAATGCCTCTGCAGGCAGACACTCCTGTATTATATCATTGCATCCAAGGCCCGGATAATACTACAGCTTTGCAATATGACTCCTATTACTTTAGGCCATCATTTGGTGCCTATTAATTCTATAAACGATCACATCGTTCCTTGTAAAGAGTTATGACAGATCTCTGCCATTGCAACAAAATGATTTAAGTGGCTTATAATTGTAAACGTTAATGAAGAAGGGGGGTATTAATTAGGAAAGACACAAGGAGGAAAGGTTGTCATTACACTTGTGTCCAAGATTCCCCATAATAGTTGTATTCACTTTTCATTACATTCTTTTTTTAATATTAAATAGTACAAAATACTACGATGAGACGGATTTTCAAGTTTTGAAACATCATCTAAGTATCTGAAGTTTTAACATTTCTATAATGAGTTAATGACTTATTTTAAAGTGGAAGTGACTTAAAATAAAAACTAGAGATAAAACGCAGATGTGTAAAATAAATACCAAAATCAAAGATACTTAAAAGATAACATTAAACTAGAAATTATTTTTACTAGTTTTGTGATAATACATTTTTTCTTTATTATATTAAATATATACATAGTTCGGTAATGTATATAGAAATAATACTCACATACCTGCATGAAATGTTTATCATTTTCATATATTTAAAAAACATATATAATATTCTATGTGACAAATACAGTGTGTTATTTCATTTTTAACGAGGCTGGGGTTGTCCAGATTCTGCAGAGTAGAAAATTATTAGATCGATAGATAGATAGATAGATAGATAGATAGATAGATAGATAGATAGATAGATAGATAGATAGATAGATAGATAGATAATAAAATATAAAAAATATATATATATATATATATATATATATATTACATGTATCATTTTACATACTGTACATACTTACATTTTATTATGTACATATTATATTTTATTCTATGATATTATATTCTATGATATGATATTCTATGATATTATATAATATTACACTATATTATATTATATTATATTTCACTATATTGTATTATAAACATACATAAATACACAATACACAGTGTACACTGCTGGGACTCACCCGGAGATAGAAGTTTGCTGACAGTGATTTTATTATGTGTTACATTGTAGTATTGTACTCAGGTGCCAGCGGGGCAAATGGGATAGCATTCAGCACTTCTTCCCCATCAGAAGTCCATTGCAGTATACTGATAATGGGCTACATCTGATAATGTCAACATTCAGTGATCAAGTAAAAAAAAAAACAAAAAACAAAAAAAAAACAACAAATAGTAATAACAATAGGTATTATTATTATTATTATTATTATTATTATTATTATTATTATTATTATTATTATTATTATTTTATTATTATTATTATTATTATTATTATTATTATTATTATTATTATTATTATTATTATCATTATTATTATTAATGTTTTTTAGTTGTAGGAGTAACAATTAGTCTCTTATTATTGTTATAAATGTTTATAGTATTTTAAACGATCTTTACTCACATGTACAAATAAATTTATAAATATAATACGATTACAAATACATACGTGCAGGATTACTTGTATGTCCATGTTATATTGATTTATGCATGACAAAATTATATTTACTGAACATTTATATAAGATTAGCTAAACATTTGTCTCGTCTGAATGATTTACAAATCCAAGCTTATTAGTAAATCAGTGCAGACAGCAATGTAAAAATGAAACAGCCTAGAGTAACCATTCAGATTTCTGTTCATGTAATGTGTGATTTTTTTACTTTTAATGTGGTTTTGTTTTGTGGATGTATTTTATCCAAAGTGGCAAAATTAGGCAGAATTAGAAGACCTTTTGTAGATATCCTAGTCATCAAAAAATAATCAATATATATATATATATTTATTTATTTATTTATTATTTTTTGATTTTTTTTTGATGACTAGGATATTGGTAGAAATAAGCCTGCTTGTTAAGATATTTTTGGACTTGTAGTTCTACCACATCTGTAAAGCCTCTGCAATTGAAATTAACTTTACAGCTGTTTTATTATAAAGCATCTTATTTGGCACGAACCCCTGAAATTTGCCATCAACAACAGCAACCAATCAGAAATAATTTTGCATCGGTTTAGAGCAGACAGAACGAATAACTAATTGTTGATTGGCTGCCTTTTTCTGCCCTTTGCATGTTGCCCTTTTGTCATTTTTCCGACGATTAGATGAAGTTGGCGCAAACAGTTATGGCTGACCATACACTACACAATCTGGTTGTACAATCTCCTTTATCTAACCTTTATGAAACCCAAGCCTCCACCTAACTGATTATGTTTATCTTCATATTACACAGTTTTGTTGAATCTTACACAAGATTGGTACAATCAGATTGTATAGTATATGGGATCGCTGGGCTTTGTCAGATGCCTTTATACACAGGTTTGATCGCCAGCTGTAGCCTAGCCATTGATACATGTGTATATCTGTTGTTTTTGAAGGGAGAATAACGAAAACTCCAATTCCAACAGTCACAACACGTTATCGTCTTCTATGAACGGTGCGAAAACGGTCCTGGGAAGTTCAGACGACGACAAAACGCCCTCCGGCACCCCCGACCACAACTCCTCGAGTCCAGCCTTACTGCTCAGCTCCAATCCGGGGCTCCAGGCTCTCCATGGCATGGGCCACCCGCAGGGCCCCAGCGCCATCCCTGTGCCAGGAGCGGACCCTATGCACCACCACACTTTGCAAGACTCAATCCTCAACCCAATGTCATCCAACCTGGTGGACCTGGGCTCCTAAGACAGTACACAGTCTCACAAGGACTAGGTGGTGGCTCCACCACATCTACCATGGGTACTCCAACCTTCCATGGACTGAAGGTAATGTGTCTTCAATGGTGACCTTCTGAACTGGTGGCCCTGTGCTCCTAAGACAGCATACAGTCCCACCAAGAACTAGGTGGAGAGGTGGCTCCACCAAACCTATCATGGGTCCTCCATCCTTCCATGGACTGAAGGTAATGTGTCTTTAATGGTGACCTTCTCACCTTCCCAACTGGTGGACCTGGGCTCCGACAGTACACAGTCCCACCAAGGACTAGGTGGAAAGGTGGTTCCACCAAACCTACCATGGACTTAAAGGTAGTGTGCCTCCAATTGTGACCTTGTACACCTGTCCTAAGTGTCTAAACTCTCACCTTTAAATTATAATTCCAGCCTTTTCAACCCAAGAACCGCTGGCTGCCTCACTAGAGCTCATCAGTGATCCCCCATCTGGCACCAAGCGGACCCCCCTTCTCTGCTGCTGCTGCGAGCCTCCAGGATCTATAATTGGAACTAGGACTGCGCCTCTGTTCTCGCTGCCTCTGTGGACACTTTCTCCATATAGCTCTGTGTCGCAGTGTCCAGGACAAGGTCATAATCCAGGGTATTTAATCAAATCTTGTCGCAGGACCTGCTCGTCTCTATTCCCCAAAATCAAAGCACTTTCCATTATCCTCTAAATGACATTATCAGTCCCCCCCTTTTAAAAGTTTTGGATCAGGTCAGTTGACTTTTATTTTGTTCTATGTTTATATTATGTGAATAAAACATTGAGAAATATCCCTGCTTTTATTTTATAATAAAAATAGGAATATTAAAAAGCATCTAGCATGGAGTTTAATTTGATTTGATTGTGCAGCGCTGATTATTATATTGTTATCACAAATATATAAATGTATAATGAACGCAGAGAGATCCCCAAGGAGGAGGCAACTTCCAGCACTAACACCAGAAAAAAACATTCTGCTCATAGATTATTCATTTATATATCGTATTCAAAATGGTGGTGAGAAAGAAAGATCGAAGGAAGAAAGAAAAAAAAGAAAGAAAGAAAAGAGAAAAGAAGTAGATGCACACATACCCAAAGAAAATAAGTAAGATATATAACAGATTTATAAGAGGGGAATAGATAGGTTAATGCAAAGAAAAAAAAGATATATATATATATATATATATATATATATATTGAGAAAAAAATTGTTATACAGTCAAATCAAGGAACTACTAGACCAAGCCCACATCCTAGTGGTGAAATCAGAAAGAAGGGTAATGAACGGGAATGTGGCATATCCACTGGGTAGGGACCAGAAAGAACCCGGTGGAATTCCCAAACTAAAAGGCAAACTTTAAAGGGCTGGTGTAGCAATTGGTGAGCAAACAAAGAGATAAAAAATTGTATAAATTTATTGAAAATTGTTAAAATCCAAGAACGACATACAAATATCACATATGGTAGCTAGCAGCATGATTCAAACATGGAGACAAACAAAATGGTACATTGACAACTCATCCATGTTGAGACATTGAAGGGTATTTCTTAATGGTGGTTCGACCCATACAATGTTTAAAGTTAGAGGCTCTTTTAGCCGCTAATACATGGTTCCTGAAGAAGCCGATTACATTGTTCCGGTGAAACGTGTCAAACCACCATTAAGAAATACCCTTCAATGTCTCAACATGGATGAGTTGTCAATGTACCATTTTGTTTGTCTCCATGTTTGAATCATGCTGCTAGCTACCATATGTGATATTTGTATGTCGTTCTTGGATTTTAACAATTTTCAATAAATTTATACAATTTTTTATCTCTATGTTTGCTCACCAATTGCTACACCAGCCCTTTAAAGTCCGCCTTTTAGTTTGGGAATTCCACCGGGTTCTTTCTGGTCCCTACCCAGTGGATATGCCACATTCCGTTCATTACCCTTCTTTCTGATATATATATATATATATTCTAATTTATTATGAAAAGTGACACAATAGAGGTGTAGTAACATAGATCTAAAGTAGGACAAGTGGAAACCTCCATCATTATGAGATAAAATAAAGAGAAATAAAAAAAGAAAGGAAAGAATGAAAATAAAATGAAAGAAAGAGAAGTGGATGCACACATACAAAAAAGGAAAGATATATGTAAACATATTAGGCAAATGACTAGATAGGTAGAAAACAGGTGACGTATATATATATACATATATATATATATATATATATATATATATATATATATGTGTGTGTGTGTGTGTGCATGTGTATATATATATATATATATATATATAGTAATATATAAGTTCTCATTATTATGCAAACTGGAACAAAACGAAATAGATTCAAAGTAAGAAAAGTGGAAACATCCAGCAGCATGAGATAGATAGATAGATAGATAGATAGATAGATAGATAGATAGATAGATAGATAGATAGATAGATAGATTGACAACCTCATCTCATATTCAGTTTTGGAAGAGACACAATGGGGCTGATTTACTAAGGAGTTGAGAATCTTCACACAATACATTGAGTGAATAGTCACTTCAGTTTTCCAATACATGCAGATGAAATATACAAATGTGGATTGTCCTATCCCTTGATTGGAAGTGAGTATTCACTCAGGTGATTGTGTGATATATTTCATATCCTTTAGCAAATCAACCTCCATGTAAGTCTCCACATACTGTTTATGTAATGGATCGAGAGAGAATAAATGTATAAATAGTATGTTCCAACAGATTGAGAATATCACAGGTAGACATAGATAGATAGATAGATAGATAGATAGATAGATAGATAGATAGATAGATAGATAGATAGATAGATAGATAGATAGATAGATAGACAGACAGACAGACAGACAGACAGACAGACAGACAGACAGACAGATAGATAGATAGATAGATAGATTCCTCAAGGGGGAGACCTTAGTTGCTCATACACACATGCAGAATTTTACTGGGGTTAATTTACTAAAATTGTAGTGTGAAAAATCTGGTGCAGCTCTACATGATAGCCAATCAGCTTCTAACTTCAGCTTGTTCACTTAAGCTTTGACAATAAAACCTAGAAGCTGATTGGCTACTATGAAGAGCTGCACCAGATTTTGCACTCTCCATTTTTAGAAAATCAACTCCAGTGTGTAGAGTGCAGATAGAGTTGCAGAAAATCGGTGGAACTGTGACATAGACATAGTTATGTGATC
The DNA here is from genome assembly GCF_965119305.1 of Pelophylax lessonae. Classification (NCBI taxonomy): domain Eukaryota; kingdom Metazoa; phylum Chordata; class Amphibia; order Anura; family Ranidae; genus Pelophylax; species Pelophylax lessonae. The sequence goes on along the minus strand of NC_138770.1, from coordinate 639,733,343 downwards.
TGTGAGGTGTAAACAGACCCCCAAAATACACCCAACTTCCATATTTCTGTATGCAATGACACTGTGGATGTTAGTGTGTGGTGTAAGAAAAGTGAGCTCACAGACATGACAATGGATTGTGTAGATGACTCATTTCTGGGCTAAGAAATGTCGACAGAGGCTGATTTGCTAAATAATAGTCTTCAAACAATCAATTGTGCGAAAATTCACTTCAATGTGAAAAGCAAATTCCTGTTTATTTATTTCATCTGTACTTATTAATCAGGTAATTGAAGTGGAATTCTCTTTCACATTATTGGATAATTGAAATATTCTTATGAAGGTTCTTAACTCCTTTAGTAAATCAGTGCAGCAAACTCTAAAAATGTCACTATGAGTAACAAGACCTTATATATATATATAAGTCAGGTGATATAAAAGTTCGGTGTCATTTATTAAACCAGAAAAAAAAAGAAATGAAAATGAAGCACACAACTAGATTTTATTGCCTCTCTAGCAACTAAATAGCTTTTCAGTGCCCTATAGCTATCAACGAATTGATTTAACTTTTTATTTTTATTAAAAATTGTCTTTTTGGGTAGCAATTCCGTTTTTGTCCTCGTTAGATCCAGTTGTATTAATAACATATTTTGCACCTTTCTTTTTCTGTAGATGAGGGTGCACTTTCTCATATGATTCCTAAAAATCAGACCCCTTTGCAACTAGTTGACTATAAACATGAACTAAAGCGATGTATAAGGTTCTCTGTGTGTGAGAAGGAATGCTTCGACTTTTAGTTCACCAGCAGAAAACAATGCCTCGTGGTTGCGACTTTAGGCGCTGGCTGCGACGGTTCTGACTTCTGTATTTGGTTTAACCTCAGTAGCTATGGCTATAGGGTAATTAGCTTGTCAAACAGCTCGGTGCTGACAAACACAACGGTTTAATTGGTGTTTGCTTTGTCCTCCGCTGCAATTGCATAAGAGCAAATAAGAGCAGATTTACCGGCAAATCGCGAACTAATTCCTCCTCATCCATTGTAATTACAGCGATTTCTATATACTAATGAAACGTGAAGGGAGTGATCACTTTCCATCTAATTGACGCAAGTATGCAGCCGGTGTGAAATATAGATGGATGTTGTGCTGGACAAAGCTGCTTTGAAACCGTGTATATATATATATATATACTGCTACTTGGAACTATATGATCATCTCAATCCCCCCCCCCATTTATGTAATATATTATGTAATATATATATATATATATATATATATATATATATATATATATATATATATATATATATATATATATATGTTGTGCTAGTATTAGGTGTTATCTGTCATGAGTCACAGAGGGGCCCCACTACCCCAATTTACTACTACTCAGAACTATATGACCAGCTCATTTATCCCATCATCTACGTGATACAAACATACAAATATATATATATATGTGTGTGTGTGTGTGTGTGTGTGTGTGTGTGTGTGTTTTGTAATACCAATACCAATTTACTGCTACTCAGTTCGCCACCCCCCCCCTATTATCTATCTATCTATCTATCTATCTATCTATCTATCTATCTATCTATCTATCTATCTATCTATCTATCTATCTATCTATCTATCTATCTATCTATCTATCTATCTATCTATCTATAAATCTATCTATAAATCTATCTATCTATCTATCTATAGATAGATAGATAGATAGATAGATAGATAGATAGATAGATAGATAGATAGATAGATAGATAGATAGATATAGACATATATCTATATATCTATATATACCCCACTAATTTACTACTACTCAGAACTATAGGACCAGCTCATTTTCCCCCATCTACATTATACAAACATATATACATATATATATGTGTGTATATATATATATATATATATATTTATATACATATATAGATATACATATATACATATATGTGTGTGTGTGTTGTAATACTAGTATTAGGTGTTATCTGTCATGTACCAAAGAGGGTCTTTCCATTCCCACCAATTTACTGCTACTCCGCCTCCCCCCCCCCCCCCCACCAAATATAAATATATATATATATATATATATATATATATATATATATATAGTATAGGTGTTATCTGCCATGAGCCAGAGAGGGGCTTTCCATCCCCACCAATTTACCACTACTCAAAACTATATCATCAGCTTGGTGAGCTTAGTGAATGTGGTAAAATTACACTTTGCAAAGAATACCCAATCGAATGCAAGAAACAAAAAAAAAAAAAAAAAAACATATATATATATATATATTTATATATATATATATATATATATATATATATATATATATATATATATATATATATATTATTTTGCTTGAACGTGATTAAACGATGGAAGTCAGCAAAGCTAAGCTCTTGGGAAAGTATTCCTGCAAAGTGCAATTTCATTCAAAAAGTGAACCGCCGTTTTACCTTTAGTAAATCACCCCATTGGGGGGGGTATTCACTAAAACTGGAGCTCTCAAGATCTGGGGCAGCTGTGCATAGTAGCCAGTGGTGATTAAAAAGAAATCTTCATCTGTCTCAAAAAAGGATAAAATGTTTGTTTGGGTACAGTGGGGATGATTTACTAAAACCAGAGAGTGCAAAATCTGGTGCAGCTCTACATAGAAACTAACTTCAGCTTTTTAAATTAAGCTTTGACCAAAAAAAAAAAAAAAAAAAACCTGGAAGCTAATTGGTTTCTATGCAGAGCTGCTGTGCAACAGTTTTAGTAAATCTCCCCCTTTGTGGTGTGCAGTGATCAACTGTCATATATATATATATGTCTTTATGTCTATAATTTTTGTAAGTCAAAAAAGCTCCAGTTTTAGTAAATCCCTGTTATTGCGTTCTGTAAATGAAAACAGGCATGGAGGCTGTTATGCTAAAGGAGCTGGGAAATAATTTGAATATACACTTCTAGTAATTAATAACCTAAAGAAAAATGTAGTTATTTTATTTACACCTGACTGGGTAATTAAGTCAATATGAAGTTGATTTTTATATGATAATTGAAGTGAAAATGTATATTTTATTCTTTAAAGAATCTCAAATCCTTCAGTAAATCAGCTGACTGGCCTTGAACACTGCTCCCTAGACTTATGGCTGATTCTACAGTTGTAAAGAGGGATATTTACTAAAACTGGAATGCTCAGAATCGGGTACAGCTCTGCATAGTAGTCAATTAGCTTCTAACTTCAGCTTGTTCAGTTAAGCTTTGACAATAAAATCTAGAAGTTGATTGGTTTCTGTGCAAAACTGCACCAGATTCTGCTTTAGTAAATCCCCCCCAAAGAGTTAAAAAAAAATGTTACTGACTTTATTGAAAAAAATTATAGCATGATGGAATACTCATGTGTCAGTGGCCCAACAATATCCAAGCGACACTGCCAAGAACAGAATATGTGCATTGCTATGCACATACGCGTGTTGCGTGCGATTGCTCAATTATCTTACAATGGTAAGGGTACATTCACATGGTTACTGATCCTATTACACGTTTTTTTCCAGATCAAGAGTTCCTGCGTAACAATCAGTAAATACTTGCTTAAAATTGTCCTGTTTTTTGTTCCAATCCCTGCATCAGGCATGTGCATATACATATGTCCTCAGATGAAGCTTTTTGATCTTTGTATTACAGATCGTAGTGCATGTTTTCGCACCTCTGTGCATGTCTCCATTGAAAACAATGCAGTTGTATTCAGATCCCCTAAATAAAAAACAGTTGTAAATGCATGTTTTTTGGCCATGTGAATGAGGCCTAAAATAGAATTCCAATAGAAAAGGAGCAAAAAAAAAAAAAAAAAAACACCCAACAGTTTATTATTTTTTTGGTTTTTGTCTGCTAAGAGGTTTGCTTTATCAAAACATAATTGAAAATAATAATAATAATAATAATAATAATAATCAATAGATATTGAAACAAATGTTTCTCAAATCATGCACATACTAATGTTTATGTGCAATCTCTGCTTTCACTGAAACAGTCACTTTCTGTCCTCCTTACAAAGCAGTCTTAATGAATAAAAAAATGCAAACAACTATAATGCTTTATTATAATTATAAAAATAATTAATTGTATATAAAATGCAAACATAGAGGTTTATTTACTAAAACTGGAGAGTGCAAAATCTGATGCAGCTCTGCATAGAAACCAATCAGCTTCCAGATTATTAAGTAAAAGCTTAATTGAACAAGCTGAAGTTGAAAGCTGATTGGCTACCACTCACAGCTGCACCAGATCTTGTAATCTCTAGTTTTAGTAAATCAACCCCACTGTGTTACTAGTGTTAATTGAAAAAGCCCAGAGTGAAATATTTTGCTAAGGAGAATAGTTGTTCTTTTGTTTTTTTTTACTATACTCAATAATGAAATGTACATGGCAATATGCAATATGCAATATAATAGGCAATATCCAATGTGCATGGTACATGGCAGCATGAAAGATGTGTATTTCTTTTCCACTGTAAATATATACTGCTCAAAAAAATTAAAGGAACACTTTGAAAACACAAAAGGTTTCAATGAAGCAAAATGTCATGCTGGATATCTATACTGATATGGACTGGGTAATGTGTTAGGAAGAAAGGATGCCACGTCATTTGATGGAAATGAAAATTATCACCCTACAGTGGGCTGAATTCAGAGACACCCCAAAAACCAAAGTGAAAAAATGATGCAGCTGACTAGTCCATTTTGCTGAAAATTAATTGCTGCAAATTAAAATGATCCTCAGTAGTTTGTATGGCCCAGCGTGCTTGTATGCATGCCTGACAACATCGGGGCATGCTCCTAAAGAGACAACGAGATGGTGTCCTGGGGTATTTCCTCCCAGATATGGATCAGGGCATCACTGAGCTCCTGAACAGACTGAGGTTTAACCTGGCGGTGTCAGATGGACCGTCTGACACTGGACCATCCTCCAGGATCTAGCTGAATACTCTCGCCACATGAGGTCGGGCATTGTCGGGCACCAGGCGGAACCCAGGACCCATTGCACCAGCTTACAATTGTCCCAGCGGACCCAGGTCTGACACTGGGTCCAAGAATTTCATCCCAATACCTAATTGCAGTCAGCCATTGTCTAGCCTGTAGAGGTCTGTGCATCCCTCCATGGATATGCCTCCCCAGACCATCACTGACCAACCACCAAACTGGTCATGCTGAACAATGTTACAGGCAGCAGAACATTCTCCATGGCTTCTCCAGACCCTTTCATGTCTCTCACATGTGCTCAGGGTGAACCTGCTCTCATCAGTGGCGGACCTTCCAATTCTGGTGTTCAATGGCAAATACCAATCAAGCTCCACAGTTCCAGGCAGTGAGCACAAGGCCCACAAGAGGACATCGGGCCCTCAGGCCACCCTCATGAAGTCTGTTTCTGATTGTTTGGTCAGAGACATTCACACCAGTGGCCTGCTGGAGGTCATTTTGTAGGGCTCTGGCAGTGCTCCTTCTGTTCCTCTTTGCACAAAGGAGCAGATACCGGTCCTGCTGTTGGGTTAAGGACCTTCTATGGCCCTGTCCAGCTCTCCTAGAGTAACTGCCTGTCTCCTGGAATCCCCTCCATACACTTGAGACCTTCTGGCAATGGCATATATTGATGTGACATCCTGGAGGAGTTGGACTGCCTATGCAACCTCTATAGGGTCCAGGTATCGCCAAATGCAAAACTAGTGAAAAACAATCAGAAAAGATGAGTAGGGAAAAAAATTGTCAGTGGCCTCCACCTGTAAAACCATTCCTGTTTTGGAGGTTGCCTCTTTGTTGTCCATCTAGTGCAGCTGAAACTGATTAACAACCCCCTCTGCTACTTTACTGACCAGATCAATATCCCAGGAGTTTAATTGACTTGATGCTATACTGTGATTAAAAAGTGTTCCTTTAATTTTTTGAGCAGTGTATATAGGTTGGCTATATTACTATACCCAATAATACAGAGTAATTATAACTCCATGGGAAAATAGAATTTAATTTAGATTGCAAAACTTTATAGGGTTGGTTATTTACTCTACCCCAAAAACCAGGATATATATGACTACATGGGGGATGAGTATTTATTTGGACTGTAAATATAGGGTTGGTAACTTTCAGGGTATATATGATTACAGGGCGGAGCAGACTTTAACTTAGACTGTAGAATTATAGGGTTGGTTATCTGACTATACCCAATAATACATGATACACGTTATTAAACAGGAGATGAGAATTTAATTTAGACTGTAAAAATATATAGGGTTAATTATTTACTATACAAAATAATACATGATATACATAATTAAATAGGAGATGAGTATTTAATTTAGACATTAAAATTATATAAGGGTTGGTTTTCTTACTATACCCAATAATGCAGAGTAATCATAACTACATGTGATAATTGTACTTCATTTGACTGTAAAATATATAGGGTTTGTTGAATACTATACCTAAAAATATATGGTATATATGACTACATGGGAGAAAAGTATTTTATTTAGATTTTACACTTCTAAAGAGTTGGTTTTCTTACTTTACCCAATAATACAGAGTAATTATAACTCCATGGGAAAATATAATTTAATTCAGATTGCAAAACTATATATGGTTGGTTATCTACTCTACCCCAAAAATCAGGGTATATATATGACTACATGGGGGATGAGTATTTATTTGGACTATCATTTTAGGGTTGGTAACTTACAGGGTATATATGATTACAGGGCGGAGTAGTCTTTAACTTAGACTGTAGAATTATAGGGTTGGTTATCTGATTATACCCAATAATACATGATACACGTTATTAAATAGGAGATGAGAATTTAATTTAGACTGTAGAATTATATAGGGTTGGTTATCTACTATACCCAATAATACATGATACACATTATTAAATAGGAGATGAGTATTTAATTTGGACTATAAAATTATATAAGGGTTGGTTTTCTTACTATACCCAATATTGCAGAGCAATCATAACTACATGTGATAATTATACTTCATTTTGACTGTAAAATATATAGGGTTGGTTGGCTACTATACCTAAAAATACATAGCATATATGACTACAGGGGAGAAAAATATTTAATTTAGATTGTTATATCGGGTTGGTTTTCTTACTTTACCCAATAATACAGAGTATACATGACAACACGGGAGATGAGTTATTAAGATAAGACTGTAAATTATATAGGGTTTTTATCTTACTATACCCAAGAATACAGTCAATGAATGCCCATATACTATATCAAGGTGCATACACAAGTGCAACCATATATGAATGTGTAAGTTGAATGTAGGAAAGATGAGAAAATATTTGCAACATAATGATTTAGAAATCATTAGAAAATAAAAATACAGCACACAGGGCTCTGTGAAAATGGGACTTTTTTGAATCGTTTATAAATTCCTCTTTGTAGGCCAGAAATGTATCCCTGTATATCTAGTGGGATTCAATAAAGCAGTGTAAAATGCAATAACCTATAGAAAGCAATTCATGTCATTTTACTGATATCTGAGTGCCAGATTCATTCTGATTGGTTGCTATAGGTTCCCACACTCACACTTGTTGGTCTTTTTATTACCCGAGCTATAACTAGGAGCAAATTGTGGTAACCCATAGCAAGTTATCATAGATATACACATAGATAATCACATTTTTGTAAAAAAAATTTATATCTTTTAATGTGACAACACTGAAGAAATGACACTTTACATTGTAGCAAAGTAGTGAGTGTACAGCTTGTATAACAGTGTAAATTTGCTGTTCCCTCAAAATAACTCAACACACAGCCATTAATGTCTAAACCGCTGGCAACAAAAGTGAGTACACCCCTAAGTCAAAATGTCCAAATTGGACCCAAAGTGTCAATATTTTGTGTGGCCATCATTATTTTCCAACATTGCCTTAACCCTCTTGAGCATGGAGTTCACCAGAGCTTCAAAGGTTGCCACGGGAGTCCTCTTCCACTCCTCCATGATGACATCACAAAGCTGGTGGATGTTAGAGATCTTGCACTCCTCCACCTTCTGTTTGATGATGCCCCACGGATGCTCAATAGGGTTTAGGTCTGGAGTCATGCTTGGCCAGTCCATCACCTTTACCCTCAGCTTCTTTAGCAAGGCAGTGGTCATCTTGGAGGTGTATTTGGGGTCGTTATCATGTTGGAATACTGCTCTGCGGCCCAATCTCCGAAGGGGGGGGGATCATGCTCTGCTTCAGTATGTCACAGTACATGCTGGCATTCGTGGTTCCCTCAATGATCTGTAGCTCCCCAGTGCCGGCAACACTCATGCAGCCCCAGACCATGACACTCCCACCACCATGCTTGACTGTAGGCAAGACACAATTGTCTTTGTACTCCTCACCTGATTGCCGTCACACACGCTTGACCCCATCTGAACAAAATAAGTTTATCTTGGTCTCATCAGACCACAGGACATGGTTCCAGTAATCCATGTCCTTAGTCTGCTTGTCTTCAGCAAACTGCGGGCTTTTTTGTGCATCATCTTTAGAAGAGGCTTCCTTCTGGGACGACAGCCTTGCAGACCAATTTGATGCAGTGTTCGGCATGTGGTCTGAGCACTGACAGGCTGACCCCCCACCCCTTCAACCTCTGCAGCAATGCTGGCAGCACTCATACGTCTATTTCCCAAAGACAACCTCTGGATATGACGCTGAGCACGTGCACTCAACCTCTTTGGTTGACCATGGCGAGGCCTGTTCTGAGTGGAACCTGTCCCGTTGAACCGCTGTATGGTCTTGGCCACCGTGCTGCAGCTCTGTTTCAGGGTCTTGGCAATCTTCTTATAGCCTAGGCCATCTTTACGTACAGCAACAATTCTTTCTTTCAGATCCTCCGAGAGTTCTTTGCCATGAGGTGCCACGTTGAACTTCCAGTTACCAGTATGAGAGAGTGAGAGCGATAACACCGAATTTAACACATCTGCTCCCCATTCACACCTGAGAACTTGTAACACTAATGAGTCACATGACACCAGGGAGGGAAAATGGCTAATTGGGCCCAATTTGGACATTGTCACTTAGGGGTGTACTCACTTTTGTTGCCAGCGGTTTAGATAATAATGGTTGCATGTTGAGTTATTTTGAGGGGACAGCAAATTTACACTGTTATACAAGCTGTACACTCACTACTTTACATTATAGCAAAGTGTAACTTCTTCAGTGTTGTCACATGAAAAGATATAATAAAATATGTAAGGGGTGTACTCACTTCTGTGAGATACTGTATATATATATGTGATATCATAGGGGACATGATCATTAGAGACCAAGGTGGAAATATTACAGTGTAGAAAGTTAGCCATAGTCATCTCCATAATCTCCATCTCCATAGTCATTATCATAAAAGCAAATACATGTCTGGCTGTAACAAGAGGACATACAATAGGTCTGTCTGATTTGATACAAATTTAATGGCTTGTCCTTACAGCGTTAGTAAACCGCTGGGGTTTTTTTTTTTTGTTTATTTTCTTTAATCCTGCAAGGTAAAGCCATAATGTGTTAGTATGCATCGCATACTAGCACATTATGTGAAACTTGCCTTAGAATGAAGCCATTCAGGGGTGCACTGTCACAGCTTAACCGGTTGCCGACTGCGCACAGTATATTTACTGCGGCAGTCAGCCCCGGCCAGGCAGAGTGACGTAGATCTACGTCACTCGCCTGTCACTGGTATTGGAGCCAATAGCGGGCGAGCGCGCGCCCGCTGAGGCACGCGCCCGCCTCAGCTCGTTCAGGGAGGAGTGCGGGCGTGTGACCGGTGGACGCGATGTCCGCCGGTCACTTGCCGATCGTCGGTACAGCGGGAGAAAGGCAGAGCGGCTTATGTAAACAAGCCGCCTGTCATTCTCCCCTGTGTAAAAATGAAGATCAGATGGTTCTACTATGTAGAACCGTTGATCTTTGTTTTTATACCAATAGCCATGTCCCACTACAGTTAGAAGCACGCCCCTAGGACACACTTAACCCCTCCCTGTCCAATACACTTAACCCCTTCCCTGCCAGTGTCATTTTTGCAGTAACAGTGCATATATATAGCACTGATTACTGCAGTAATGTCACTGGTACCCCCAAAAGTGTCAAAAATGTCAGTCAAGGGTCCGATCTGTCTGCCGCAATGTCGCAGTACCGCAAAAAAAAATCGCAGATCGCCGCCATTACTCTTTCCCTTTTTTAGTAAACGCGATAACTTTTGCGCAAACCAATCAAAATACGCTTTTTGCGATTTTTTTTATCAAACATATGTAGCATAAAACAATTTGGCCGAAAATGTAAAAAAATTTTGATTTTTACATTTTTTTGGGGGGGAATTTCATATTAAAAAAAAGTGAAAAATATTGTTATTTTTGCAAAAATTACGCACTTTTTTTGTTTATAGCGCATGATCAAAAAATCGCACAGGTGATCAAATACCACCAAAACAAAGCTCTGTTTGTGGGAAAAAAAGGACGTGAAATTCGTTTAGGTACAGCGTCGCACGACCGCGCAATTGTCCGTTAAAGTCACGCAGTAAAAAATCGCAAAAAAACCCCCTGGTCAGGAAGGGGGTAAAATCTTCCGGGGCTTAAGTGGTTAAGGCGCTTCCATTTTCACCTGGTCTTCCAGGTTCGCGGACTCTGGCTGTGTAAGTGGCCGGAGGCGCGATGACGTCACTCACACGCGTGCACGCGAGAGCCACCGTTCACAGCACAGGACTGTGAAGGAAGGACATGGTATGCTGTTCCTTCAGAGCGCATGCGATGGTGACGTCACCGGGGGCATCAAAGTAAATATCTCCTAAAAAGTGCACGACGAGGAGATATTTACAGTACTTATAGGAAAGCCTTATTATATTCTTACCTATAGGTAAAAGCCGTGCATTGGAGTTTACTTCTACTTTAATTACATCATTTTGGTGACCCTAATGTTTACCATACGCGCTACAAGGCCTTTTTGATTTATTAAAACTTTAATGGATTGTTTATGTTTTTTAAAATATAGTTTTGGTAAACCTAAAACCTAGACCCTAGAGAATAAAATGGAGATCGTTGCAATACTTTATGTCACACCGTATTTGCGCAGCGTTCTTACAAACGCAATTTTATTTTAAAAAATTAATTTTTTGAAATAAAATAATAAGAAAACAGTAAATTTAGCTAATCTTTTTTTCTATAATGTGAAAGAGAATGTTACGCCGAGTAAATTGATACCTAACATGTCATGCTTTAAAATTGCGAATGCTCATGGAGTGGAGACAATCTTTGGTACTTAAAAATCCCCATAGGCGATTTAATAATTTTTACAGGCTACCAGTTTAGAGTTACAGAGGAGGTTTTGTACTAGAATTATTGCTCTTGCTCTAACAATCGCGGCGATACCTCCCATGTGTGGTTTGAACACCATTTACATATGTGGTGTTACTTGCATATGCTTTTACTTCTGCGCGCAAGCTCGGAGGGATGGGCGATTTACATTTATTTTTATTCTTATTTATTTTACTTTTTTTTTTACACTGTCTCTTTAAAAAAAAATTTTTTTTAACACTTTTATTCCTATTACAAGAAATGTAAACACCCCTTGTAAAAGAAAAAAGCAGGAGAGGTCCTCTTTAATGTGAGATCTAGGGTCAAAAAGACCTCAGATGTCACAATTACGCTTAAAAGCAATAAAAAATAAATAAATAAATAAATAAAAAAAAAAAACGTCATAAGGTCGTTGGGCGGAAGTGATGTTTGACATAGCTCCGGTCCTCCTCCAAGGGCATAAATTGGAGTGGGAGCTATCTTGCACTCACTTAACTTCCTGCCCACCCGCACAGGAGATTGGATCATTTTCCCTGCTACCGACGGCTCCGGTAAGCGAGGTAAATGACCGGGGGCTGGCGGGAGGGTCGAGGGTGGGGGGCACCTCTCCCGCCGCCCATAAAAGTGATCCTGTGGCGAATCCGCCGCTTGGACCACTTTTATGTTAAAGTGGACTGCCTGCCATGAAAAAAAATAAAGTGTAAAGTTGGGTCAAAGCTGCACTCAAAGTTGCATCAAAGTCGCACTCCAAAGTCACACCCTAAATCGCGCGACTTTGGGGTTGCAATAGTGCAAAACTAGCCTTAAAGAGTTTAGAGCTGTACAGCAGTTTGGGGTCTCATTCAAATCGGATTCCACAACTGGCAGAGGGGCCGCAAGGTGAAAGAAAGTGACAAATGTGAAAACTAATGGCGGCCTGATGAGCTTTTATTAACTGGTTGCCGATCACACGCCGTGTAATTACTGCAGCAGGGTGGCTTTCCCAGGCAAACCCACGTAGGGCTACATCGGTCACGAGCAGGGAGATAGGGGGCAAGCGAGCGCTGACGGCGGCGCGCTCCTGCCCCCACTTGTCAGCGGGGAAGCCGATGCACAGGGCATGCGGCTCCGATTACCGGCTTACACCCGCGATCGCTCCCCGCTGAGAGAGAAGAACGGTCAGCTGTTGTAAACACAGCCGACCGTTCTTCTCCCTGGAATGATCATAGAGCCCCTGTAATCCTTCTATATAGGATCAAATGTCTCTATGGTCATTTCAGAAGCCACGCCACCCCCCCACAGTTAGAATCACTCCCCTAGGCTCACATTTAATGGCTTGATCACCCACAATGTTAACCCCTTCCCTTCTAGTGTCATTATTACAGTAACGGTGCATATTTTTTTAGCACCTATTACTGTAGTAATGTCACTGGTCCCCCCAAAAGTGTCAAAAATGTCAGTTAGGGGTCCGATCTGTCCGCCGCAATGCCGCAGTCCTGCAAAAAAATCGCTGATTGCCGCCATTACTAGTAAAAAAAAACTAGTAAAAAAAAAAACAATAAAAATGACATAAATCTTTCCCGTAGTTAGTAGACATGATAACTTTTGTGCAAACCAATCAAAATACGCTTGTTGCGATTTTTTTTACCAAAAATATGTAGCAGAAAACAAACTGGCCTAAAATGTTAAAAAAATGTTGATTTTTACATTTTTTTGAGAATGTTATATAGCAGAGAGTGAAAAATATTGTTTTTTTTCAGAATTGTTGCTCTTTTTTTGTTTATAGCGCAAAAAATAAAAATCGCAGAGGTGATCAAATACCACCAAAAGAAAGTTCTGTTTGCGGGGAAAAAAAGGCATACATTTTATTAAGGTACAGTGTCACACAACCGTTAAAGTAACGCATTGCCGAAACATAAAATATGGCCTGGTCATTAAGGGGGAAAATCCTTTCGGTCCAGAAGTGGTTAACCACTTGCCGACCGCCTCACGACTATTTACTGCGGCGGTCAGCCCCAGTAAAAAGTGTAAAAAATGTCAGTCAAGGGTCTGATCTGTCCGCCGCAATGTCGCAGTCCAGCAAAAAAAAATTCCCATTCGCCGCCATTACTCGTTAAAAAAAAAAAAACAATAAAAATGACAAAAGTCTTTCCCTTAGTTAGTAAACGCAATAACTTTTGCGCAAACCAATCAAAATACGCTTATTGCAATTTTTTTTTTACCAAAAATATGTAGCAGAAAACAAATTGGCCTAAAATGTTAAAAAAATTGGATTTTTACATTTTTTTGGGGGAATTTCATATAAAAAAATGTGAAAAATATTGTTATTTTTTCAAAATTGTAGCTCTTTTTTTGTTTATAGAGCAAAAAGTAAAAATCGCAGAGGTGATCAAATACCACCAAAAGAAATCTCTGTTTGTGGGAAAAAAAGGACGTCAATTTCATTTGGGTACAGCATCGCACGACCGTGCAATTGTCCGTTAAAGTCACGCAGTGCCGAATCACAAAATACCCCCTGGTCTTTCAGCAGCCAAATCCTCCGGGGCTTAATTAAAGGGGCTCTGTTATCCTGCAAAAAAAAAAGGTCTATGATGTACATTATTATTATTATTATTATTATACCGGATTTATATAGAGCCAACAATTTGTGCAGTGTTTTACAATCTAAAGGAAGACAGTACAGTTACAATACACTTTATTACAAGAGGGTTAAGAGCGCCCTGCTCATAGGAGCTTACACTCTAATAGGGTTGGGCAAGGTGTACAAAAGGTAACAGCTGTAGGGGACGAGCTGATGGAAGAGTTAAAAGTTGTTATTTGGAGGCGTGATCGGCTTAACTTTATTTTCTGCATTGTCCAACCACAGAGCAGTACTGAAATTAAGAACTGTATGTCGTTTTTTTTATTTTTTATTTTTTTTACCTTTGACAGCAAAACCATTTACATTACACTTTTTTTTAATTGAATATTAAAATTAGTATTGTTAATTATTATTAATTAAATATTGTTGATATTTTTTTCATTGTATCATGATGCTCTCAACACCATGGTCTCATTATCAAAAAATGCCTATTTTTTTAAAGCTAAAGTGGTACTTTAATCAAATCCACCGTAAGCCAACATGATTCCTGGCACATTTTTATTTTCAGTTATAAGAAGAAAAAGTTCATTTTCATGACTAATAAAAATTATGGACATGTATAAAAAAAAAAAAAAATTGACATACATGATGCAATTGATCGCTAGCATTAACACATTACTTAATCACTTCTGGACCGGAAGATTTTCCCCCCTAATGACCAGGCCATATTTTGCGATTCGGCGCTGAGTTATTTTAACGGACAATTGCAGTCATGTGACGCTGTACCCAAATAAAATTCATGTCCTATTTTTCCCACAAATAGAGCTTTCTTTTGGTGGTATTTGATCCCCTCTGCGTATTTTATTTTTTGCGCTATAAACAAAAAAAGAGCGTCAATTTTGAAAAGAAAACCAAAATGTTTTACTTTCTGCTATAAAACATATCCAATAAAAAAATATGTAAAAAATTAGTTTCTTCATCAATTTAGGCCAATATTTAATCTGCTACATGTTTTTGGTAAAAAAAAAAAAAAAATATCCCAATAAGTGTATATTGATTGGTTTGTGCAAAAGTTATCGCGTTTTCAAACTATGCGATATTTTTATGGCATTTTCATTTATTTATTTATTTTTTATATCGGACACCTGACACTTTTTTGGGGACCAGTGACTTTATTACAGTGACCAGTGCTAAAAATATTCACTGTCACTGCACTAATGACACTGGCAGGAAAGGGGTTAACATCAGGGGTGATCAAAGGGTTAAATGTGTCCCCAGGGAGTGCTTGCTAACTGTGTGAGGGACGGTCTGACTGGGGGAAGATAGAGATCCGTGTTGCTGCTTAGGAACACAAGATTTCTACCTTCTCCACTGACAGAACAGCGATCTGCCTTGTTTACATAAGCAGACCGCCGTTTTGTCTGCTTAGGGAGCGATCAGCAGGTCCTGGTGGACATCGGGTCCGCCAGACCCACTGATTGGCTCCCCCTGTGTCCAATCACATGCCCATGCGCCCCAGACCAGAAAGTGACGTACAGATACGTCGCTTCACGCAGCCGGGCCGTCCTGCCGCACTAAATGTGCAGTGAGTGGTTCCGGAAGCGGTTAACTGATAATTACGCGGTCACGCAAGACTGTACCTTTCTTTTGGTTGTATTTGATCACCTGTGCGATTTTTATTTTTTGCGCTATAAACAAAAAAAGAGCGACAATTCTGAAAAAAAAAAAAACAATAATATTTTTCACTTTTTGCTCTATAACATTCTCAAAAAAAAAAAATTTAAATTTTTTAACATTTTAGGCCAATTTGTTTTCTGCTACATATTTTTGGTAAAAAAAAAAAATCGCAACAAGCGTATTTTGATTGGTTTGCACAAAAGTTATCATGTCTACTACTACAGGAAAGATTTATGTCATTTTTATTGTTTTTTTTACTAGTAATGGCGGCAATCAGCAATTTTTTGCGGGACTGCGACATTGCGGCGGACAGATCGGAACCCCTAACTGACATTTTTGACACTTTTGGGGGTACCAGTGACACTACTACAGTAATCAGTGCACTGTTACTGTAATAATGACACTGGCAGGGAAGGGGTTAACCCTGTGGCTGATCAAGGGGTTAAATGTGAGCTTAGGGGAGTGATTCCAACTGTGGGGGGGGGGCGTGGCTTGTGAAATGATCATAGAGACCTGTGATCCTATATAGAAGGATCACAGGGGCTCTATGATCATTCCAGGGAGAAGAACGGTCGGCTGTGTTTACAACAGCTGACCGTTCTTCTCTCTCAGCGGGGAGCAATCACGGGTGGCAGGCGGCAATTGGAGCCATCTGCCCGCTGCATCGGAGTCCCCGCTACTGAGTGCTCGCCCCCTAGCTGCAGGTCTACATCGTTTTGCGCAGGAGGCCGCACTGCCGCAGTAAATCGGCGGTGGACTGTCAGGAACCAGTTAAAAAGGGAGGGAGAAGCGCCCAGTGTCCAGAATAATGCAACCCCCTTGTGGGAAAATGCAATCATTTATTAAAAAGTACAAGAAACATACAGATCAAGCAAACATATTTCGGAACTGCCTCCCCCTTCTACAGGTCTGTTGGTACGCCCTAACGGAGATGGGTGCTTGTGCATACGGTCTCTGCATCACACAAGCTGGCATTTTGCCCTTACACAAAATTCTGGTGCCACCACGATGCCCACCCATCTCCGATAGTGCGTACCAACAGCTCTGAAGAAGGGGGGGAGGCAGTTCCCCCAAAATGTGTTGGCTGGCTGTATTCTGCCATCCGAACTTGGAATATTCCGGTCACTGGGTGCTCCTCCCTCCCCATTCAAGTATCATTTCTGCTGAAGCGACAGTAAGGAAGCAGCCCAAACCTT
Organism: Pelophylax lessonae; assembly: GCF_965119305.1. Classification (NCBI taxonomy): domain Eukaryota; kingdom Metazoa; phylum Chordata; class Amphibia; order Anura; family Ranidae; genus Pelophylax; species Pelophylax lessonae. Next base: position 639,716,625 of record NC_138770.1, on the reverse strand, counting down.
CAAAAACAGGGAGACCAGTACCACCATCCACCCGTGGAACCACCAAATCTTCGCTTCCTGATTGTACACAGCCGGAATCTGTCGGCAGGTCCCAGCCAATGATTCATGGCCGGGACCTGCTGATCGTCTGTGTCCAATCACAGACCAGAGCCCTGTGTTGACAATCAACTCAGGGCTCTGTACAGAGGAAACAATCTCTCTGTTTCTCCTCCCTACAAATCAGGGATGAGAAACAAAGTGATCTTTAGTAAAAAAAAATAGAAGCACACAGATAGATTGTTCGGCACACATTTAACCCCTTGATAACCCCTTTCCATTCAGTGTCATTGGTACAGTGACAATGTATAGCAGGGGTTTCCAAAATTTTTAAACTAAGGGCCAGTTTACTGTCCTTCAGACTTAAGGGGGGGCCGGACTGTAGGCATTGGGAGTAGAAAGGTTTCCGATGTCAGTGGGAATAAACCATGCCCCATCTTTGGTGTCCATGGGAGGAATAGCAGCCCATCTTTGGTTTCCATGGGAGGAATAGCACCCCATCTTTGGTTTCCATGGGAGGAATAGCACCCCATCTTTGGTGTCCATGGGAGCAATAGCACCCCGTCTTTGGTGTCCATGAGAGAAATATCACCCCATCTTTGGTGTCCATGGGAGGAATAGCACCCCATCTTTGGTTTCCATGGGAGGAATAGCACCCCATCTTTGGTGTCCATGGGAGCAATAGCACCCCGTCTTTGGTGTCCATGGGAGAAATATCACCCCATCTTTGGTTTCCATGAGAGAAATATCACCCCATCTTTGGTGTCCATGGGAGGAATAGCACCCCATCTTTGGTGTCCATGGGAGGAATAGCACCCCATCTTTGGTGTCCATGGGAGGAATAGCACCCCATCTTTGGTGTCCATGGGAGGAAAAGCACCCCATCTTTGGTGTCCATGGGAGGAACAACACCCCATCCTTGGTGTCCATGGGAGGAATAGCAGCCCATCTTTGGTGTCCATGGGAGGAATATCACCCCATCTTTGGTGTCCATGGGAGGAATATCACCCCATCTTTGGTTTCCATGGGAGGAATAGCACCCCATCTTTGGTGTCCATGGGAGCAATAGCACCCTGTCTTTGGTGTCCATGGGAGAAATATCACCCCATCTTTGGTGTCCATGAGAGAAATATCACCCCATCTTTGGTGTCCATGGGAGGAATATCACCCCATCTTTGGTTTCCATGAGAGAAATATCACCCCATCTTTGGTGTCCATGGGAGGAATAGCACCCCATCTTTGGTGTCCATGGGAGGAATAGCACCCCATCTTTGGTGTCCATGGGAGGAATATCACCCCATCTTTGGTGTCCATGGGAGGAATAGCACCACATTTTTGGTGTCCATGGGAGGAATATCAACCCATCTTTGGTGTCATTGGGAGGAATTCTGCTCCTTCGTTGGTGTTAGTGGGGGGAATTATTCCCCATTGTTGGTATTAATGGATAAAAATAGTGCCCCAAGGGCCAGATAAAAGTAAGTAAAGGGCCCCATCTGGCCCCTGGGCTGCAGTTTGGAGACCAGTGGTGTATAGTATTATCACTGATTACTGTATTAGTGTCACTGGTAATGTCAGTGCCAGTTAGTCAGTTCCCCACCCAGCGTCAGTTAGTACACACTATCGTAGTCCCATTATAAGTCACTGATCACTGCCATTAGTAGTATAAAAAAAGTAAATAAATAAAAATTCCAGTATATATCCCCTAGTTTGTAGACGCTATAACTTTCACGCAAACCAAACTACATACGCTTATTCTGAATTTTTTTTTTTTTTTTTACCAAAGACGTAGTATAATACATTTTGACCAAAATTTATGAATTTACGAAGAAATTTGTTTTTTTTTTTTAATTTTTTATTGGATGTATTTTTATAGCAGAAAGTAAAAAATATTGTTTTTTTCAAAAATGTCAGTATTTGTTTTTTATTTTATATAATAAAAAATAAAAAACCCAGTGCTGATCAAATACAACCAAAAGAAAGCTCAATTTGTGTGGAAAAAAATATAAATTAAATTTAGGTACAGTCTTGCATGACCGCGTAATTATCAGTTAACCGCTTCCGGAACCACTCACTGCACATTTAGTGCGGCAGGACGGCCCGGCTGCGTGAAGCGACGTATCTGTACGTCACTTCCTGGTCTGGGGCGCATGGGCATGTGATTGGACACAGGGGGAGCCAATCAGTGGGTCTGGCGGACCCGATGTCCACCAGGACCTGCTGATCGCTCCCTAAGCAGACAAAACGGCGGTCTGCTTATGTAAACAAGGCAGATCGCTGTTCTGTCAGTGGAGAAGGTAGAAATCTTGTGTTCCTAAGCAGTAACAGGGATCTCTATCTTCCCCCAGTCAGACCGTCCCTCACACAGTTAGCAAGCACTCCCTGGGGACACATTTAACCCTTTGATCACCCCTGATGTTAACCCCTTTCCTGCCAGTGTCATTAGTGCAGTGACAGTGAATATTTTTAGCACTGATCACTGTAATAAAGTCACTGGTCCCCAAAAAAGTGTCAGGTGTCCGATATAAAAAAAAAATAAATAAATGAAAATGCCATAAAAATATCGCATAGTTTGAAAACGCGATAACTTTTGCACAAACCAATCAATATACACTTATTGGGATTTTTTTTTTTCTTTTTTACCAAAAACATGTAGCAGATTAAATATTGGCCTAAATTGATGAAGAAACTAATTTTTTTACATTTTTTTTATTGGATATGTTTTATAGCAGAAAGTAAAACATTTTGGTTTTCTTTTCAAAATTGACGCTCTTTTTTTGTTTATAGCGCAAAAAATAAAATACGCAGAGGGGATCAAATACCACCAAAAGAAAGCTCTATTTGTGGGGAAAAAAAGGGCATCAATATTATTTGGGTACAGTGTTGCACGACTGTGCAATTGTCAGTTAAAATAACGCAGTGCCATATGGCAAAAAATTGCCAGGTCATTAAGGGGGTAAAACCTTCCAGAGCTGAAGTGGTTAAAGGCGTTGTGACTCAGAGACTCGTCTGATTCATGAAGTATCTTCAGGCCCAACAAGTCTGAGTTCACCTCTAAAATATGTTGAAATGTTGTATTTACCATTATTCCGACACAATGTGAATTCAGTACTGGATGGACACGTCATTCTTTTAGTAAGCGATGAACAAATAAAATCCAAACTACAGCTAATACTTTTTACACAGTTACAGCAAAAGTTTTTTTTTTTTACCACTTCTGGACCGGAAGCATTTACCCCCTTAATGACCAAGCCATTTTCTGCGATTTGGCACTGCGTTACTTTAACGGACAATATCGTAGTCATGCGACGCTGTACCCAAATAAAATTCATGTCCTTTTTTCCCCACAAATAGAGCTTTCTTTTGGTGGTATTTGATCACCTGTGCGATTTTTATTTTTTAAAGCTATAAACAAAAAATGCGACAATTCTGAAAAAAAAGCCCCAATATTTTTCACTTTCTGCTATATAACATTCCCAAAATAAAAAAAAAATTAAAAATCAAATTTTTTTAACATTTTAGACCAATTTGTTTTCTGCTACATATTTTTGGTAAAAAAAATTGCAATAAGCGTATTTTGATTGGTTTGCGCAAAAGTTATCGCGTTTACTAACTACGGGAAAGATTTATGTAATTTTGAATGTTTTTTTTTAAACTAGTAATAGCGGCGATTTGCGATTTTTAGCGGGACTGCGACATTGCTGCGAACAGATCAGACCCCTAACTGATATTTTTGACACTTTTGGGGGGACCAGTGACATTACTACAGTAATCAGTGCTAAAAATATGCACTGTTACTGTAATAATGACACTGGCAGGGAAGGGGTTAACACAGTGGATGAGCAAGGGGTTAAATGTGAGCCTAGGGGAGTGTTTTCTAACTGTATGGGGGATGGACTTGTGAAATGATCATAGAGACCTGTATTCCTATATAGAAGGATCACAGGGGCTCTGTGATCATTACAGGTAGAAGAATGGTCAGCTGTGTTTACAACAGCCGACCGTCCTTCTCTCTCAGTGGGGAATGATCGCAGGTGTCAGGCGGCAATCAGAGCCACCTGAACCGTGCATTGGAGTCCCCGCTGCCAAGTGGGGGCAGGAGTGCACCGCCGGCAGGGCACGCTCGCCCCTAGCTGCAGGTGCGCGACTGATGTAGGGCTACGTCGGCTCACACAGGAGGGGTTGCCTGCTGCAGTATATCTGCGGCAGGCGGTCTGGTTAAACCATATAAATATAACCTGACTGTTGTCAGTGAAGTAGTTTGTCCCAACTTTGTAACTGTCATTTTTTCCTAGACAGCTTGGATTATATGTAAAGACCCAGTCACACTATGTGCAGTGACTGCCATTTTTCTGCATTAGATCAATGGCAGTTGTTTCAAGGGCACAGAGAAAACAATTGTTTGGACCGTGTTACACTGCAGTGCCACCTTCAGGTGGGTTGCCTAAAAATACAGACATGCCACACTGATCACCAGTGCCCTGATTACTGTGAAGTAAAAAAACGTGTCCATAAGTCCCCCCAATCATGCCCATCAGTGCTCACAATCAGTGCCCATAGTGCTGCCAGTCAGTGTCCATCAGTGCCGCCCGTCAGTGCCCATCAGTGCCGCCCATCAGTGCTGCCCGTCAGTGCCCATCAGTGCCGTCCTTCAATGTCCATCAGTGCCACCCGTCAGTGCCCATCAGTGCCACCTTTTAGTGCCCATCAGTACCGCCTATCAGTGCTCATCAGTGCTGCCTATCAGTGTCACCTATCAGTGCGACATATTAGTACCACCTCATCAGTGCCCATAAGTGCCACCTCATCAGTGCCCATCAGTGCCGCTTCATCGGTGCACATCAATGAAGGAGAAAAAACATACTTATTTTCAAAATTTACTCACAGAAAATAAGAAAAACTTTTGTTTTTTTTCAACATTTTCTGTCTTTTTTCTTTTTTTTTTGTAAGAAATAAAAAACCCAGAGGTGATTAAATACCACTAAAAGAAAGCTCTATTTGTGTGAAAAAATTATAAAAATGACCGCGCAATTGTCATTCAAAGTATGACAGCACTGAAAGCTGAAAATTGGCCTGGGCAGGAAGGAAGTGAAAGGGCACTGTATTGAAGTGGTTAAAGGGATGTTTGGGAGCTCATGGAAGATGTTAGAGGCAGGAAAACACAGTAAGACAAGGTTTAGTCCTAAGTTGTGCTCTAAAGAAGAGGGTACATCCCCCGAAACCCGTCAGCTGGTTCATGATGTTTGTTTGGGCTATATGAGTTCTGTTGTGTTAAAGACCTTTGGTTCCTGAGTTTACAACGTTATTACATTTATTGCTTTTGCGAGGATGTACTCTTCGATCCATTAATAAACTGCTGTTGATATTGCAATAATGCACAAGGCCTTTGCATCCTCTTGTTTCACTTTTATGTTAGGTTTAGACTTGCATCTAAACCGCATTTGGATCTCTTTTCAGAGCTGTTTGACAGGCGGGACATTTGCGACGCCTCCTCACCCCCTGTTTTAATTCCATAATTGGCACAAATCATCTTTTACATTTTAACAAACAATTGGGTAATATATTGTGTTTTTGTGTATTAAAATGTACTAAAATGTATTAAAAAAAAAAAAAAGGCTGTGCAAATACTGGCTGACATTGCAACACCCACCATTTTATTCTCTAGGGCCTCTGCTTAAAAAAAAAAAATATATATATATATATATATATATATATAGTTTTTGGGGGTTCCAAGTCACTTTCTAGCAAAAAAATTTCGATTTTTACATATATGTGAGAAGTGTCACAATTGGCCCGGTGTTGAAGTGGTGAAGTGGTTAACGCACCCCAACGGCAAGTCTAAAAAAGCCCAAAGAAATTATTTAATTATAAAAGGGGCATTAACCACTTAGCAACTGCCCTATAACATAGGCATATATAAATACGTGATCCTGCACGTCCGGGTAGGGGGGCGTAATTGCGTGCCAACGGCAGCTTGCTCCTGCTGTGATTACACACAGCTGGTACAGCGGACTTGCAGGAAACCTCCAATCATCAGCCAGAGAGACAGAACTGCAATGTGTCTATGTAAACAAGGCAGATTGATGTTCTGTCAGGAGGGAAAGCATGGATCCTGTGTCTCTGCAAAGCAGGGACAAGGATCCATGTCTTCCCCTAGTAAAAGCACCTCCCACAGTTTAGAAAAACACTGGTCAGGCACACCGTTTGCTCTCCCCTAATAATAACCCCTTACCAGCCAGTGTCATTAGTACAGTGATAGGGCATATTTTTTTTAGCACTGATCACTTTATTAGTGTAATTGTTTCCCAAAAAATGTTCGCCACAAAATCGCAGTCCCGCTATAAGTCACTGATCCCCGCCATTATTAGTAAAAATAAATAAATAAATAAATAAAATATTCCATCGTTTGTAGACGCTATTACTTTTGCGCAAGCCAATCAATATATGCTTATTGGGGATTTTTTTTACAAAAAATATGTAGCAGAATACATATTGGCCTAAATTATTGAAGAAATTAGTTTTTTTTTTTCAATTTTCTTATTGGATATGTTTTATAGCAGAAAGTAAAAAATATTGTTTTATTTATTATTTTTTCAAAATTTCAAAATTTTAAAAAAACGCAAAGGCGATCAAATACAACCAAAAAGAAAGCTATTTTTGTGGAAAAAAAGGGAAAATAAATTTTATTTGGGTACAGAGTTTGCGCAATCGCGCAATTGTCAGTTAAAGTAACGCAGTGCTGTATCGCAAATAATGGCCTGGTCATGAAGGGGGTAAATCTTCTGGAGATAGTGGATGTGTATAGAATATTTTTAGAGGAATTTGTTTGGTGTCACTTTATAGAGTTTGCGATAAGAAAAAAAAAAATTACCAGAATAGCCCGGAATGGTATATTTTTAGAATTACGTTGGTGTAGCTGAGAGCAAAATTTTCCAATACACAATTGATTTCCTGTTAAGTTACGCAATAGAAAAATACCGCTAACTCATTTTTTCCGAAAATGTTCAGATACATAGAATAAGCGGCACGGCCCAGATCCAGCAGGTCGGTATTGGTGTGCAGGTATAAAGGAAATTTTTTCTTGCAGGTTCAGAGCTCCCGAAAACCATTTCTAGAAAAATATCCCAGAAGGAAAACAAACTGTTTAATCTTAAAAGTCGAGTTCCTGTGAGTGCAGATTTGTTTTTTAGCGGCCGTCGTATTTAGTATGTCAATAAAAATAAGGTCAGAGGCAGGACGTGAGGACGGCGAGAAGAAGGAATATTTTATTTATTTTTTGCTCTTTTCAATGTCAATGCACTTTTCATGCTTGTGTTGAAATCAGTGAAACAGATCACTGTGTTCTGGGAACATCGGTGAGCCAGATATACTGGGTTCAGGAGTTGACTCACCGAGCCACCGACCTCAGACGGATTTGTTAAAGGAGAACGGGATGTGTGCACATGGGATTAAAGAAGAATTCCAGGTATGCTAAATTTTTACAAGGTTGCATTGATCCATCCTGGACCTGACCGATGTCTCCGGAAGCTGGAAATGTCCTGAACTAGTCCCTGCTACTCCAGTGATCTCCACTTGCTTCTCGGTCCCGTGCTGAGGGGTTGACCTGCTGCATTATAAACACAAGAGGTTGACCACTCAGCACGGGTATCATTCAGAGAATGTTTTAAGGTTTTGCATTTGCAAAGCATTCTCTGATTAAAAGAGGTGGAGACATCTGAATATCCGATTGCCTCTCGGGGGATCAAGAAGGAATTTTTCTCCCTGCTGTAGCATATTGGATCATGCTTTGCTGGGGTTTTTCACCTTCCTCTCGATCAACTGTGGGTATAGGATTGTGTATATAAGATTGTATGGTTGTGTTTTCTTTTCTTTTTTTTTTTTTTTACTGGTTGAGCTAGACCAGCCTTTCTCAACCTTTTCAACACAGAGGAACCTTTGAAATAAATTTCTGGTCTCGGGGAACCCCTGCTAAAAATTAAAAATCTACAACTCATGACACATTAGTGACAGTCAGTGGGAAGAATGCTCCTTATTCTTGTCATCATTGGGAAGAATTACCCCCTTACAGATAGCTAAAAGGAACAATGGTGTCAATGGGAACTTATCTGAGAGGAAGAAATTGCCCATTGCTCAAGGAACCCCTAGCAACCTCAGGAGGAACCCTGGTTCAGTGTTAATTTTGGCAGCAAATTTCAATTTAGTTTTAGTCTTAGTCTTAAGACTAAAATGCCATTTTAGTTTTAGGCGTATTTTAGTCATTTGAATTGTGTTAGTCGACGAAAACGTTTTAGTCGGTTTTAGTCGACGAAATTAACACTGCCCTGGTTGAGAAGACCTGAACTAGAAGGACTTGTGTCTTTTTTAAACCTGACTAACTATATAACTATCACCACGCTGCCTCCACACCACTACTCCAATGATCTCCACTTGCTTCGGGTCCTGTGCTAAAGCAATGTGAATACAGGAGGTTGGCCTCTCGGGAAAGGTGCCATTTAGAGGATACTTTGCATTCTCTGAATAGTGTTGGACGAACATCGGCCGGGGCGGTTCGCGAACGCCAGCCGCAAATTTTCTCAAAAGTCTGCGAACCGCGAGTTCGCGGCGGGCCCCATTGACTTTAATGGGAGGCGAACTTTAAAAACCTTTAGGTCATATTTGCAGCCACAAAAGACGTACGAGCTGTGCACAAATAATCCTAGCACATGGACAATGTCATAACAGAAGTATTGCAAATGAAAAAGTTGCCCTAATTTTTTTTTACAGCAAAAAATATATATTTTTTTTCATAAATCAGCCATAACTGACAGCAGCCGGTAAATACATTGTCTAATACATATAGGGTCCATTCACACATCTGTAAAATGGGTCCATTCCACAATTTGGCGGAACCTTTACAGACCCATTGTTTTTCATTTCCAGTCTTAAAAATTAGGCATTCACAGGATAAAGAAGTAAGTGTCGGCCATTCCAGGCCCCCAAAAATTAACCCACATGCGTTTACCTGACAGTTAAGAACGTAGTATTCTGTGGCTAAAGGTACATTAGGCATTCACAGGTAACTGAATTAAGTATCGGCCATAAAAGGCACCAAAAAATAGCCCACATGGGTTTACCTGACAGCTAAGAATGTAGTACTCTGTGGCTGAAGGTACTTTAGGCATTCACACAGTATACAGAAGTAAGTGTCGGCCTGTATAGGCTGCAAAAATTAGCTCACATGGTTTGAACTGACAGTAAAAAACTTAGTTTTTGATGGCTTGAGGTATGGTAGGCATTCACAGTACACAGAACCGTAAGTGTCGGCCTGTATAGGCTCCCAAAATTAGCTCACATGGTTTGAACTGACAGCAAAAAACTTAGTTTTTGATGGCTAGAGGTAGGGTAGGCGTTCACAGTACACAGAACCGTAAGTGTCGGCCTGTATAGGCTCCAAAAATTAGCTCACATGGTTTGAACTGACAGCAAAAAACTTAGTTTTTGATGGCTAGAGGTAGGGTAGGCGTTCACAGTATACAGAACCGTAAGTATCGGCCTGTATATTTCCTGCCCGTGTTTGCTAGACCATGTGTCTGTGTAGATAACACCCCGCTTCAATCTGTGGTATTGGGGGGCCACAGGTTTATCACACCAGTTCTACAAATAATTGGCCAGTATCTGTTGTCAATGTGTGTAGCACAGTTAACACAGCAAAAGAGGCCACATTTTTGCAGGACTAAAATACACTCTTAGAAAAGTATACTGTTAAATAACACCCCACTTCAATATGTGCTTTTGGGGGGCCACTGGTCTATCACACCAGTTGTTCAAAAAATTGGCCAGTGAGTTTGGCACTGTGTGTAACAGACTTCACTCAGCAAAAGAGGCAATATTGTTGCAGGACACAAATACACTTGAAAAAGTTTACTCAGATAACACCCCACTTTAATATGTGGCATTGGGGGGAGGGCAATTAGTCTATCACACCAGTTATAATACATTATAAGTGTTTTTCTCACTGTGTGTAGTGTTGCTGCAGAAACGCTCAGTCTCACCACCACACCTGTCACAATGCTGCACCGTGCACAATAATAGTACTAATCCACTATAATATGCTTTCTACAAAGTATATTATACTGTGGATTACCCCCCCACCCTTTTTTAGTGCACTGCACAGCAATACCAAAACATTTGCAGCCCTTTACATGACTTTTGTGGACATTAACAGAGAAATTTGTGTGTGACTGCAGCCGATCTCTAACTGACCCTACAGCAACCACAGGATACCTAGTACACCCTATAGTAAAGAGACTGTGATAGACCCTAAAAGGACATTGGAGCATTTTAAATGACTTTTGTGGACATTGACAAAGCGATTTCTGTGTGACTGCAGCCGATCTCTAACTGCCCCTACAGCAACCACAGGATACCTAGTAGGCCCTATAGTAAAGAGACTGTAATAGACCCTAAAACAACATTGGAGCATTTTAAATGACTTTTGTGGACATTGACAAAGCGATTTCTGTGTGACTGCAGCCGATCTCTAACTGCCCCTACAGCAACCACAGGATACCTCTCCCTAAGCTCAAAAGATACTAGACCTATACCGAAATACTAGCCCTGGAAAGGACTTTTGTGGATCTTCACAGCGCTACATGTGTCTAGCAAACTCTCCCTGATGAGCACAGCAGACCTCTCCCTACACTGACAGAAAGCGGAATGTGAAATGCCCGCCAGATCCGGTCTATTTATTGGGTAAGGGGACTGTCCATGTGCTGGAATGTTTCAATTGGCTGTCCCGTTCCACCTGATGGCTGTGTCATGGGTCAAAGTTCTTCTGAATGAAAAAGAAAATGGCGGCGCGGACATATTCGCGAACATCGGCAAAAGTCCGACTTTTTGCGAATTTGCGAACAAGCAAAATTCGCCGCAAACCGACCGCCGGACGAACCGCAAGGCCATCTCTATCTCTGAATAAATGCAAAGCGTTCTCTGGTTGTAAGAGGTGGAAAACGTGATGTCATCAGTCTGCCTCCCCACCACTGCTCCAGTGATCTCCACTTGCTCCAAAAGAATTCTCTGATTGGAAGAGGTGGAAAGCGTGATGTCACCACGCCGCCTCCACAACACTACTTCAATTATCTCCACTTGCTTCTGGTTCCCGTACTGAAGCATTGTGAATACAGGAGGTTGGCCTCTTGGCACAGGCGCCATTCAGAGAATGCTTTGCATCCTCAGAATTAATGCAAAGCATTCTCTGATTAGAAGAGGTGGAAAGCGTGATGTCACCAACGCTGCCTCCACACCACTACTTCAATTATCTCCACTTGCTTCTGGTTCCCGTTCTGAAGCATTGTAAATATAGGAGGTTGGCCTCTTGGCACAGGTGCCATTCAGAGAATGCTTTGGATCCTCTGAATGAATGCAAAGCATTCTCTGATTGGAAGAGGTGGAAAGCGTGATGTCACCATGCTGCCTCCACAACACTACTTCAATTATCTCCACTTGCTTCTGGTTCCCGTACTGAAGCATTGTGAATACAGGAGGTTGGCCTCTTGGCACAGGCGCCATTCAGAGAATGCTTTGCATCCTCGGAATGAATGCAAAGCATTCTCTGATTGGAAGAGGTGGAAAGCGTGATGTCACCAACGCTGCCTCCACACCACTACTTCAATTATCTCCACTTGATTCTGGTTCCCGTGCTGAAGTATTGTAAATACAGGAGGTTGGCCTCTTGGCACAGGTGCCATTCAGAGAATGCTTTGGATCCTCTGAATGAATGCAAAGCATTCTCTGATTAGAAGAGGTGGAAAGCGTGATGTCAGCATGCTGTTTCCACACCACTACTCCAATGATCTCCACTTGCTCTGGGTCCTGTGCTAAAGCATTGTGAACACAGGAGGTTAGCCTCTCGGGACAGGCACTATTCAGGGAATGCTCTGCATTTTCCGAATGAATGTAAAGCATTCTCTGGTTGGATGAGGTGGTGAGGCAGTGGAGTGATGTCAGGCTCTCCAACTCGTCCAATCAGAAAACACTTTGCTTTCATTCAGAAAATGAAAAACATTCCCTGAATAGCTACTACAATCAAAATTATGCGGCACTCCCTCCAAATATAATACCCTGATGTATATATTACCTAATAATGTTCTTACTGTGTATCGTGAATAAATATTCACCACTTCAGACAATGAATGTAAATGACAATCCACGTAAATATATGAGTACACTAATAATAATTAAATCATCCGTAATACAGAAAAAAAAATTAAAGTACATAAGGATTGTAGCATCAATCTGATTAGAAATAAGTCCCACAGTGTGAAACCACATAAACTCCTATTTCATTGTGTGCGCAGTTGTTATAGTGTACGAACATCATCATGCAAAACATCATCAAAACCCTGATGAAGTCACGAGGGCGGTGACGTAATGCATGGGAGGAGCTAAGTGAAGCCACAGCTACCGAGAGTCGGATTTCGGCTATTTTAGATAGCTTTTAAAGGCTTATTTTTAACAAATTGATGTAAGTGCATTACTTTTATTAAATTTGACATAGCTTTACATACTATACTATGGGGACCCACCTTCTGTTTTTTTTGAGCATATGTAAGCAGAGGGTAAGAAACAGAAGGTCTCTTAAAGTGACACCAGCAACATACACTATATTTCCAAATATATTGGGACGCCTGCCCTTACATGCACATGAACTTTAATGGCATCCCAGTCCTAGTCTGTAGGATTCAATATTGAGTTGGCCCACCCTTTGCAGCCATAACAGCTTAAAATTCAAGGCTGTCCACAAGGTTTAGGTGTGTGTCTATGGGAATGTTTGACCATTTTTCCAGAAGTGCATTTGTTAGGTCAGGCACTGATGTTGGACAAGAAGGCCTGGCTCACAGTCTAATTCATCTAAAAGGTGTTTGATCGGGTTGATGTCAGGACTCTGTGCAGGCCAGTCAAGTTCCTCCACCCCAAACTCCCTTATCCATATCTTTATTGAACTTGCTTTGTGCACTGGTGTGCAGTCATGTTGGAACAGGAAGGGGCCAACTCCAAACTGTTCCCATAAAGTTGGGAGCATGAAATTATCCAAAATGTCTTGGTATACTGGCGCCTTAATAGTTCCTTTTACTGGAAATAAGGGGCCAAGCCCAACCCCTGAAAAACAACCCCACACCTTAATCCCTCCTCCACCAAAAAGTTTGGACCAATGCACAAAGCAAGGTGCATAAAGACATGGATGAGCAAGTTTGGGGTAGAAGAACTTAACTGGCCTGCAAAGAGTCCTGACCTCAACCCGATAGAACACCTTGGGGATGAATTATAGCAGAGACTGCGAGCCAGGCCTTCTCGTCGACATCAGTGCCTGACCTCACTAATGCGCTTCTGGAAGAATGCTGGAACATTCCCATAGACACACTCCTAAACCTTGTGGACAGCCTTCCCAGAAGAGTTGAAGCTGTTATAGCTACAAAGGGTGGGCCAACTCAATATTGAACCCTACGGACTAAGACTGAGATGCCATTAAAGTTCATGTGCGTGTAAAGGCAGGAGTCCCAATACTTTTGGCAATATAGTGGATCACCTCCAAGGTACTTTGAGGATACTAGTGGAACAAGACACCAGTATATCAATATCCTAGGGGGGATTAAGCATATTTGACCTAATAATGTATGTTCTTAGGTTCACATCTAGAGGTGAGCGCATTGCAGTGTAGGTGGTGGGATCACGTTTTGCATGACGGTGTTAACAGAAAACTGCGCACACATTGAAAAAGAAGTTTATGTGGTGTTCACACTTTGGGACTTATTTCTAATCAGATTGATGATACAATCCTTATGGATTTTCTTTTTTTTTTTTTCCCCCATATTCCATATTGCGGATGTAGCGCTACCCCCGCAGGAGCCACTGTGATATTGGTTTGCCCGGGCCTCCCACTGATTACTTCTCAGCCAGATACAGCGTATTTTCACACAGTCAGGTCCACACACTCTTCCACTCGTTATCTTCATTGACCAGTCTAGGGGATTTGTTTTTATGTTTTATTTGGAGAACATGGATAGGAGAAGGGATTTAGTAGGATACTCCAAATTAACTATTCACAGGTGAGGACAACTCAATAGGACTGTATAGCAGATCATCTGCAGGACCATACAGCGCCTGTATGGGATGAAGAAGTCTCTTTGTAGCTGAAGGAACTCGGTGAACTTTACCTCTTCAAGACACTAGCCAGGGTCTCCTTTAGCTTGCACCCAGTAGCTGATTTTTAGCACCCAGAGGAGGATCTAACAGCACAAGTCCCAGGGAACCCCTTTATGGGGTCTGTACTCACAAGGCTCCTCAAGCACACATGGCAGCCCTCTTCAGTAGTACCAGACAGGATCTTAGGACATCCTCCCTCAGTCAGCTCTCATAAGAAACATGGGTTGCAGCTTCAGTGTTTCAGGCCCTCAGGTCGACCACCTGAGGCCATATGGCAGCCTGCACTGGGGAGAGGCAGCAGCCCCCTTCCACCTTGACCTCTCTCTGTAGAGGTAGATTGGACCACAAGCCCATGTGCTCTTCAGATATAAATACAGGCCAAAAACGATATACACTCACTCTAGCATCTAACTAGGAGACCACACAAATTATTTGTAATTATTATTGTACTTATAGAATTATAAACTGAATATTTGTGTACAATTGACAGTCACAAAAACACATTTTGAGTGTAATGATAAATATCAATAACAAAACACCCGTGATAGTCCAAAACAAATGCTGGTTTTCTATGAAAAAACACAGCATAATACTGTGTGTTGATATGTGAAATAAAGAAATCAGTGACATCATAATTGTTGATAAAGCTAAAGGGTTGCATTTCAACAATAAAGGGGCTATTTTTTGAAAAATTGTACTGTTGCTGTATATTATGGCATGTCAGGAATTTATTTATGTATTAAAGTTCCTGAAAGGTCCACTTAAATCGTGTTTAACCAAATGATTTATCCTTTATTCATTTTCTGTATTTATTTCCATTTATTTGTATTTATTTATTCATGTTTATATATATATTTTTTATTTTATATTTATTTTTTTATTTTTATATTTATTTTATAATTATATAATTTTTTCTTTCTTTCTGCACTTTTAAGCCAGCAAAGGAGCTTAGGCATTAATGACATCATAGACTCCACGTTGGTAAATGAGGTCCAGTAAGTGAACTTTATTACAGCTACTCCCTGGAGAAATACATCTATATCACAGCACTTTACAATACTTGAAACCAGTAGGATGGCTGCTCCGAGAATGACAACAAATAAAGCAGCGGGTTGTGTTTATGGAAGCATTTCTTTTTTTAATATTTATTTTGCCACCTACAGACCAGAAATAGAGAACCACTGACTGTAATGACTATGTGGATCATGCAATCTCAGCATGAGCTATCTACACTATTGGGACGTATAAGGGCCTTAAAATGGGGTGGGGGGAATTATTACTCAGTAAAGGCCAGCTTGACCCAAAAATATATTTTAGTTTTGCATGGTTGCTAAGTTAAATCACATTTTTTTGCCAATATTGTCTGATTATTTTTCTGATATTATCTTATAACACACATCTGCAGTCGGACAATCATCCTAAATGGTCAACATCAACAAACCATGATTAGACCCATACATGGGCACCTTTAGATCTGCAGTAATTGGTGAAGAAAGACAAGGTCAGACTAGGCTTCTCTGCTTTACTAACTGTTTTTTTTTTTTAATTCTTTTTTTTAGATTTGTATACGACATTGTAGTACATAGATTTAAGTATCAGGAGAAAACAGAAGACATTACTACATGGATATGACACTCTGGCTGTTGCAAAAACAGATCAACACGTAACTGAAAAAAATGGTGAAAGGTCTGAGGAATAAACGTATCAAGAGAGACTTAAGGAACCTAATATGTACAGTCTGGAGGAAAGAAGGGAAAGGGGGAGACATGATTACAGCACCTTAAAAAAAAGTACTCATACCCCTTGACATTTTCCAAATTTTGTCATGTTACAACCAAAAACGTAAATGTATTTTATTGGGATTTTATGTGATAGACCAAAACAAAGTGGCACATAATTGTGAAGTTGAAATAAAAAGATGAATTATTTTCCAAATTTTTAACAAATGAATATGTATAAAGTGTGGCATGCATTTGTATTCAGCCCCCCTCAGTCATACTTTGAGGAGCCACCTTTCCCTGCAATTACAGCTGCAAGTCTTTTTGGGGAAAATGTGGAAAATTTCAAGGGGTATGAATACTTTCTCAAAGCACTGTAAATCCTTTAAATACATCAAGGGGGTAAATGAGGTTGAGGAGGGCAGTATTTTCAGTATGAAACCAAGATTAAGAACATGGGGACATGACCTCAAACTACCTGGAGAAAAGTTCAAAACTAATCTTAGAAAGTATTATTTTACTGAAAGGGTAGTTGATGCTTGGAATAAACCGCCTGCAGAGGTAGTGAGCCAGTCAACAATTAATGGCTTCAAACATGTTTGGGACAAACATAGATCTATACTTTGGTCAAAAAAAGTTACAAATAAAATAAAAATAACAACGACAAAAAAATACATAAACAATGAACAGACTCGATGGACAACTTGGTCTATTTCTGCCGTCACTTTTCTATGTTTCTAATTGGGTACAGCATATAACAAATGGTCATTTTCAAAAAGAGTACTTCTGTGGACCTATGGCCTCAAATTATAGACCTTTTAGACTTATTATATACACTGGTTTAGACTAGGGGTGGAGAGGGGTGTCCCATTGTAAGAGTATATTTTGAGTCAAACCTGTGGACCATTCAGATGATCAAGAGAGAGTCCTCTACTGAACATTATGACTCCGGTGGGACCTCCCTCCCCCTGAACCGGATATGATCTCTGAATGTCTTGAAAAAAACGTATCATTTCAAAGAGAGGGGCTTTTACTTACTTTTGGATAACTAAAAAAACTGTTTAATATTTTTTTTCTTTCTCAGCCTGAGTTCGAAGTGGTTTAGTCACTTGTTGTTCGTGTATTAACACATGCCCAAGCCCTGTAAGGCTTAGTGCATACTGGGCATTTGCCCCTAATGCATGAGATCCAGGCATTTGGTGTGGGTGGAAGGAACAGGCACACCGTCCAGCCCCACTGCCTCTTGTAGACTTTTACAGACTGCCAGTATTGGGGCTGGATGGTGCACCAGTGACTTCCGCCCATACTTAAATACCTGGATCTCATGAACCGCGGCTAAACACTTATTGGGGTTGATTTACTAAAACTGGAGAGTGTAAAATCTGGTGCAGCTGTGCATGGTAGCCCATCAGCTTTTAAATTCAGCTTGTTCAATTAAGCTTTGACAGTAAAACCTGGAAGCTGATTGGTTTCTATGCAGAGCTGCACCTGATTTTGCACCCTTCGGTTTGAATAAATCAACCCCCGTGTGCCTGAGGCCTTGACATTCAAAAATATATTTTCTAAAAAGCTATGTCAATTCTCACATTTTGGAGCTGCCTCGTTCTTCCATCCAACATACTAGACAGGCAGCTCCACGTGTTGAGGAACATTGGAACTAACGCTCAGAGCTGCCTCCTTTTTGCATGTTTTTCTAAACGAGAAAGGATATATAATCGAAAAAGTGAAAAAAAAATGGAGTTGACTCTTTTGTATTGCAAACCCTTCAATTTAGAGAAACACTTTTGAATGCTTTCCAAAGCATTCGGGCCAGTGAGTTCCCACAGCCAGTTACATTGCAAATTTGGAGCACGTTAAACCCTCAATATGAGACAAGATCCAAGAACGTCATATGACATGGTGCAGACTCTCCCTCGAGCTGTGCTAAGATATTTGCATTGTGTTTTCCAAAGAATATTCATCAAAAGTGTCCGTGGACATGGGATAGAGGTTGCCAGATACAGGGGATTTTGTTCGAGAATCTGCCAGTTTTTACGACACAGAAACAACCAAAACAGATGACGTTGGACTACAAACATCTCTCCCTCAAGCAAGTGGTGATATCCAATTTAAATTGTGCAGCTCTGAAAGTTCTCCTAAAACCTAAAAGATTAGAACAGACATTGTGCAGTAAAAGATTTGCTCTTTTTTTGTTAAAAAAATTATATATTTTTTTACATTTTGTTTACATGGATATGCAAAGTTGGGAATCCTCCAGCTATAGACCAAAAGTTGGCTAAACTGAGAATACTGGCCTTATGGTGCTTTATTTAGGTCAATGTACCGCTGTGTTTGCTGTGTCATGTTGGAATTTTCAGTCTTGTTCATGTTGCGCGTGCAAAAGGAGCACAGTATGCTGTATAAGCCCTGCAGATTTAAAAACGGTAAGTATCCCAGTAGCAGTGGCAGCAAAACAATGTTGCATATCCCTAAGATAACGTCAGTTTAGGCTTATACAACCTGGAGGTGATTTGTGCTTTTGATAGTTTGGTCCAGGAAATATTACAGTTTCCAGTAAACTGTAAAATCAATACCGCAAACATGTTCAATTGCTGCAGTGTTTGGCAAGCTAAAGGCAACTCTAGTAAAAAGAAAAAAAGAAACATAAAACAAAACCCTTTTTAAAACTCTAGTAAAGAAATTGATAGATTTCTAGGATGACACAAAAAAATGCAACTTGAGTCCCTACAATTTGTAAAAATATGGCTATTAGGTTGCTAAAAAAGTAATTATTTCTTTGACCTTTTTAATCTTTATTTGATGGGTTGTAATAGTTCTACTTTGTTTATCAAATTTGGCTTGTTAGCTTTTTTAAAAAAAAAAAACTTTTATTAAGTTGTTAACTTTTATTAAACTTTTTTACGCTAGTAAAGAAATTGTTAGAAACAAATTGACTATTGAAAAAAAAAATCACTATTAAGTTGCTAAAAAAGTAATCTTTTCTTTGACTTTTTTTATCTTGATTTGATGGGTTGTAATAGTTCTATTTAGTTTATCAAATTTGGTTTGTAAACCTAAAAACAAAACCTTTTTAAAACTCTAGTAAAGAAGTTGATAGATTTCTAGGATGACACAAAAAAAAATGCAACTTGAGTCCCTACAATTTGTAAAAATATGGCTATTAGGTTGCTAAAAAAGTAATTATTTCTTTGACCTTTTTTATCTTTATTTGATGGGTTGTAATAGTTTTACTTTGTTTATCAAATTTGGCTTGTTAACTTTAAAAAAAAAAAAAAAACTTTTATTAAGTTGTTATTTTTTATTAACTTTTATTAAACTTGTTTACGATAGTAAAGAAATTGTTAGATAACAATTTGACTATTGAAAAAAAAAAATTCACTATTAAGTTGCTAAAAAAGTAATCTTTTCTTTGACTTTTCTTATCTTGATTTGATGGGTTGTAATGGTTCTATTTAGTTTATCAAATTTGGTTTGTAAACTTAAAAAAAATAAAACTTTTAAAAACTCTAGTACAGAAGTTGATAGATTTCTGGGCTGACACAAAAAATGCAATTTGAGTCCCTACACTTGACTATTAAGTTGCTAAAAAAAAAGTAATATTTTCTTTAATCTTTTTTTATCTTGATTTGATGGATTGCAATAGTTCTATTTAGTTTTGCCATGTAAACTTTTTTTTTTTATGCTGAATTATTTAGGTATATAAAACAATTCCATAGAAATCTACTAGTTTTTATTACTTAAATAAAATTGGTTAAAGACATTATCACAGCTTTTAGCAAAATACTTTATCCATCCTTATCCTCCTTATGTAAAAAATATATATTTATACTGAAGAGCACGTGTTTCTCAGATCAAAAAGTCTACTTCATTGGGAAATGTGGAAGGGAATTCTTCCCCACATGGGGGTCAAGATAGCCTGGTGGTCGAAAAAGCTGAAGCAGGAAGTTCCATGCGGGGGTGGGGTTTTCTCACTGGGCAGTGGCTTGGACTATTGTATTTTGTCACAGCCTGTTTCTCTTCTACTGTTCCCTTATGGCTCCATGGAAGATGAAATGAGCAATTCCAAGGACTGACTCACATTACAGCTTAGATAACATAGTAATTGTTAGTATTTGGAAACTCACTCTGCTTCAATGTTTCCTTGGGAAGCAGATTTTTGATCCAAAAAACACATGCTCCTGTGTGTGTGTATATATATATATATATATATATAAAAATATATATATAAATATATATATATATATATATATATATATATATATATATATATATATATATATATACATACATATACATATAAATATATAAAGTTTATCTACAGTGCATTTGTAAAGTATTCAGACCCCCTTTTTTTTTCATTAATCAACACTCAGTACCCCATAATGACAACGTGTATACAGAATTTTAGAAATGCTGTGAATTTATCAAAAAGAAAAAAACTGAAATCTCACATGTACTTAAGTATTCAGACCCTTTACTTAGTACTTTGTTGAAGCACCTTTGGCAGCAAATACAGCCTCGAGTCTATTGGGTTTTATGCAAAAAGCTTTGCACACCTGGATTGGAGGATTTTCTGCCATTTTCTTTGTAAATCCTCTCAAGCTCAGTCAGGTTGGATAGGGACCATCAGAGGACAGCCATTTTCAGGTCTCTCCGGAGATGTTCAATAGGGTTCAAGTCAGGGCTTTGGCTGGGCCACTCTAGGACATTCACAGAGTTGTCCCTAAGCCACTCCTGTGTTGCCTTGTATGCTTGCTTAGGATCGTTCTGATGTTGGAAAGTGAACCTTTGACCCAGTCTAGGGTCCTGAGGACTGTGGAACAGGGTTTCATTGAGGATATCTCTGTACTTTGCTTCGTTCAGCTTTCCCTCAACCATGACCAGACTTCCAGTCTCTACTGCTGAAAAACACCCCCACAGCATGATGCTGCTGCCATCATGCTTCACGGTTTGGATGGTATTGGGCAGGTGATGAGCGGTGCCTGGTTTCCTCCAGAAATAATGTTTAGAATTCAGGCCAAACAATTCAATATTGGTTTCATTAGACCAGAGAATTTTGTTCCTCACAGTCTGAGAGTCCTTCAGGTGTTTTTTTGCAAACTCCAAGCAAGCTTTCATGTGTTAGCCACTCTGTCATAAAACACAGATCAGTGGAGGGCTACAGTGATGGTTGTCCTCCTGGAACTTTGTCCAATCTCCACACAGGATCTTTGGAGCTCAGTCAGAGTGACCATCGGATTCTTAGTCATTTCTCATACTAAGGCCCTTTTCCCCCGATCGCTCAGTTTGACTGGGTGACCAGCTCTAAGAAAAATTCTGGTTGTGTCAAACTTCTTCCATTTGAGAATTATGGAGCCTCTTGGGAGCCTTCAGTGCAGCAGAATTTTATTTGTAGCCTTTCCAAGATCTGTGCCTTGCAATAATACTGTCTCTGAGCTCAGCAGTTCTTTTGCTCTGATACAGTATGTATTGTCAGCTGTGAGGCTTTTTGTAGAGAGGTGTATGCCTTTTAAAATCATGTCCAATCAATTTAATTTACCACAGGTGGACTCCAATCAAGGTGTAGAAACATCTCAGCGATGATCAAGAGAAATGGGAGGCACCACAGCTAAATTTCAAGTGTTGTTGCAAAGGGTCTGAATACCTATGCAAATGTGATATTTCAGGGTTTTTTTGTCTAAAATTCTGTTTTCACTTTGTCATTTTGGGGGACTGAGTGTAGATTAACCACTTAAGGACCAGAAGATATACCCCCTTAATGAGCAGGCCATTTTTTGCCATGCGGCACTGCGTTACTCTAACTGAAAATTGCGCTGTCGTGCGACGCTGTACCCAAATAAAATTGATGTCCTTTTTTCCCACAGATAGAGCTTTCTTTTGGTGGCATTTGATCACCTCTGCAGTTTGTATTTTTTGCACTGTAAACAAAAATAGAGCGACAATCCTGAAAAAAAAAAAAAAAACAATAATTTTTACTTCCTGCTATAAAACATTCTCAATAAAAAAAATTTAAAATCAAAATTTTTCATAATCTTAGGCCAATATGTATTCTGCCACATATTTTTGGTAAAAAAAAATCCCAATAAGTGTATATTATTTGGTTAGCGCTAAAGTTACCATGTCTACAATCTAGGGGATAGATTTATGTCATTTTTAAATTTTTTAACTAGTAATGGCGGCGATCAGCAATTTTTAGCAGGACTGCGACATTGCGGCAGACAGATCGGACACCTAACTGACACTTTTAACACTTTTGAGGGGACCAGTGACATTACTACTCTAATCAGTGCTAAAAATATGCACTGTTACTGTAATAATGACACTGGCAGGGAAGGGGTTGAGTGTGTGCCTGGGGCGCTCAAAGGGTTGAGTGTGTGCCTGGGGGTGCTTTCTAACTGTATGGGAGATTGACTTGCTGCATGAACACTGAGACCCGTGTTCCTGAATAGGAGGAATACAGGATCCCTGTGCTAATCTCTGACATAACAGCGGTCTGCCTTGGTTATATTGGCAGACCGCTGTTCTGTCTCCATGGGGGAGTGATCTCGGGTGGCCGGCGGACATCACGTCCACCGGACCCGCTGATTGGCTCCCCCTTTGGCCAATCAGAGCGTGTGCGCGCCCCCACTATCAATTACACGAGGCGACATATAAGTATGTAGCTTCGCATAATAGAGCCGACCTGCCGCAGTAAAACCGGTGGTCGGTAAGTGGTTAATGAGAAAAAAATGTACTAAAACAATGGTAGTATCAGGCTGCAACATAACAAATAGGGGGTGTGAATAATTTCTGAATGCACTGTACTGTATATATAGGCTGTATAAAGGACATAATGCAAATCGATAATATATGTATCAGTGCATGAAAAAAATAGTTATAATATCATGTGAAGGATTGTAAATCATAAGGAGGTTGAAGGCTCCTAGTTGCGAGACTCTGCTGTTAATGACAGTGCTGCTCTTTTGCTAAAGATTGGGAACCACTCCAACTCGTACCTGATCATGTGATCACTTTTACAGCCAATCATAGCGATTATTTTTATTATTATTATTAACCACTTCAGCCCCGGAAGCTTTTACCCTCTTAATGACCAGGCCATTTTTTGCGATTCGGCACTGCGTTATTTTAACGGAAAAGTGCACAGCCATGCAATACTGTACCCAAGTACAATTGATGTCCTTTTTCCCCCACAAATAGAGCTTTCCTTTGGTGGTATTTGATCACCTCTGGGGTTTTTAGATTTTGCGCTATAAACAAAAAAAATACTGCCAATTTAAAAAAAAAAAAAAATATATTTTTTCTTTCTTCTATAAAACATACCCAATAAAAAAATTGTAAAAAAATCTGATTTCTTTATCAATTTAGGCCCATATGCAAAAAAGAGCGACAAGTTTGAAAAAAACACCATATATTTTACTTTCTGCTATAAAACATTCCCAATAAAAAAAAATTAAAAAATGTAATTTTTTTTATCATTTTAGGCCAATTTGTATTGTGCTACATATTTTTAATAAAAAAATCCCAAAAAGTGTATTTTAAATGTTTTATTTTTTATTAGTAATGGCAGCGATCAGCATTTTTTAGCGGGACTGCGACATTGCGGCGGACAGATCGGACCCCTAACTGACATTTTTGACACTTTTTGGGGACCAGTGACACTAATATAGTAATCAGTGCTAAATATTATGCACTGTTACTGTATAAATGACACTGGCAGAGGAGGGGTTGATACTGAGGGTGATCAAAGAGGTTAAATGTACGGTATGCCTAAAGTGCTTGCTCACTGTGTGTGGGGGGATGGTTCTGTGACAGGCACAGAGAGATCGCGGTTTCAGCTTAGCTGAAACTTCTGATCTCTCCCTGCCTGTCTGACAGAAGATCCGTCAGACAGAAGATCTAGATTTGTTTACATAAGCAGGCGGGTCTTTGGTCAGTTTCCCTGACGATCGCAGGAGGGCAGCGGCAATCGCCGCCGCTCCTCCCACGGCCTGCCTCCGCTCCTCCCGCGGCCTGCCTCCGCTGTGTCTGAACACAGCGGGAGCGCAGCTCTGGCGGCGCGCACGTGCCGCCGAAACCTCGTGCAACAAATCACGTAGTATTATATGATTTTGCGCAGCCGAGCCTCCCTGCCGCAGTAATATTACGGTGGGCGGTCAGCAAGAGGTTATAATACAGGATTTATATAGTGCCAACAGTTTGCGCAGTGCTTTACAATATGAGGGAAGTCAATACGGTTTCAATACAGGAGAAATTAGAGGGCCCTGCTCGTTAGAGCTTACAATCTATAATGGAGGGTCAAGTAAAACAAAAGGCAATAACTGTGGGGGATGGGCTGATGGAGAAAATGGAAGTATAGTTGTTAGGTGTGGGTAGGATAGGCTTCTCTGAAGAGGAGGGTTTTCAGGGATCGTCTAAAAGCTAATAGAGTAGGAGATAATTGGACAGATTTGGGTAAGGAGTTCCATAGGATTGGAGAGGCTCTGGAAAAGTCCTGGAGGTGAGCATTGGAGGAGGTGATGAGGGAGCTAGAGAGCAGGAGGTTTTTAGAGGAACGAAGAGAGTGATTAGGTTGGTATTTAGTGATCACATGGATTTGTTTACAACACAAACATGAAACATGGTTCCGCTGTCATTCCACTGTCATCAAAGAGCAAGGTACGGTAATGGTTGGCTGGGTTGTTAAAGTGAAAGTCACAGAAAAAAAAAAAAAAAAAACTTGAATTTAAAAAAAGAAATCGAAAATTTTTTTTTTAATTGAATGCATTTTAAAACCCCCCTTTTATCAAATATATATATATATATATATATATATATATATATATATATAATATAAAAATACATTTGGCATGGGCTTTTAAAATAATGCCAAATTTAGAGTCAGCACAAACAAGCTGCTGAAACACACGATCTCACTGTGCCTGTGTGACAGGAGAGCTGCCTGCTTTGTTTACATAGGCAGGCGGCTCTCCTGTTAGTTTTTCCGAAGATTGCGGGAGGCCAGCGGTGATTGCCGCCGCTTCTCACGCGGTCTGGCTCCTGCTGTGTCTAATCACAGCGGGAGTGCCGCTCCGGCGAGACCGCCCGCGCATAATCACGTAGATCTATGTGATTATGCGCAGCCGAGCCGCCTTTCTGCAGTAAATCTGCATGGGGCGGTCGGCAAGTGGTTAAATACTCTCTTTGTGATTACATTCTTTTTTTCCTTTGTCTGATCCCTTATGGCAGGGGTGACAAACTCAGTTTTATGGCGGGCCGCATCAGAATTATGGTTGCCCCCAAAGGGCCAGTTGTACCTGTAAGACTATTGGAGACTGCTCAGACCGAACACCATGACAGAACCATGTTCTGTTTGAGAAGCCTTTCAATAATGTTTCTTGGATGATCCCAGCGGTGTGCAACCCTCCTTTTTAACTGGCATAGAATTGTATTATTCTTAAAATAATTTTAGGTTAATGTCCAGAGGACCCCCCTTATATTAAGTGTCAAGAGCCACCCCACCATCAGAAGTTAAAAGTCCTCCACCCTCCATTACATCACAGTGCAACCCCCATGTGCTGCTACCAGGAAGAAGCATGGGGTCGAGCTGAGCAGCAGAAAGTGCAGGGTCTGGAGGAGGACCAAAGGAGGGCTGGAGTCAGCTGCCGGAGTCTGCTGAATGCTAAGACCAAGGGATGTGGAGACAAAGGGGTGTTGGGTTTTCACAAAGAGTCGCAGGATCTTTAAGAATAGTTATGTCATCCTCTCTGCTGCCGACTACTGAGAAAGGGGGGGTGGTGGGTCCTCGTCTGCACAGAGAAGAACAGGATCTGTTGAAGGAGTTCTGTCCTCCTCTGTTGTTGACTGCTGAGACACTGTGGAGGTGGACACAAGGGGGGTGCCACAACTGCAGGAGAGGTGTGAGGGCCACATGAAATGGCCTATAGGCCTGCGAGCCTTGTTTTCAACACGTGTGCCCTATGGGCAAATACAATTGGAAGGAAGAAGGACTTCAGCGGATGAGAGGAGTCCCAGGACTTTCTGTTGCAAAAATATTGCTTTCTAACCAAACTGATACTTTTTGCTCTGTGTCTGAAGCGTCTTTACTTGTTGACTAGGTGGTTCAAATATAGCTCTGAATAAAAAGCAGATTCCATGCCCCCTCCATAGTGACTTTCTGGTATTTGATGATGAAAGGGTGGAGCCCCTGAGAAAAGGGCATCATTATTCTTGAGTAGCATGATATCTAAGTATAGCCCTGTCTCCATTGTCTGTGTTCTGTTGTCACTTAAACACATATTCCAATGGATTAAACGAGAGTTGGAATGCTTGGGTTTGCCAGGACTGGGATTCAATAATGACTTTACAAGTGATTGCTAAAACTCAAAGTGTCATAGGGAATACCCAATTATGAGCTAGCTAAGTCTTCTCCTAGTGCTGATTGATACATCGATCAATAAATGTCATGATCAATAAAGGTAAAGCTGAACTCCAGGTAAACAGCTAGATACAAAGAAGACATACATATTCTTTTTTCTTAAGCGGTACGGTGCACACAGTAGCGTAGCGTGGGTTGTCAGTGCCGGGGCAAGGCAAGTCATTTGTGGCCCCTCACTAGTGGACTTTTAGATACCCCCACCTTCATCACACCCCCAGATACCCCACACTGATCACACCCCCCACACTGGTTGCCCCCCTCCCCCATGCTACACCACTGTCACCACCTGGCAAATGCCCTCTGAAGAGTGATCCAAGGTCGATCTCTCCTTGGAGACCACCACAATTCATGCCAGGCCAGGAACTGAGGGGAGACCAGGCCAAGGTATAAACAGACAACAACAAACTTGGGTATAGCGACTAAGGGTTAAACTTCTTGCTGCCCTTCTTTTTCCTACACAGGGAAGGTTGTCACAGGGATAAGACATGAGGGGACATCTCCCTGATCGGATCACAGACAGCAATAAAGACCTGACTAAAATCTGAACTCCTCCATATACTTTCTGGAGGAGGCCTGTAAGGCTTTATTGAAAAACTGGTCAGTATACACACAGAGGACAGGCAGGAAGGGCGGTGGGAACTATGAGGAGACATTGCCGAGGTAATGGCTGCTTATCCACAGAATGCCAGGACAGTCTGGGCAGGACTCCACACTTGTTTACAGTAATAAATGGAACTTACCTGGAAAAGATGCGACCATTTCCACCCCAAATGACAACAGCTCTGGCCAATCCTGACACGAGTGTCACAAACGAACCCTGCCCA
This sequence comes from Pelophylax lessonae, assembly GCF_965119305.1. NCBI lineage: Eukaryota > Metazoa > Chordata > Amphibia > Anura > Ranidae > Pelophylax > Pelophylax lessonae. The sequence goes on along the minus strand of NC_138770.1, from coordinate 639,689,455 downwards.
CTGACTGTTTTGTCCAGCCAGTTCTCTGCTGAGGATGGGACGTCTGTTGTCAGGGTGCTGGCGACTCTGTTGCTGCAGTGTGTCGGCATGTGTCTGCATGTGTGTCAGTACGGTCTGCGCCCCTTTAAACCTTGCGACTGGGGTGAACGCACCGGCTGCCCTGCCACATATGCCACTGGGTCCACACACTCAATACTAAACACCAGGTATAATAAAAAAGTAAGCACACAAAATTATGTGCACAAGGTATACACATAATCTGCCTCCTAAGAGAAGAGACCCTGGTCCTGATCCCCTGGGGTGCAAGACTCCTGATGGTGACTAGGGTACTCATAGTCCACCCAGTCAAAACAAGGTGGACCCCATTCTTCATTGTGGGGGTTACGTTCCGGACCCAGCCGCGAAAAGTGAAATTCCGCGAAATAGAAAAACCCTATTAAAATGCATTGTAGGCATGTTTATTTTACTGTCACTGTACGTGTAAAAGCATTTTAAGGTCTTTAAACACACTTTTAAAACAATAGAAACTCATTTAAACACATAAAAGATACTTAGAGACATAGCAAGAGCTATGGAAAACACAAAAATATTTCAATTTTAATGATTTATATAGTAAAATAACATTACAAAAAAAAACGCGAATTACTGGGACCGCAAAAACTGAACCGCGATGGAGCGGGGGATTACTGTACTGTCATTAGGTGATGCTGCTCTCTGCCGATTTAAGGATCTGTCCACTGACAGAAGAAGAAGAGGATGAGAAAGACCTGTGACCAAACTGAAGACATCTGAAAAAGGTACAGCTCATTTTTTCGGGTTGGGGAGGGTTTGGGAAGGGTTGCTTCCGAGGTGGGGTGGGAGAACAAACGCCTTTAGGGATGCTGAACACTGCATTAGGCATTTTTGTCCTTTAACTTTTTTATGTGTTTTCAGTGCCATCAGACAAAATAGTGACCTCTGGAATCTGTCCCTGTCTCTTTCTGCTGAGAAAAGTCAATAAAAATCTACAAAACCTTGCAAGCATAATAAGATATATCAAGTTTTTTAGACAAGGAAGCAGGACAACCAACTGACTTATACATATCCTTTGTATGTGAAAAGAAATCACAACTTAGTTTATATGAAAACAGAATATTATAGAGAGAGAAAAGTAGAGTTAGGTCATTCCTTTTATTGGCTGAGTATGCTGGACAGGGATTCTTACAATGTTTTCTATCAATTAAGATATATTTCTACAACCAGACAATTGGAAATGGAGCGTGAAGTTTCCTGAAATGACCCTCAGGTTGTATGACTGAGAAGTCAACTGATCGGACATGTATAATATTTTAATAAAATGGAGATCTTTTTGTAAATAAACTTTTTATCTTCCAAAAAAATGGTAAAGTATATCTAAACTTAAAGTGTTACTAAACCCAGGAGCCTGCATTCACTATATCTGCTCTCCCACAGTACACAGAACATGGAAATGCAATAGTTTTAGTAAATATAAACTGCTAACTACCTTTTTCTCATCAGCAGTTATAGCTTGTGACTTCTGTCAGTGTCTTGTTAAAGCTTGTAGGAGGAGTTTTAATTCTACTCTGATTGTCCTATGAGGCTGCAGAACTTTTGTCTGGACAGTGCTGATTGGCCCTGTTCTGATCACATGCACTCTCCCAAGAAAAAAAAAGAAAGAAATCTAGCAATACACACCAAACTGAGCATATGCAGAGGGCCCCCAAGGCTCTTTACTATCAGGAAATGGATTGGGGACAGTGGATGAAGGGGAGGATCAGAGAAGATAGGATTAAAAAGCCTTTTTACACAATGCAGAGGATTAACCCTTTAGGTTCCACAGTAAGTATAATAAGCATGCTTTACTTCATATACAGACTGATTTCACTGTTGGGGGTTAAGTAACACTTTACAAAATTAAACCAAATATTGCACATGTTCTCATATTGTCAAAATGTTAATTTTTTTTCTCTCCTTTCAACTAAATCATACCTGATTATTCACAGATACTTCCTGTCTTAGGGTGGCAACACTTACTCATTTCATGCAGCTGCAGTGTTGTCACCTTCTCTTGCTCCCTACTGAGCTGGATTCTATCTATCTATCTATCTATCTATCTATCTATCTATCTATCTATCTATCTATCTATCTATCTATCTATCTATCTATCTATCTATCTATCTATCTATCTATCTATCTATCTATCTATCTATCTATCTATCTATCTATCTATCTATCTATCTAGAGTATCCTGTCCAGTTCTGGTCGCCAGTCCTCAGGAGGGATGTGTTGGAGCTGGAGAGAGTGCAGAGAAGGGCAACTAAACTAATTAGGGGATTGGAGGACCTTAATTATGAAGAGCGTCTGCAATCACTTGATTTATTCTCCCTGGAGAAGAGACGCCTGAGGGGGGACATGATAGCAATTTATAAATATCTCAAGGGTGATCTCGGCATAGAAAAACAGCCATTCAGTCAAATCGATTGCATGAGGACTCGAGGACATACAATGCGATTAGAGGAGAAGCGTTTTAACCTCAGGCAACGTGGGGGGTTCTTTACTGTTAGGGCTACAAGATTGTGGAATTCTCTACCACAAGAGGTGGTTTCTGCGGTAAGTATTGTGGCTTTCAAAAGACTCTTAGATGTACATCTCAAGGATCAGAACATTCAGGGCTGTGTGAGATGATTACGGCCACACACACCTACACAGGTTGAACTGGATGGACTATTGTCTTTATTCAACCTCACCTACTATGTAACTATGTAATATCTATCTATCTATCTATCTATCTATCTATCTATCTATCTATCTATCTATCTATCTATCTATCTATCTATCTATCTATCTATCTATCTATCTATCTATCTATCTATCTATCTATCTATCTATCTATCTATCTATCCATATTCAGTCACTTTATCAATCTATCTTGCAAACTATCTATTTATATTTTATCTATCTATCTATCTATCTATCTATCTATCTATCTATCTATCTATCTATCTATCTATCTATCTATCTATCTATCTATCTATCTATCTATCTATCTATCTATCTATCTATCTATCTATCTATCTATCTATCTATCTATCTATCTATCTATCTATCTATCTATCTATCTATCTACTAATTAGCTTTATGACCACAATAGCAACTGAAAGTGGGTGGGATATATTAAGTAGCAAATAGGTTTTGTAGACGTGATAACTTTTGCGCAAACAAATCAATATACATTTATTGGGATTTTTTTTACCAAAAATATGTAGCAGATTACATATTGGCCTAAAATGACGAAAAATTAGATTTTTATTTTTTTTTTATTTGGAATGTTTTATAGCAAAAAGTAAAAAGTATTGTTTTTTTTTCAGAATTGTTGCTTTTTTTTCGTTTATAGCGCAAAAAATAAAAAACGCACAGGTAATCAATTATCACCAAAAGAAAGCTCTATTTGTGGGAAAAAAAAGGACATCACTTTTGTTTGGGTACAGCGTTGAATGACCGCGCAATTGTCAGTCAAAGTAACGCAGTGCTGTATCGCAAAAAATGGCCTGGTCATTAAGGAGGTCATCAACCTTCTGGTCCTTAGGTTGTTAAGAATGACTTGAGGAACATAACAACGAGTTTGAGGTCTTTGACCTCCAAATTTTTCAAATTTACAATAATGCATCTGTGGAATGTGGTGATAAAAAAATGTTGATCCATGGAGGGCCCACCTCCCAACTTACAGAACTCAAAGGATCTGCGAATGATGGCTTGGTGCCAGATACAACAGCAAACCTTCAAAGGTCTGTCGGGGTCCATGTTTCGAAGGGTCAGGGCTTTGGGCAGCAAATGGGGTACTAACCCTCTTTCTCCTCTCTCTCTCTCTCTGTGTATATATATATATATATATATATATATATATATATATATATACATAAACACTATATTGTCAAAAGTATTGGGACGCCTGCCTTTACACGCACAAGAACTTTAATGGCATCCCAGTCTTAGTCCGTAGGGTTCAATATTGAGTTGGCCCACTCTTAGCAGCTATAACAGCTTCAACCCTTTTGGGAAGGCTGTCCACAAGGTTTAGGAGAGTTTCTATGGGAATGTTTGACCATTCTTACACAGAGATGTATAGTAACTAAGTAGAACTACTTCACTACTGTACTTAAGTACCGAAAGGCAGTATCTGTACTTTCCTAGAGTAGAATTTTTTTCTCCTACTTCCACTTTTACTTCACTACATTTTTTCAATGATTTCAATACTTCCACTCCGATATTTTTTTTTTGTGCTGCTTAGTTACTCGTTACAATTATAAAAATTACCACTGCCAGAACAGTAGATGGCAGGTTTCATGAAGCTCAAAACATGTGTATTATCAGCGCATACGAAAATAAATGCTACTGTATGTATAAATAAAAGCTACATCTAAAATATTAAAAAAAAATATGATGTTCAAACTTTTGACTTCTTTCTTTAATAACTACATAACACAGTACTTGTACTTTTACTTTCAGTACTTGAGTAGAAATTTTTTTTCAAAACTACTGGTACTTTTACTTTTAGTACTTGAGTAGCAAAATTTAAAAAAAACTACTTGCAATACTTAAGTACAAAAAATGTTGAATACTTTAGTACTTCTACTCAAGTCACTTTTTGATCGAGCACTTCCACTTCTACTCAAGTCACTTTTTGATCGAGCACTTGTACTTTTACTCAAGTATGGGTTTCGAGTACTTTATACAACTCTGTTCTTACAGAAGTGCATTTGTCTGGTCAGGCACTGATGTAGGATTAGAAGGCCTGGCTCACAGTCTCCATTCTAATTCATCCCAAAGGAGTTCTGTCGGGTTGAGGTCAGGAATCTGTGCAGGCCAGTCAAGTTCCCCCATCCCAAACTCATTCATCCATGTCCTTATGGACCTTGCTTTGTGCATTGGTGTGCACTCATGTTGGAGTTTGTGTAGGAAGAGCTAGTTCCTATGCTGTACTATATTGCATTAAATTACTATAGATTGGAGTGCAGTGGGTTACATATTCTTGGTTACTATCCTGCATTTACAGTTCTGAGACCAAGTAGTCCATTTTCGGACTAACTTTTTGTATGTCAGCAAAAAATGTGGTTGCTATTTATCTGCTGCCCCCTTTTCTGTAGCCTTTTTATTGTTTTTAGTTTTATTGTTTTTTATTGTAGATTCATTGAAATTCTTTACCATTGCCATTTGGAGATTCACAAACATCCAAATTTCCGAATAATGGAAATTTCATCTTAATTGCAATTTGTAACGGTATGAATCGCATATATCTACATATGCCTCCAACTTAATGAATGAAACAAAATGACTAACTTAATGAACAAATCTGAAATAAAACAAATTTTTCTGTCGTCCACACAGGAATCTGAAATGTAGTATTCAAAGATTGATCAATGATGCTTCCAATAGTACCAGAGTCCAGGAACTACCACCACTATTCAGGAACATCACAGTCTAGAAGCTGTTTACTTTGACAGAAATTAGCAATTCAAAGGTGGTTTTCCTCAGTGGAAAGAAAAAAAGTCTACCAGACACCCTCCTTATTACCCTCGGTGATAGAGTTTCCCAGCTTTTGAGGACAATTAATGGCACAATACAGGCAAAGTGTCAAGAAAATAATGCCAGTATGCAGAATGGTGCATATGAACAAACATCCATTTGAAGGTGTAGGCCGGCTCACAGGTGCATATTTGCACGTAAATGTGCACAAGAATGTGGGTATGCCTGTCCTGATGCTGGTCAGCTCCCCATAAGCACTGCTGTCTTGTCTACAGCATTATCTGTGAAATCTGTGATCTGGGACTTTGTACTTGACTACCCATTACTGACCCGGCTTGCCGGGACCTGCTTGTGATATTTGCATGTACTCACCCCAGCGTGCACTTGGACTAGGCCTCTGCCTTCTCCTTTAGTTCCTGACCTGTGTAATAATATCACGTATTAGACACACTAAAAGCTAGCGGCCATGTTGTTCAGGAATCATAGGTCGGCCATGACAGTTTTGCAGCAGCAAATACTTAGGAATGCACCTCCATTGCCTTCTAATTTAGCTCAAACTTCAAAAGAGCCTGTTATCTCAACTTTGGGACAGCAGATAACAGCACTTAGGCCTTTGCGGAGATATAAACAACTAATTAAGTTCTGGTGGGATGTTTGTTAGTTCTGCTGACCAGGGCTATCATAAAACTATGACCAAATCCATTAAGAATACAGAACATGCCTTAAAAATGATACCTAGAAATAATAGGGATCATAAAAGGCATTCAAGCCCAAAAAAGTGAACCTTCAGAGACCTCTGCCTAACAAATCCACACGCAATTTTAAACAATTTGACAGGAACATGACACATTAATAATAAGTATATATTTGACTGGAAAATATCATACTGAATGAATCAAGGTCATACATGACTAAGCTAGTACCTACAGAATGGAAGATAGCTGTCAGATAGCTCCTGGGTGACAAGCTTATCTGAGTTACCCTTTTGTTGAGTATCCCTGGACACGAAATTCAATGCTGAAAAATAATCAATCAGTTTCAAGAATGCAACTGGTACATATTGAGAGATATGAATAGTGGTATAAAACTATGTGTAAAGCAAGGCCATTATACTGTCATAAAAATGATGGCCACTCCTCAGACACTTAATTGGTCAGATGGCCTCTGTCAACGCCCCTTTGACCTCAGAGAAAAAGGGACATGCCACGACAGTTGACAGTTCTCTTTTTTTTTATATTTATAATTTTATTTAGAATTTTCAGAGGAAAAAAGAAAGAACATTACAGAATATATAACTCCTTAATAAGTAAATAGCTTACAAAGACATCAACCACATCATTTTCCTCATCACCTAGGTCTAATAAAGACCTCTGGAGATTCCGGACTCATTAATATATAATCATTTGTCAAATATTCAGCTAGGACAAGATATTGTTAGGTCATCAAGTCTCCGTCTCTATTCCCACTCATTTAATCCTTACCTCTCTTTACTTCCTTATACTTTAACCTGAATAACCTAGCCTTTAATCTTGTCTTAGTTTCCCCTTCTTCTTCTGTCTGTTCATTCCCTTCCTTTTCTATATCCCCCCCCCTCTCTCTCCTCATTCATACCCACTGTCCACACCACCCATACACAACAACAAAACAAAAAAAAAAAAAAAAAAGTTCTCCTTCCCTCTCTCCCCTCTCCCCCCCTCTCAAGGAGTGGCAAAGAACCCCTCCCCTCTCATACATCTCCTACACTCTGAGATGGGGGCCCCAGCAATTGTTTGCCCGCATCTGAGGATATAAACAAATTCCATGTTCTCCATGTTTTTTTGTATTGTTCCTGTTTGTGTTGTGAGGAAAGCACGAGATCCTCCATTTTATTAATATGTTCTAATTTTCTAGCCCAATCGAACACCGTTGGCGCTTGTCTATTTCTCCAATGTTGGGGTATACATGCTCTTGTGGCATTCATCATGTGCAGTAGTACTGATCTTGCATATTTCCTCTCTGACTGATCTGATATTTGCAGGAGGCAGAAGGCAGCTTCTTCCTTGATTTTATAGTCTGTTACTTTTTGGACTATATCACCAATCTCTGACCAAAATTTCTTTATCTCTGGACAGTTCCAGAAAATGTGATATATTGTGCCTTCCCCTTCTCCGCATCTCCAGCACCTATCTGATTCTTGAATGTACCACTTATGCAATTTATCTGGTGTGTTATACTACCTAGTCAGGATTTTATAATTTATTTCCTGCATTTTCGTGCATTTAGTTGGTCTAAATATTGCCCTAAACATTCTTTGCTTCTGTGTTTCCGTTATGTCTATATTTAGATCCACTTTCCATTTTTCCAACCATTTCAGATTCGGTTGGACCAATGGGGTGTTCAACATTCTATATAGAATCGACAATGGGCGGTATACACCTCCTGTTTTCTCACATAGTTTTTCAAAGTGTGTCAGTGGTTTCTTAAATTTTTCCGGCTCCGGCAGCGACTCTAAAAAGTGTCGCAGTTGCAATGCCTCCCATAAAAGTAGCCTATATGGACCCCCCTCATCTATTAGTCTACCGATTGAAGGCCATATCTGCTGGCTTGTAAAATTTTTGATGCCATCTTGTCCTGTTTCCTACAATTTTTTAAAATGCTGTCTCTCTAAACCTGGGGTAAATTTAGGGTTTCCCAAGATCGGATATAATGGGGATTCCATTGAGGTTAAATTTTGTCTCAGGGTCTGATGAAACCCTATTCTTATTGTATTTCCCAGCAAGGGATGTAACTTCAAGGGTTTAGGAAGCGTCTTATAGCACCAGATTGCCCTCTTTAATGAGACCGCCGTTTGTGCTTGTTCCATTTGAACCCATCTTTTCGATTCCCAATGGTGCCACCAGTCCAATATTCTATTTAAATGGATGGCGTGGTAGTATCTACGCAGGTTGGGTATAGCCAACCCCCCCATGTTTTTGGGGAGTGTTAGCGTATTGCGTGCTATACGTGGTTTTTTACCCGCCCAGATGTATCCACCAATCACACCCTAGATAGTTTTGAAGAAACTATTAGGAATTTTGACTGGGAGCGCTCTCATGATATATAAGTATTTTGGCAGGATGTTCATTTTGATTAAATTTCCTCTTCCAAACCATGACTGGAGGCCTCCCCTCCATTGTTCCAGAGTTTTCTTTGTCTCTCCAATCAAAGGGGTGAAGTTTAGTTCATAGATCTGGGCTAAATTAGCGGATATATACGTCCCTAGATATTTCACTGCTTTCTCTACCCATGAGAATCCGAAGTTGCTCTTTATTCTGTCTTTATTTGTTTGTGATATTCCCACTCCCATTGCTTCAGATTTCCTATAGTTTATTTTGAAATTTGATAACTCTCCATATTGTTTAATTTCCTCTAGGAGTACTGGTAGGGAAATTTCTGGTTCTGTCAAACAGTAAGTCGTCTGCATACGCTGCAGTCTTGTATTGTTCCTTACCTACTGTGATTCCCTTTATGTCCTGATTCAATCGAACTTTATTCAAGAAGGGCTCTAATGTCAGCACGAACAACAGGGGAGATAGTGGGCAACCCTGTCTTGTGCCATTTTTTATACTAAGAGGTTCCGACAACACACCATTTGCCTTCACTCTTGCGGTTGGGTTGGAATAAACCCTAGTTATTCTTTCCCGCATTATTTCGCCTACTCCTATATACTTGAGCACCGACTGCATAAAGGTCCATTCAACTCTGTCAAAAGCCTTTTCTGCGTTGGTGTTCAGTATGATGCATGGTAGTTCTTCTTTGGTGGCTATATGAATTAAGTTGAGAACTCTTGTAGTGCTGTCCTTTGCTTCCCTCGCCACCATGAAACCCACTTGGTCTAAGTGTATTATTTTAGGGAGTACCTTTGCCATCCTTGCCGCTAAGATTTTTGTGAAAATTTTTAGGTCCGTATTTAAAAGCGAAATGGGCCTATAACTTCCGCAATTTGAGGGATCTTTACCCTCTTTTAAGATTAGCGTTATATACGCCATTAACGTATCTCTAGGTAGCGTCCCCTCTATTCCTCTCTCATTAAACAATCTCTCCATGTATGGTCCCAAGATGGGGGCCAATACATGGAAATACTGTATTGTCAAGCCATCAGGGCCTGGCGCTTTACCACTTTTCATACTTTTTATGGCCTGATCTATTTCCATCGACAGTTGACAGTTCTCATGCACCACCAAATCAGGAACATCTGTCAAGTTTAGGAACCGATATTACCTGGCTCATTGACTGAACTCTGCTAAACCCAAGAACATTGCAAGTATTCTTCTTTTCAACTCTGTTTTATTTCTCTGTTGCTGTATTATGTCTTTATTTCTTTGAAACACCCTTATTTCTGTGAACATTTTATTTGCACCAATTTGATCTTTTCATTATTAAAACCTTATTTTGAAAAGTGTTAACCTTGTCTTTACCTGCACTATGCAAACTAAAAAAGAATCCCTGTCTCTTGAAGAGCGCTACTGTATAAATAAATCTCTGAATATACCTGTCTGTGGTGACAATGTATGTACAGTTGCTTCTGCCAACCTTATTGAACTCGATCTGATAACTTGTTGCTAATAATTGCTATTGTAAAGCAAAGATAGTATCTAATATAATCAGATTAATACATAGCTATCTGGTAGGTGGTACAATCTAACTTCATTTTCTATGAGATATACCAGTGCTGCTGCTATGTGATCTTTCTGGGTTTGTCAGATAGTGGGTCCCCTGTGGTGTGCTATGGTTTCTCCCACTGGCTGCTACATCATTACAGGACACAGTAGCCACATAGTAGCCAGTGCTAAGAATAAAGGCATGTGAAGTGGGACAGATCCAATCCCCCAGACCCGGGGAAACCGGGAGGCTAATATAAACACAGATTAATATACAATTGAAAATAAATTTAGGGTACCTAATGAATACATAACTGAATTAATCACTGGTTTACCCCCCTTCATGACCAGGCCATTTTTGAGATACGGCACTGCGTTAATTTAACAGACAATTGTGAGGTCATGAAAAAAATTGATGTCTTTTTTTTTCCCCCCACAAATAAACCTTTTTTATGGTGTTATTTGATAACCTCTGTGGTTTTCATTTTCTGCGCTATAAACAAAAAAAGACTGACAATTTTGAAAAAAAAAAAAATACAACATTTTTTCTTTTTTCTTTAAAACATACCCAATAAAAAATTGTAAAACATCTGATTTCTTTATCAATTTAGGCCCATATGCATTCTGCTACATATTTTTGGTAAAAGAAATTCCAATAAGTGTATATTAATTGGTTTGCGCAAAACATATAGCGTTTTTTTTACTAGTAATGGTGGATACAAGTGATTTTTAGCAGGACTGCGACATTGCGACGGACAAATCTGACACTAGGTGACACTTTTTGGGGACCAGGGACACCAATACAGTGATCAGTGATAAAAAAAACGCACTGTCACTGTACTAATGACACTGTCAGGGAAGGGTTAACATCAGAGGCATTTAAATGGTTAAATGTGTTCACTGGGAGAGGTTTCTAACTGTGTGGGGGTGCTATGAGTGGGGGAAGACTGAGATCCGTGTTCCTGCTTAGCAGAAACGCAAAATCTCCATCCTCCCCTCTCACAGAAGGGCGATCTGCCTTGTTTACATAGGCAGACCACCATTCTGCCCCTCTCGCAAATGATCGCCAGGTGCCGGCGAACATTGGGTCTGCTGGACCCGCTGATTGGCTCCCACAGTGTCCAATCACAGCGGGAGTGGGTCGCCGGCAGCATGTATGCATACCCCTGACCCAAAAGAAAAAAGACATACATGTACGTGATTTCGCGCTGCCGTAGTATTTATGCGTGGGGGCAGTCCGGAAGCAGTTAAAGTGAACCTGAACTCAAAGATTTTCTATTTTATAGGGAACACCTAGAAATGTTAACTGTCCCTAACTAGTACCTTGAGAGATTGAACTTTTGTTTTGAATTCCTTCTGAAAAAGAGTGCTTCCTGGTATGTGATGGTGCCTAGGCTCTCCTGTGCCTAGTCTTATAGTTGTATATCTGCAGGGTGAGATTGAAGACACTGGTATATCTGACAGCCAGTCTCAGGAGATTTTTATTGTGATTTGAACTGAGTTGCTCACTCTTCTTCTTGCTGGAGGCTTTGAGGATGCAAAGCCCTGCCTCAATCAAGATGGTTGCCTCCTTACAGAGACACAGTACAGAACAAGGCTTGGTAAGTCACTAGCGGGGGAAAGATCAGCTGCAGGGTGACCATGGGCTAGTCCTTCACCTTTTCTTTTGTGTTGCAGCTCCCACATTTCAATTCCTCTTTAAATGGGAGACCTTTCTATCTATCTACAGTTCTACTTTAGCTTTGTTGCACACTGGGAATACATTTATTTAGGATATGGTAAAGCATCCTTCTTGTCAATGTAACATTCTCTTTAAATCTGGTGGAACGTTTTCATCTTTAAACTACAGCTGGAGGACATTGACAAATAGCCTCATTTTTTTCAAATTTTTATACACTCAAGAGGGTATTGATGTCATGTATTAAGTTCTTGGCAGCAACTAAATGTACAAAAAATTGTTATCCAAATATCTCAAATTGACACCGGTCATTAGTCATAGAAATTCATACTGGGCAAAGAATTTTTTTTTTATTAGAGACATTTTTGACACATGGGGAAACTATATACACAATCTGATATAACTTGTTACATTAGAGGCATTGCTCTAAATTCAACAGGTCAAGGCAACAATGTTAAGAAATAAAAATAAGTAAATCAGAAAAAGTAAATGCTGTCACTGAGTGTTCTTTTTTTAAATTATGTATATACAAAGGTCAAATAACCCTACAAACTTAACACTATGTTTCCATTGGTAAAGGTTAGTATTGGGCCTACAAGAAATTAAGATCCTTATTATTGGTTGTGATAGGGATAAGAAAATCTCCCAGGGTTTTAATTTGCGGAGGGTTGTCAAATCCCGCTTGAAATCTTCTAAACCCAAACTTAGCTGCGAACCCTATTGAAGTCTTTGGGGGGTTAATCTTGAAGACGAGGAAGGTTTTTTTTAGCCACTTCATTAATTCCTGCATGTGCTGTAGTTGTATGGTATGGTATGGCCACTCTGAGATAACCAAGCAAGACATGCCCTGCTTCTAGATCAGCCCTTCTCAACTAGGGTTCCTCCAGAGGTAGCTATGGGTTCCATGAGATGTAGGTCATTGACCTCCCATCTGACGGTGCCTGTAAAGTTTGGGCAATGCCACGTGGCAGAGCCAGTGGCATTACACTAGTGTGACGGGAGTCACTTTGGTTGGGGAGCCTGTAGAACCCAGCTTTCCTTAGAGAGGTTGAGAAATCCCTCTCAGCTCCGTAGGCCCCTCTTATGTGTAAGTCACCCTGTGTCTAGGTCTAGTGGAGGGATCTGGGGGTCTAAAAGACCCCAAACCCCTCCTCTACTTTAAAGCATTCAAAACGCCAAGTTTGGCTGTTTTGAATGCTGTCATTTTTTTTAATCTGGCGCAGAGTACCCGGAAGTGATGTCATGACATCACTTCCGGGTTTTTGCATGGAGACCTTATCAGAGCCGAATGCGGCTTTGATCGGGTCTTTGGCGGCCGTGCAGGCTGGTTGTCCGGGTCTCCCGTCCCACCGAGCCGAGGAAGGCGGCGGGAGGGGGGGAGGATGTCCCCTCCAGCTCCTAGTAATGACAGCCGAGCAGCTTCTCAGCCGCATCGGTTGTCATTACAATGCAGCCGACTATCGGCTATGGACTCCGGTACCGGGGTGATGCCTCTAGCTGCAGGCATCACTCCGGTACATGCACTTTGCCGAAATATCGGCAATATCGGTAACCTCCGGGGCCGATTCCGATATATCGGGGAAAGTGCATATCGGCCCTCGATATATCAGCTTTTGCCGATAATCAGTCGATCCCTAATCCCCACACATTTACTTCCTTGAATTCTGTCAAACATATCACTATGCCCTGTGAGAAGCCACTGCTGTTATGTGTCATATTTCACAGAGCCTGCATTTCCGAACTACAGACGTTCTGAGAGGAGGAGCTTCAAGAGACAGAGTCAGTGCAATAATTACTACGTGCAGACAGCAAGGTATCATGGGATATGTAGTTCTTACAAAGTAAAAGTAAATAGCTGAGGAGAAGCTCCAGGGAATCCAAGAAGTTGTAGAAAGAGATGATCAGCAGACAGGCAGCACTCCCTACATAAAAGGAAAACATTTTTAAGTAAGCTTAGATTGAATTGCCAATAAAAATGCACAGTTTGTTCCCAGACGGGGTGTCTGACGGGAGGGACAATACCCCTGTTGTACATTTTATTGTGGCACAACATTCAATATTCATGTTTGAAATATGATCTTGGTTCTATTACTGTAGTTATTGATGTATTCCTCCATGAACTATTTCATTTTAAAACAGGAATTGTTATAATCAATATTACTGTTATTATTTCCCATTGCCGTTTCTTATTGTACTGATTCTTTTTGAAAAACCTTAATAAAAATTTTATTGGAAAAAAATAAAAAACGATTGTTAATATTTCTATTACAATGCTGATGTTATAAAATAAAAAGTGAATGCTGTGTCCATAGAATTTCTTTAAAGTGATATTAAAGGCTTGTTTTTTTGGGGGTTAAAATAACAAACATGTTATACTTACCTGCTTCAGTCTGTGCGGTAGTTTTGCACAGAGAAGCCCAGATCCTCCTCTTCTCTGGGCCCTCTTGCCCCCTTCCTCCTGCTGAGTGCCCCCACAGCAAGTAGCTTGCTATGGGAGCACCCGAGCTGAGCCGCAGCTCTGTGTGTCCATTCAGACATGGAGCCGTGACTGTGCCCCACCCCCTCTCTCTCCTCATTGGCTCACTGTTTTTAAAAGACAGCAGCAGGAGCCAATGGCACCCGCTCCTGTGTCTTGGCCAATAAGGAGGGATAGTCCCAGACAGCCAAGTCTTTTGTGCAACATCGCTGGATCAAGATGGGTTCAGGCAAGTATTAGGGGGGCTGAGGGGAGCTGCTGCACACACGGTATTATTGCATATATCAGCATTTGAAAAGGAATATTTAATTTTTTTCCCTTCAGATATTTTTTAGCACAAATTTATATCTTTCAAACCTTTTCCAATGATTTCTAGATATGTGAATCTAAATAGTTTAATACAAAAATTATAAAAAACATGTTAATGTTTTAAAAAAAATGCTTTAAAATCTTTTATAAAACCTAAATTTTATTTTATTTATATTTGCAAAGGGGAAAGTCTGGGTAATTGAATGTGGTGGCTTGCAGCAGTGAGAGAGACTTTATTTTGGCTGGCCATTTTGGAAAGTAATTAGAGAGAGCGCAGACATACTGAGCAATCCACGGTGTATAATGTGGCAGCGGGGAGTTTTTTGGCCTTTAGGAGGTTTCTACTACAAGACAAAGCGGTATTGCAGCAAATTGATGAGCCATCAAACTTCAGTGGCCAGAAAAAATGATATTCTCCAGATGCTGCTAGACTTCCCCTCTCACACACAGAACAGGGTATAGTTGCCCACAGACATAAGAGGGAAGTGGACCATGCACGCTTTGTGTGACCCTCAGTCCAAGTCATCTGTACAGTTCTGCAAAGCACACCTTGACTTATGAGGTTTGATCTGAAGAGAGGGAGCACAGGGAGCCATTGGCATGAGCCTAGTATTGGCATTGGCAACATTGGCCTTAGGCACCCAGAGAAAAATGTAACAATTATGGTGTTGCTTCGGGTGCCTCATTTTACTGGTCTAAAGTTGGCTTAGAGCAGGCATGTCCAACCTGCGGCCCGGAACCTCAGGCAATGCGGCCAACTGCCCCCCGACAATTTTATTTTTTTGCTGGGGAGGAAGGAAGTCAGGTCGGGGGCACGGCCACAGCAGCTGCCATCTAACGGTAGGCAGAGGCTGCCTCAGAGGGGAGGGGGGGGGGGAGCATGTGCAGTGTTTCTGACTCCTACCACCACTTTAACCACTTGCCGACTGCTCACAGTATATTTACTGTGGCAGTCAGCCCCTCACAGGCAGAGTGACGTAGGTCTATGTCGCTAGCCTGTGAGGGTCTCAGGAGCGAGCGCGCGCCGCCGGAGGCAGGCTCCTGCTCCCGCGCGGTCACGGACCCCCCCGCGCGTGTGACCGGCAGACCCAAACGTCCGCCGGTCACCCGCAATCGTCGGCGGAGAGGGAGAAAGGCAGGCGGCTAATGTAAACAAGCCGCCTGTCATTCTCCCCGGTGTATGAATGATGATCATACGGTTCTACTATGTAGAACCGTTGATCACTGTTCATACACCTCAAGCCACAGCCAATCACAGTTAGAATCACACCCCTAGGGACACACATAGCTCCTCCCTCTCAAAAAAATGTAACCCCTTCACTGCCAGTGTAATTTTACAGTAACAGTGCATATTTATAGCACTGATTACTGTAGAAATGTCACTGGTAACCCAAAAAGTGTCAAAAATGTCAGTCAAGGCTCCGATCTGTCTGCCGCAATGTCGCAGTACCCCAAAAAAAATCGCCGCCATTACGCGTTAAAAAAAAAAACAACAAAAATGACAAAAATCTTTCCCTTTGTTATTAAACGCGATAACTTTTGCGCAAACCAATTAAAATACGCTTTTTGCGATTTTTTTTTTACCAAACATATGTAGCATAAAACAAATTGGCCGAAAATGTAAAAAAATTTTGATTTTTACATTTTTTGGGGGGAATTTCATATAAAAAAATGTGAAAAATTTTGTTATTTTTGCAAAATTGACGCTCTTTTTTTGCTTATAGCGCATGATCAAAAAATCGCACAGGTGATCAAATACCACCAAAAGAAAGCTCTGTTTGTGGGAAAAAAAGGATGCCAAATTAGTTTAGGTACAGCATCGCACGACCGCGCAATTGTCAGTTAAAGTCACGCAGTGCCGAATCGCAAAATAGGCCCTGGTCAGGAAGGGGGTAAAATCTTCCGGGGCTTAAGTGGTTAAATAACTGAAGTGGTGATGGTGGTTAGAGTGTTCCTTTATTATCGCTCAGAAGAAGTAAACCTCTGTATACTGATTCCAGTTCATCTGATCATCCTCTAGTTGTGTTAAATTAGTGCGGGGGGGGGGCGTGGCAGCGCGGGAAGGGCGCAGCAGCATTTTATTACTTATATACCTTAACTATAGTATATATTTTATATGCGGCCCGAGAAAATTTCTCTACACTCAATGTGGCCCAGAGAAGCCAAAAGGTTGGACACCCATGGACTATTGTGACAAAGTGTAAATAGCCTTAGATGAGATGACTGTATTTCTACTGGTAAAAATGTATGATCAATAACTAGGGCAAATTTGCCTCTTTGGCTCTTATTGCTATAGACATAGCCCTACTTTACCCAATGGTAAATCTGCCCCTGGTGAGCAAACCCCAATTTCTAACTTGTTTCCTGGACTATTAAGAACCTTTTAGGAAGGTACCTGTAGCAAGCGTAGCTGGTGAACAACAAACTTCCGGCTAGCCACAGTTCTTCAGGGATCAAAATCAAGCAAGTAGTCCAGATCACAAGTCACACAATCAGCATTGGGGTCACTTACCAAGGTCAGTTCAGGTGACGGAAAATCAGCATCACAAGCTGGCGTCGGGGAAGGTAGCGAGGAATTAGTGTTAAGATCACCAGCCAAGGCCAGTTACAAGTAGCAGTAGAAGTATCACAAGGCAGAATTATGTGTGGGGCACAATAAAGTGGCAAGAAAAGAGGAAACAGGGTGGACTTGATCAACTGACCAGCTGAAATTCAGTTCTGCTGAACTATGGCAATTCCATTCAGCAAACCAAAGGCTGCAGTTGCAGAAAAGATAGGTCATTCTCCAGTCCATGGGGGACCTGAGTTTAAGACTCAGGATCTGACCAAGCTTTTTGTCTCACTCGCTTCACCTCCCCCTGTGGTTCTCCTGCTAAATATATTCACAAAAGTCTAGTCCTGGCCAGAACAGACCAGAAGAACAAGGAAAGAATTATTATATTGTAAAATTTTGAATCTTTGAACTGTATCCACTAACCTTGGACTTAGACACTAGTCTGTATGTGCCATTGTTAATAAAGCCTTGCTAAACATATTACTGTGGTAATGTCTAAGATATTTTGAGTGAAAATAAGGCTCTCATTTATCCAGTTCATGGTACTGTATATCTAGTAATAGGTAATCATATTCATCTGGACTTAGTCTGTAATGTTGAAGATATTTCAGAGCTTATCCATGCCACTTACTCAGCTCTAAAGTGTGTCATGAATATACCCCAAAATTCTTATCCATAGAGGTAGTACCAACATTTTAACTATTGACCATGGAAAGGCAGATATTATTGTCTAAGAACTTTTACACCTCCCTACCTGCTTTTGGTTAATAAAATCTGCCTTTCCATGTTTAATGGTTAAAATGATACTAAAGGAAAGAATAAAAAAAATAAAAATAAATAAAAGTAACAATCATGTTATACTTCCGCGCCCTCTGACGAAGTGATGACGAAACACGTTAAAGCGTGACCACGCGACTTCCACTGATTAGCGTCTACAGGCTTCCTCCGGCCCGACGGTTACCGCCGGATGGACCAGTGGTGAGAGGCAGCCATTATGTGCTTTGTATTTCTTTTACCTGATGGATTTTTGATGTGTATATATTAAATCTTTGTAAGTGCAACCAAGGAGGGGGGGGGGGTGTTTTTATTCATTAAAGTATACTGAATCACGCTATAAGTTGTCCCCTTTCCTTTGTTTGCTCACTTGCTTCTGTGCATGAATATAAGGAGCTCAACTGGATTTGAGGATTGATTGGAGGTACAACCCTTCTGCACTCTTGGGTTTGTGCTATCAGATTCTGTGAGAGAGGATCCAGTCTGGAGGAGTGCCAGCTTAAGGTGGATTCGATCAAAACACCTGTTGTCAGCCTATTGTGGTGAGTTTTCTACCATAGGGAGAGGGATCCACGAGGTGCAGTGACGGTTCACTCATCAGTGTGATTAGCCACATCTACCCTCCCTTTGGCCACCTTCTCACTTGGTGCTTCTTATGAACAATGATTAGGACTCCATGTCTGGATGTTTTTTATTATTCTAGTTTATATGTGATGGACTAATATCAGCGCTGCTAAATGTTTGACATTCCACTGAATGACAGCATCTGTTACACATGTTATACTTACCTACTCTGTGCAATGATTTTGCCCAGAGCAGCCCCGATCCTCTTTTCTTCTTCTTCTTGGGTCCCATGCTGGCAGTCCTGGCTCCTCCCCCTGCAAAGGGCCCCCCAATAGTAAGCCTCTTGCTTGGGGGCACTTGAGCAGGCTCGCTCCTGAGCCATGCTCTGTGTGTCCATTCACACACAGAGCGCAGCTCGGCCTCGCCCTCTCCTCTCTCTCGCCTCTCCTCTCTTACCAATGACTCCCACTGCCGTGTGAGCCAATGAAGAGAGAGAGAACCCGGGAGAGCTGCTGCTCTCATGCCCATTGCTGGATTGAGATGGGGCTCAGGTACGTATAAGGGGGGTCTGAGGGGGGAGCTGCACCCAAAAGGGTTTTTACCCCAATGTAAAGAATGCATAAGGGTAAAATACCTTGAGCATTCAGAACCACATTGTTGGTGCTACCTGTGTAGATAGGAATTCTGAGGTATATTCTTTACACACTTTAGAACTGAAGGAGTAGCTTGGACAAGCTAAAAAATGGTTTCAGCTTTACAGAGCAAGTCCAGTTAAATGTGACTACCCACTACTAGATATTTTGTGTGACAAAATGATTTCACATCACAAGTGGTATTTCACTTTGAGAATGTGTATATTTAAATTCGACCACTAAATCTCATACAAACTTTACCATGTTACCATGTTAAATTAATTTCATTACCATTTTAAATCTTTTTGTTTCTGCAGTCCTCATTAAAATAATACCCGCTGATTCTGCCATGAAGGTCCTTGTTCAGGCACTTCCTGTCATGATGTAAGAAAAGAAGAAGGCGCCTCTAAGTGCAGCTTGTAATACCTTTTTTTGCACACGGAGAATAGAAAACGTACAAGATGGGCGAATGTAACGTCATCACTCGGGGTCCATTCCTGACCCTGTGGCTCTGTCTTCCTAGGCCGTCCAGCAGCAATGAGAGATGGTGGGGCAGAGGAGCCCAGCCAGGGGCAGTTCCTCTATCAGAGGCTGCGATGGACCGCATGCCTCACCCATGGACCGCACAGGGCGTAGTGATGTCAGGGGGCGGTAACGCATTTCGGAGCATGCGCAGTAGTGCTCCTTCATGAGACCATCGACAGGAAGAAAGGATGCCGGAAGTTAAAGGGAGCGTGGGACTGGAAATAGAAAATGCAAGAAATTGAATGGCCAATAGAGGATGAGGCATTTTATTTATATTTATTTTTATTGTTATTATTTTCATTTTTATAATATTCATATTTATTTTTGTGATTGTACATTTATGATAGTTACTTCATGAGGACGTATGTTTTTACCATGTTTTTATAAGGTTCTTATAATGTTTTCTTAATGTTTTTATACTTCAAGTCCTGAAGTTTATCCTGTCCCTGTGCCTCGTCCTCTATTGGCTGTTCAATTCCTCACATTTTCTATTTCCGGTCCGATGCTCCCTTTAACTTCCGGCATCCTCTCTTCCTGCCATTGGTCTGCCGAAGGAGCACTACTGCGCATGCTCCAAAATGCGTTACCGCCCCTTGACATCACTACATCCCGTGCGGTCCACGGGCGAGGCGCAGTGGTGTATTTAGGTTTTGTGCTGCCCTAGGCCTGACTTAACTCATGCACCTCCTAATTTAAATATTACCCATCCCTTCCTGTCAAGGCCACACCCCTTCCTGTTTACGACCCACCCTAACATTTTCCAGTGGGGACACTAGTTCTGAGGGATGTGGGGGGGGGAGCAATGGATTCCCTTAAATTGCAGAGATTTCCTCTCACTTCCTGTTTGGCTATGGAGTAGGAAATTAAGGGAAATTTCCACAATGGGACAGGGATGGCAAAGAATAAACTGACAGAACCCATAACCCTCCCTTACTCTATCCAAAATAAAAAAGTGTTGCCCATAATTCTAGTTCACAAATTCTTCTAAATTTATGAAAAGGACTAAGAGGATATAACCATGCCAGTGGTGCAGCAGAAAACATATAGCACAGTGATAAGGATAGGTGGTCCAGGCAATGAGCAAAGGAAGGATTGGGGACATGAACAAATAAATCCATCTATTTTCCTCATCAGAAATTAACAGAAATTAAATTAAGATCTTTTAATATGTACAACTGACATAAGCAAAGGATTGCAGGAGAGTCCTACTACCTACCTGCCAGGTACAGGTGACTATGTCAGTGTCCCTTGTGTCTGCACCATCCTTAGATTAAAAAGCCCTTTGGCAGCTAGGTAAGTGCCATGCAAGTTTCATCCAAATAGCGTAGCTTTCCTTTTACCCTGGGTACTCCATGCTATATAATTCTTTCTTTTATTATAGATAATCTAGTCAGGTTTTGCATAAACATTAACACCTACCTCCTATATTGATTACCAGTAGCAGATATCTATGTTAAGTCACTAATAATATATAGCAGCTCCTCTGCCAAAGGTAATCAAAACTAGAAGTAGCGCCCCCCCCCCCACAGTTTCAGAATGCCGGCCACCCACATGTGGGGGCGCTAGACTGATTTCTCTCCTGGCCCAGTCCGCCCCATAAGTGTAGCGTAAGCTGGAGGGGACTCTTTCTGTGCTGCCCCCCTGCAATATGCTGCCCTAGGCCTGGGCCTTGTTGGC
Organism: Pelophylax lessonae; assembly: GCF_965119305.1. Lineage (NCBI taxonomy): Eukaryota > Metazoa > Chordata > Amphibia > Anura > Ranidae > Pelophylax > Pelophylax lessonae. The sequence continues at coordinate 639,668,124 of NC_138770.1, read as the reverse complement.
CTAGGCCAAGATACAGCGTTGGCGAGGCGTGCGTTCCATTGAAGCCTCAGACGGAGGGACTGCCCCTTGCTGGGCTCCTCTACTCTACCATCCCTCTGTGCTGCTGGATGACCTAGGAAGATAGAGCCAGGAATGGACCCCAAGTGATGACGTTACATTCGCCCATCTTGTAAGTTTTTTATTCTCTGTGTGCAAATAAAGGTATTACAAGCTGCACTTAGAGGCGCCTTCTTCTTTTCTTGCTTTATCAGTTGGAGTCGCTTCTACCAATTCAGAAGAGCTGCCCCAGTGTCAGTGTGGTACCCCCTGCATGACCACAGAAGTCCATCCATACCCCCCCCCCCTTCTCCTTCGCTATTGAGGATTGATTTTGCCAACAGAAGCGCCCTATGTTCCATGTTCCTGTTATGATGTGACTATTGTCTCCCAGTTGTGATCCTGTGTTGTCACCCTGTCGTTTGTGCCTCACTTGGAGGCAGACAAGTGCCTTTGCCAACATACATTGCCAAGGCGGGATCTATTGTTGTTACTATCAGGAAGCCTGTCCATAGCAATAATGAGCAGTCAATGCTGGAGTGAGATGCATGTAAATAGAATTTGAAAGAGGCTGGAGGAGATCAGTAGCACAGTATTGTGACATAATTAGGAGTAGATGTACTAAACTGTAGCGCTAAAAATCTGGTGCAGCTGTGCATGATAGCCAATCAGCTTCTAACCTCAGCTTGTTCAATTAAGCTTTGGCAATAAAACCTGGAAGCTGATTGGTTTCTATGCAGAAGTGAGCCTGATTTTGCACTCTCCAGCTTTAGTAAACAAACCCAACTGTGCTTCAGAAAACTATGTGTCATCCAGGTAAGGATTTCATCTCCTTCAAATATTTCTAGGTAATATTATCAGAAGATAGGATAAAGAAGGGAGTAAAATACTGTAATGTATCCATCTTAGTGAATTGAAATTACTGTATTTTTTCTCATTTTGTTCCTCCACAGAAAGCCTGATGGCAATATAAAGGTCCCGGAGGTCACTAAACAGCACAAGCTACTTCTCAGCCCCCAAGATCTGTAGAAGACCTTTGTAACTGTATTATATTTTAGATGCAGAAAAATGTGCTCCTGGGCATAGCATAGAGTTACATCCCTGCAATGGGAGGCCTGCTGCAAGCGAATAAATGGGAGCGGGATCACCTTGCACAATAACATACCCCCTATGATTTACCAGCTGTTGTAAATATATCTTCTCTATGACTGTCTCTTACTACGAGCATTTTAACCCTTCCACAGTTTCTGCAGCTGCCTTCCCAAGATCAGACTATCGAGTCTACAGTAAAAACCCTTTTTTTTTATTTCAAGCATTTATAATGTCTGACGCATGACCACAAAATCCTCTGTGTTTTTTGTATAGCCCGTCTGTCCTTGGCTCCACTGGTGCTCATGCTAGGCAGCTGCTATAGAAAAGTGTGATCCAAAGCTTGCAGTTGTATCTTATTATATGAGGGTTGTACCAAAAGTAATATACTTTGTATATTAACTTACATAGGTTGTTCAATTTTCACATGTTGGTAGAGTAACTTGTCCTCAGTAATAATTCTTCTTCTTTTCATTGGAAATAAGTAATGGATTCCAAGCAGAAGCAATGTGATATCATTGAGTTCTCGAAAAAGGTGCAAGGCTATCTGATATCCACAGAAGGCTACATGTTTACAAAGATGACACCATGTACAAGAGCAATGTCTTGTCATTGGTGACTCTTGTCATTGGTGTCTTTAACATTCTGTAGCCTTCTGTGGCTGATAGACAGCCAGTCCCCTCCTTTATCAAGAACTCAATGAAGACACATTGCTTCTGCATGGATTCATTATTTACCTATGTAGTGCTACCCCCGCAGGAGGTTAAGATGGGACCACTGTTCATTGCTCTGACCTTCTCAATGGCCTCAGCCCCTCTGACTCACCAGGTTGAGTGTAAAATAGCAATCAAAAACAATGAAACACTGGCAGTAATTCCTAATACCTGATAATAGTGCTATATCAATGAGCAGGCACCAAACCAAATTAACAAAGGGTTATCTTGATGTATTGTCACTCAGTAAAGTTGATAACTTAAACTGGCAACTGGTGTAACACAGTTTAGCATAACAGATGGCTAACAATAAAGGCTAAGTATATAACATGTAGCATCCAAATCAGCTGAAACAGTAGCGATGCCACCCAAAATGCAACAATGAGCAATAATAAGAATTGGCAAAAAATTTAGGGGAGCAAACCCTGAACATGTATATCTAAAGCCGGTGCAGCTATGGACCAAGCGACATGTATATTAAAAAAGAAAAGCGCACACATGCTAAAGAAATGAATAATAAGAATTGATCTACCAAATGCAGAAACGATACCCCTAGTGTGCACTAATGGTAGCTATGCTATGCCTAATCCAACTGGGCAGGCACTTTCAGGGATTAAATTACCTGAAAAGGTAAAGGGGATGAAGGGAATTTGCAAGATGAATTATGGGAGGGGCAGTCCTTATGGTTGATATTCTGCTATAATTGGGTTTGAACCTGCATGCAGTGCAATGAGGTGCAATACAGTTTTAGCACTGGAGGGGTTGGCCAGAGGTAGTAACAGTTTAGTGTAACCGTGGTTTAGAGTTGGTGATGATGTGGTATACATTTTGTAGAAGTGCCATACAGGTTTAGTATAGGAGTGGTGCACTAGAAGTCCTGCTCTCAAAGGGTCAGTTTCTTCTAACAGTCTGAAGGTGAGCCCGAGGTCCTCTCACCAACTTCCAGGAGGTGGTAGTACGCTCTGGCGGTGGAAGGGGCCCCCTCGGTCTCATCCTGGTGATTCTGAAGTTCAGCTGGCAGAAGTGGAGAGTCAGATGAACGCCCAATCTCCCTGTGTCAGCTGAGCAAATGAAACAGGCTGACAGTGTTGTTGAACATTCGATGACTCTGCTCCCAACCTTGGGCTCGAACATAGTTGGCTTGGCTTCCTGCTCACAGGGAAGTGAACTGGTAGCTGCGAATGTATGGCCTCTCAAAGCACCAAGAGAGTGGGCTTTTCCCAGGCACACAATAAAACCCAAAATGTAGTTCAATTCTCCGGCGCTATAGTGCAATAATGGGAAGGAAGAGGCAAACTTCCAACAAATATCCAACAAATATGGATGGGTAGGACTGAAGGTCTTGCTGCCACCTCAGGACCAAGGGTGTCCGATACAAACTGAAGAAAAGATAAAAAAAAAAAAAAAAAGGAGGGGCGCACCGACCTAGTGCATTACCACTAAAAATATTTATTAAAATAGTAAAATGCATAAAATATACTCACAAACAAAGTGTGATAATACACACGTATCAACAATTCAATGTATCGGTAAAGAAGACGTCTCCAAGGAAGCCAGACACTGCGTAGTGCTGGACGGCGTGCGGCAGAACCGAATGGAGCTGCTGTAGCTTAGGCTGGATGACGCGTTTCGAGGGCGAACCCCCTTCCTCAGAGCCAAGAAATGCTGCACAATAAAACCCCCTCCTGGCTCAAACCAGTCAAGTTCTTCTATCCCAAACATGCTCATCAATGTCTTTATGGACCTTGTTTTTGCACTGGTGCGCAGTCATTTTGGAACAGAAAGGGTCCATCTCCAAATGGTTCACACAAAAATGGGAGCATGAAATTGTCCAAAATGTCTTCATATGCTAACACCTTAGGAGTTCCCATCACTGGAACTAAGGAGCCAAGCCCAGCCCCTGAAAAACAACCCCACACCATAACCTCCCTCCACCAAATGATTTGGACCAGTGCACAAAGCAAGGTCCATAAAGACATGGTTGAGCGAGTTTGAGGTTTAGGAACTTGACTGGCCTCAACCCGATAGAACACCTTTGGGATGAATTTGAGCGGAGACTGTGAGCCAGACCTTCTCTTCAATATCAGTGCCTGACCTCACAAATGCACTTCTTGAATAATGGTTAAACATTCCCATAGAGTGAGTATTGGGTGGGGGAGCTTGTTTAAAAATTCTGGCACAATACCCTGGAAAAAGTCAAAGTTAGAGAAGAGGTATTTCCCATGCCTCTCCTGAGGGGGAGACTATGGGAGATGGGGATTTTTAAAGGGCGCAAAAAAATAAAAATAAATAAAGTAAATGTGGCAAAACATTTAAAATCACAGAATATTTTATTTATACAAAATTGTTTAAAAACAAAAGGAGTATAATCTCCGTACAAAATAATATGTTCTAAACATAGACGTATATTACAACCATCTATGCTTGGATAGATAGTGGGAGGTGTGTGGATCGATGCATTTTGCCCAGAAAGAGGGCTTCTTCAGGATCCATTTTGCAATATTAATAAAGCTTATAGCTAGTAAGCAATACAAACAGCATATTAGTAACAGAGATATATACAATGTCAACATATCATAAAAGTATCATATTTAATATTATATGTCATATCTTCCAAAGGAAAATACACAAAGAAAAAACAAGAAAAGAAAAAGCAAAACAACACTATATCACTTAGAAAATTATAATATTTGTGAAGGTTTTCTTTCTCACCAACTTCACAATTATTGCAATCTTCTAATTGATATAGTATTGTTTTGCTTTTTCTTTTTTTTTTTTATTTGAGTCTTTTCCTTTTGAAGTTATGACATGTTTAAATATGAAACTTTTCTGATATGTTGACATTGTATATATCTCTGTTACTAATATGCTGTTTGTATTGCTTACTAGCTATAAGCTCTATAAATATTGCTAGGTGGATCCTGAAGAATGCCCTCTTTCTGGGCAAAATGCGCTGATACATACAACTTCAACTATCTACCCAAGAACAGATGGTTGTAATATATGTCTATGTTTACAACATATTGTTTTGTACGGAGTTCATACTGCTCTCCTTTGTAAACAATTTTATATTTTTTGTCACATTGACTTTTTTTTTTGGGCACTTTAAAAATCCCCATCTCCCATATTCTCCCCTTTGGATGAGGCATAGGAAATACCTCTTCTTTAGCTTAAACATTCCCATAGACACACTCATAAACCTTGTGGACAGCCTTCCCAGAAGAGTTGAATCTGCAAAGGGTGGGCCAACTCAATATTGAACCCTATGGACTAAGACTGGGATGCCATTAAAGTTCATGTGCGTGAAAAGGCTTTTTTTTTTGGTAATATACTGTACAGTGGCGACCGGTGTGTTGGGGGCGCAGGGGCGCCGTCCCCCCTATCCATGCGTCCGGCCCCCTAATCTGCATGCAGGGGCGCCGGACGCATGGAGTTCAATGGGGCTTTTTCTTTTTTTTGCATCACCTGATTAGAGCCAGAGGCTCTAATAGGGTGATGCAAAGGGTGGTCCCGGGCCACAGAGCAGTGTGCCCCGACTCCACCTATTGTGTGACAACAGCGAATGAAAATTTGCTTTTGTCACACGGATCCTCCTCCTCACCAATCAGGGAGCGGGTCTAATACCTGGTTCCTGATTGGCCGCCGATCCCGGTAAATGCACTGGTCTTGGGGCCACACTGCATTGAAGGGGGCACGCACACTGGTCTCTGCATTGAAGGGGGCACGTACGCTGGTCACTGCATTGAAGGGGGCACGTACGCTGGTCACTGCATTGAAGGGGGCATGTACGCTGGTCACTGCATTGAAGGGGGCATGCACGCTGGTCTCTGCATTGAAGGGGGCATGTACACTGGTCTCTGCATTGAAGGGGGCATGTATGCTGGTCACTGCATTGAAGGGGGCATGTATGCTGGTCTCTGCATTGAAGGGGGCATGTACGCTGGTCTCTGCATTGAAGGGGGCATGTATGCTGGTCACTGCATTGAAGGGGCCACGCTGGTCAGTGTTTTGAAGGGGGGCACGCTGGTCACTGTGCATTGAAAGGGGGCACGCTGGTCACTGTGCATTGAAAGGGGGCACGCTGGTCTCTCTGCATTGAAAGGGGGCATGCTGGTCTCTCTGCTTTGAAAGGGGGCACGCTGGTCTCTCTGCATTGAAAGTGGGCACGCTGGTCACTCTGCATTGAAAGGGGGCATGCTGATCTCTCTGCATTGAAAGGGGGCACGCTGGTCTCTCTGCATTGAAAGGGGGCACACTATACCTTAATTACTGAAGACCCCTTTCACACTTTTGTGACCTCAAAGTCACGCAATTTTTTACAGCGTTTTTTGCCGCTAAAGCAATGCCTATTACATTTTTCTCTTTGCGCCCCCCCCCCCCCCCCCAAAAAATTTTGAGCACCAGCCGCCACTGATACTGTATATACCATAGGCTGTAGATGCTATACCTTTCACACAAACCAATTAATATACACTTATTGGAATTTTTTTTTTCTTACCATAGACATGTAGCAGAATACTATTTGGTCTAAATTTATGATGAAATTTGATTTTCTTGGATATGTTTTATGACACAAAGAAGAAATTATTAGTGAGTTTTTTCAAAATTTCCTTTTTTTTTTTTAGTTTATCAAGCAAACAATTAAAACCCCAGTGGTAATCAAATATCACCAAAAGAAAGCTCTAATTGGTGTACGTTTATGAAACTGAGATTTTTTTTCTCAGTTCACTTCTCGGCAGTTCTCAGAGGAAAATTATTTTCTCTGGCACCCTGTTTATGAAGCGGAGAACTTGACTTCTCACAGGGAGATCAGAGAAGAAGAGTTTCCTCTGAGAACGGCCGAGATCTGTGCACAGGTGAATGGGCCGCCTGTAATTTCGTGAGACAAAGCGAGATCACAGTATGAGAAAATCACTGGTGCCCGTTTATTAAGCAGTGATAGATTATCACTGCTGAGTACACGTGAATTCTCAGAGGAGACCTCCACCTAATGTTAATAAAATAATTAGTTCCCCTACATAAACATATGTGTATATATATATATATATATATATATATATATATATATATATATACAGTGCCTTGCGAAAGTATTCGGCCCCCTTGAACTTTGCAACCTTTTGCCACATTTCAGGCTTCAAACAAAAAGATATAAATCTGTAATTTTTTGTGAAGAATCAACAAGTGGGACACAATCATGAAGTGGAACGAAATTTATTGGATATTTCAAACTTTTTTAACAAATAAAAAACTGAAAAATTGGGCATGCAAAATTATTCAGCCCCCTTAAGTTAATACTTTGTAGCGCCACTTTTTGCTGCGATTACAGCTGTAAGTCGCTTGGGGTTTGTTTCTAAAAGTTTTGCACATCGAGAGACTGAAATTTGTGCCCATTCCTCCTTGCAAAACAGCTCGAGCTCAGTGAGGTTGGATGGAGAGCATTTGTGAACAGCAGTTTTCAGTTCTTTCCACAGATTCTTGATTGGATTCAGGTCTGGACTTTGACTTGGCCATTCTAACACCTGGATATGTTTATTTGTGAACCATTCCATTGTAGATTTTGCTTTATGTTTTGGATCATTGTCTTGTTGGAAGACAAATCTCCGTCCCAGTCTCAGGTCTTTTGCAGACTCCATCAGGTTTTCTTCCAGAATGGTCCTGTATTTGGCTCCATCCATCTTCCCATCAATTTTAACCATTTTCCCTGTCCCTGCTGAAGAAAAGCAGGCCCAAACCATGATGCTGCCACCACCATGTTTGACAGTGGGGATGGTGTGTTCAGGGTGATGAGCTGTGTTGCTTTTACGCCAAACATAACGTTTTGCATTGTTGCCAAAAAGTTAGATTTTGGTTTCACCTGACCAGAGCACCTTCTTCCACATGTTTGGTGTGTCTCCCAGGTGGCTTGTGGCAAACTTTAAACGACACTTTTTATGGATATCTTTAAGAAATGGCTTTCTTCTTGCCACTCTTCCATAAAGGCCAGATTTGTGCAGTATACGACTGATTGTTGTCCTATGGACAGAGTCTCCCACCTCAGCTGTAGATCTCTGCAGTTCATCCAGAGTGATCATGGGCCTCTTGGCTGCATCTCTGATCAGTCTTCTCCTTGTATGAGCTGAAAGTTTAGAGGGACGGCCAGGTCTTCATAGATTTGCAGTGGTCTGAAACATCTTCCATTTCAATATTATCGCTTGCACAGTGCTCCTTGGGATGTTTAAAGCTTGGGAAATCTTTTTGTATCCAAATCCGGCTTTAAACTTCTCCACAACAGTATCTCGGACCTGCCTGGTGTGTTCCTTGTTCTTCATGATGCTCTCTGCACTTTAAACAGACCTCTGAGACTATCACAGTGCAGGTGCATTTATACGGAGACTTGATTACACACAGGTGGATTTTATTTATCATCATTAGTCATTTAGGTCAACATTGGATCATTCGGAGATCCTCACTGAACTTCTGGAGAGAGTTTGCTGCACTGAAAGTAAAGGGGCTGAATAATTTTGCACGCCCAATTTTTCAGTTTCTTATTTGTTAACAAAGTTTGAAATATCCAATAAATTTCGTTCCACTTCATGATTGTGTCCCACTTGTTGTTGATTCTTCACAATAAATTATAGTTTTATATCTTTATGTTTGAAGCCTGAAATGTGGCAAAAGGTCGCAAAGTTCAAGGGGGCCAAATACTTTCGCAAGGCACTGTATATCTACACATACACTGTATACACACACACATACAATTGAACCCCCTAGGGCCTGGTGGTGACACTCAGGGGTAGAGAGGGCCTACATACCTACATACATGCATAGCAACACACACCCACCCCAAAGGGGGTCCGGGCGGGAAGAGAGCGATCATTAGACCTCCCACCCCAGTTAAAAAGACTCTCCCAGCATACTGCAGCCACACTGTAATTGGCTAAGAGAGACATAGATATTAACTGTAATTCTTACTCTAGTGTCAACAGGGTGACCTACTGACGGAAGGGAGGACCGCAGCCAAATCCAGATTAAGAGGAAGTCCAATTGACCACAGTATTAATATAGCCAAGCTAGTTACTGCCCAGCAAGCTAAATTTCAATAGCAAACCTGCATTAAGACAAGGGTGCCACACACACACATATATATATATATATATATATATATATATATATATATATATATATATATATATATATATATATATATATATATATATATATATATATATATATATATATATATATATATACAGTATATACACATGTAGCACTGCCCCAGGGGATTTGGTTTTTGTGTTTTATTTTGGAACTTGAATAGGAGAAGGGATGAGTGGGATACTCCAACTTGAACTATGCACAACTTCTGAGGACACTAACTGTAATGAATGTTGCAAGGCCGCAGCTTCACCTTGCCACTGAAGTGAAGTAGAAAATAGGTTCCTGAGTGGATTTCTCTTCAGGGTCCTGACTTGGCACCCCCTTTCTTACTTCCCGTGCATGCTAGCCCCTTGTCCACTGACTCTCCACTGGAGTGGTCCCCTTCCTGGGCAGACCCCTGGCAAGCTTCCTGGTACTCACGGACACTGTTTTTCCCTGGGATGCTCTGCCTTCAGCTCCACTTGTCAGTATCCTGGACCTTCTGGCTCAGCATCACACACTGGATCCACTAGGCCGACTACCTGTGACCACCTTCCTTGTTGACAGGAGGAGAGACCAAAGAGACCTCCTGGGACCTGGCTTCCTGCCCAAAGTCACCCTGTTACATGTGCCCTTGGTTTTCATAGCCTATCCTAGGATGCACCACTCTTGTGCCCTCCCACTGGGACAGCCACAAAAGCCTGTGTTTCACTGGGTGGGTTTCCTCCACTGTCCAACAGGCTCCCCTATTGGATACAGTGGGGACACTCCCTCAGACCAAGTGAATCACAAATGGACACATGTGACAGGCAAAACTACTGATCAGGCTCCCCTGATAAGCAGATGGAGCAAAACAATGCCTTTACCTAGCACTAGGTGGACATGTTTACTGTGTTGGGGGGTCTGTTTGTAGAAGAAGGAAGTCAATAATCTTCTTCTTCCCCCTTAGTACTCCCCGATTCTGTCTTCTCTCCCCGATTCTCCACCTCTGGGCTGGTGAATCTGGAAGTGTGAATTTTGGCACGGATCGCCAGTGAAGTGCGGAGATCACAGCTTCATAAACTGGCGGTTTCTTTGTCAGTCAATGACAGATTCTCCGTGTGCAGAGATACTCGGCGCAGAAAATGTTCTCCTCCGATCATCTCTGTTCCATAAACCGATAATGATCCAAGATTAGCTGCGATCAGCAGGATCACCGCTCATCTCAGTTTCATAAACGGACACCTGAGTGTGAAAAAAAATGATAAAAATGTAATTTGTGTAAAGTGTTGCATGACCGCGCAACTGCCAGTTAAAGCAGTGCGGTGATAAATAGCAAAAAATACCCCGGTCATGAAGGGGGTAAAACCTTATGTAGCAGCAATTTAGAAATATTGGATTTCTGGATCTTGAAATGCTGACATGAGTTTGGTGTTACAGCCAATGAGCCAATCTCACCGTAGTCTGCATCCTTATTCAGATTCAGCTCTGCCACCCAACGTTCACAGGCAGATCTGCAATGTGCGTTCGCTGGCACAGGAAGAGAACAGCCAGTAGGAATAATGTAGAAGTATGTAAACATTTCCGTCTTAAGATAACAAGGAGTGCTGTAAACAATGTAAGAAATGTGCAGCCTGTCTTATGAGGAACAAATATTTGCATATATCTCGTGTGTCTCAGAATGCTACAACGTGGACTTTTCAACTGCAAATTGGAATGGATTATGAAAAATCTCCTTGTTACATTTTTTTTTTTTGTTTTAGAATATTTTAATGACAGGGCAATTTAATCCGTGTTTGTGGCTGCAGAACGGTTTTGTGAGCTCCTGGTCCCATGTGTGGCTCCAGACCAGCAAAGGCTTTGCCAGGAGACTTGCAGCCGGTAACTGAAGTCTGCTCTCATTTAAACCCAACAACTCCAAGACGCAGCTGGTTGCAAGTTCTGCATTAAACCTCTCAGCTGGAAAGATTAATGGATCAGTATCGTGTGACAGTTCTGGAAATCCAACAATTTAGATAATATGAATAAATCCTGGGCTGACCGGAGAGCAGGGCTGCACGTCGGAGAGAGGAAGAAGTGCTTTAGAACTGGATGCATGCCGGCTACTGGTCCAATGTTCCAGGATGGACTGAAACCATGCCCAGGCCTTACATTTCCACTTTTGCTGCTAAATTGAGATAACACCTACTTTATTTTTATTTTTTTTACATGTTTCCATTTATATAGCATGATTATTAAAAAATATTTAAAAATTGCAGCTTACTTTTATTAGATTCTCTATTCTGGACCCTCCAGTGGGGAAAAATACGACATAGTTCTCTTTGTTTATGAGGGGGCTGGGCAGCTGTATTTTCCATAATTAACCCTGCCTGTGCTGTGTAGGCAGATCTTCATCATCAACTCTAACTAGATTTGAATACTGTCTGTTCAAACAATGGGCTAAATGTGTAGAGGCTGACAGTGGCGGCTGGTGCTCCATGGGCCGGGGGGGGGGGTGGGGGATTGTCGTCAGACGAACTGCACCATACACCCCCCCCCCCGAACCACACCAGGCTGCACACACACCAGGACCACAGCAGGATCCCCCCCCCCCCTGACTCACTCACCCTGCCTGGACGGCGGCGGCGGCGGCTTCGGGTTCTTCCCCCTCAGTCTTCTGCGTCTCCTCCCCCCTCCTCCATGCCCAATGGCATGGCTTCTCCTTTCAGCCAATCGGAAAATGGGTCTCTGGACCGCTTCCTGTTGGGCAGGAGGAGGATCCGTGTGACAACAGTGAATATTCATTCTCTATTGTCACACAACTGGGTGGGCTCGGGGCACAGTGCTCTGCGCCCCGAGCCCACCCTTTTTTTTAGCCTATTAGAGCCTCTGGCTCTAATCACGTGGTTAAAAAAAAATTAACCCCATTGAACGACCAGCGCCCTGCATGTAGATTAGGGGGCCAGATGCATGGATAAGGGGGGTGGCGCCCCTGCGCCCCCAATGCACCAGTCGCCACTGGAGGCTGAACTTTTTTTGTTGACTGCATTTTATGTTAATGATGACAAACTTGGCACAGGCTTACTCAAAAGCCCCGTACATCCAGCGGGTAAATGAAAGAAAAAACTGACATATTTCCGAACCAACATAAACAATATTGGTGCAGTGATCTTCCCCATGTGCTTTTCTATTCTGACAGGAGTACTCCCCCTGCCAGAATACTGTACACTGATCAACACTCACAGCCAACACTGACTAAATATAATATTTTAGGAAAAAAGATACATGTGCAGCATTCTTCTGGTTAGATTATAGGATGCTACGTAAATTATTCTGGCTCCTCTGTAGCCTGTCGATCAGTTGTTGATTGCTTTAGCCTTCTCAGTGTTTCACAGGCTGCTGGTCTGATTTTACCCCCCTGTATTCTAGAGGGTTCTTGAATCACAGTGAGAAGAAAGGCAGAAGGTCAGTCTTAATATTTATGGGGACCCAGCCAATCCTTGGGGAGGTGTGCCCAGTAGGTGGCTGGAGAGCCCATAAATAGTCTGATGCCTGGGGCAGAGGTGTGTGGGTTCTAAATCCAGTCCTACAGGAGGTGTCCCTAGCCTGAGGGCAGTTCGCTGGAGTGCTGCCATATGGTCAACAAGGTCCCAGCTGTAGCATAGCTGGGGGGCCTATTTGAAAGGTTTCGTCTGGGATATTGGTCTGGAGTGCTCACTGAAGAGTGCCCAATGGAAGTTGGAAGGAGGTGTCCAGCTGTCCTGTAGCATTGGGAGTCTTGTTTCTCCCTCACTGAAAAGTGCCTGGTGGACATCGGAAGGAGGCAGCCAGTGATCATGTGGCATTGTGAGTACCGACCTGAAAACTGAGCCCTAGTGACTGTGTGCAGTTTCTCTTTTCCTCAGAAGGTCCTTGTAATTGCTCAGTCAGTGTTAGGCCATATGAGAACTTTCAGCTACCTCTCCCGCCCTTGTGTACAAAGACTGTTCAGGAGAAGGAGAAGTGTCTGCACTGCACATGGTTTATTTGTCAAAGAGGATGAGGAAGGCAGGCACAGACACCTCCCTGCTTTGGCTTATTATGGGAAATAATAGCATTTAAGCAGAATTTCTAAAACATCTGACCAATGATTTCCACAGGAGTTGTGTCGCTGGGTATCTCACGGACATTCGCCTGTCACACAGTGTGGTTCAAACAGCTTTATTAAAGTACAAAGTCCTACTAGAACCAACATATGGTAGAACATACTTGTAAAAAATGTGAACGTCAAGTCCAAAGTTTGACTTGTACAAAAACTCAAGCTATTTATTCCTTGACAATACCCTATACTAAATACAAGATTTTTTTTAAAGTGTAGCACCCTCCTAGTCAGGTGCTAGGTAAAGGCATTTGTTTGCTCTTCTGCTTATCAGGGAGCAGGATTTCTAGTTCTGCCTGTTACATGTGTCCAGGTGTGATTCACTTGGTCTGAGGGAGTGTCCCCACTGTATCTAATAGGGGAGCCTGTTGAAAAGTGGAGGAAACCCAGCCAGTGACACACAGGCTTTTGTGGCTGTCCCAGTGGGAGGGCACAACCGCAGTGCATCCTGGGATTGGGCATAAAAGCCAGGGGCACATGTGACAGGACGTCTTTGGGCGGGAAGCCAGGTCCCAGGAGGAGGGTGACGGCTGTCTCTCCTCCTGTCAGAGTTAAAGGGGCCACAGGCAGTCGGCCTAGTGGACCAAAAGTGGGGTGCTGAGCCAGGAAGTCCAGGATACTGACTGTGGAGCAAGTGGCAGAGCGACCTGAGGAAAAGCAGTGTCCGTGAATACCAGGGCGCTTGCCAGGGGTCTGCCCAGGAAGGGGACCACTCCAGGGAGAGTCAGCGGACAGGGGCCTGCCCACGCAGCGAGTAAGAAAGGGGGTGCCAAGTTAGACTCTGAAGAGAAACCTAAAGTAAAGTCCATCTTTAAATTGTCACCACACACTGCAGCTAGACATCCTCAAGTTTAGTGCATAGTTACTAAGTTGGAGTATCCCACTCATCCCTTCTCCCATCTCAGTTCCAAATAAAATACAAAAAAACAACTCCCCTGGACTGTTCATTGACTGAGCCAAGTGTTAAAATACTACGATTTCATGGACTGTTGCTATGGGTAGCCCAGAGGAATCCATTCTCAGCAGATCCCAAGGGGGCAGTGATACATAAGTTTATGCATTTTTTCCTTTTTCCAACAAGACACTTTGTAGCCAAGAAAATTATAAGAAAATATAATGAGTTAATTTGGACACAGAGAGCCTGTGGCTCCATCACCTCTGTGTTCCTCGGCTTTTCCCATAGCAGGCGGTCACGGTTGGAAAGACAGATACAGTCCCGCAATCTATAAAGAGGGAGATTTTATTTCTATTTCTTTTCAAACTAAAACAGGTATGACTAGTTCTTTCAAGAAATCACTTTACTGGTGCAAGAATGCTGTGAGGTGGTATCAGTTGCAGCCAGGCTGGTGAAACCTAACCCCCCCAATGAGGGAGACCAGAGGGAGAACAGAGCACAGACAATCAGCCCTGCTTTTCTGATTAAAGCCCTCGTTTGCTGTACAGGCTCCCATAAAACTAATGCAAAGCAGCTCCATGCATGTCATCTCTGGAGGGGTGTACAGTGTCAGGGGGCAGCCTGCACCCTCCATGCACAGTCATAGGGGAAAACCTGAGGCAGCCTAATGGGCTCCATTAGATAACACAAATATGTAGTGTCCTTACTCGTCAGAATGTCTCTACAGCACCCATCCCAGTACCAGATGTCCTGACAGATGAGAGTCATAATCACTAAGTTGGATTGCCTTGTTGCTTTGTTTTTTTTTTTTTGGGGGGTATTTTTTTTTTTTCTTTCTGCTAGATACAATTAGCAGTGAAAAGCTTGGTTCAGTACTTTGTTCTACAATACTGGAGACTCGTGTTATTCTTACTACTAATAATAATTAAGTAATTGCACAGTGGCTTAGTGTTGATCACTTCTGCTTTGCAGCACTGGAATTCCTGCTTTTCATCATGGTCAGGATCAAGGATGAGCACAGGGTTTGGACCAAACCTAGAAGGAAGCTGTCACTCTCACCCACTGCTGCCCAATTACCTGCAGCCAGGGCTTTTCCTGCCCTGTTGTGGGGATGCTTGTGACATCATTGACCTAATATGGCCCCATGGTGGGGAATGCCCAGGGTGCAATTGATCAGGCAGCAGTAGGCGGTAGTGACAGCTTCCTTCCAGGTTTGGTCTGAACCCAAGTGTGCTCTTCCCTAGTGAGGATACTATCTGCATGGAGTTTGCATGTTCTTCATTCTCTACCTGTGGATTTCCACCAGATACTCCAATTACGGTAACTCCCACACTCCAAAGACGTGCTGGCAGGTTAATTGGTTCCTGTCTGAATTGGCCCTAGCATCCATGCGCATGTGAGATAGAAACTTTAGATTGTAAGCTCCTTGAAGCAGTATTAAAGTGGTATTAAACTCATTTTTGTTATTTTCACCTACAAGTAAGCTTATAATAAAGCTTACCTGTAGATAAATTGAATATCTCCTAAAAGTGAACCATTTAGGGGATAGTCTAGTGAGCAGAAGCTGGTGACAGCATACCCGTGTGTGCTGCATCCTCGCCTTTACTACCGCTTTAAACCCAAAACCAAAAATGTCATATACAGTATTGTACCTTACATTAGTACTATTTTCTTTTTCCTCTGTTTTTACCTGGTGCTCTTTCCGGTAACACCCCTCCTGTATTAGAGTGCCCCCACTCTGGATGAAGAAGCATAGGAAGCACAGCAGACAGCAGTATTGTGAGTCTGGGGGGAGGGTAATGTTAAAGTGTTGCTTAACCCACATAATACAAAAACTGTCAATAAATGTTGCATTACATGCTGTTCATATTCATTCAGTCATTATGAGATTTGTTTTCTGTATTCTGCAAAAAACCTGGTTGATCCTGCGGCTCTCTATCTCCCCCTTCTGTCCATGTCCCAAATTCAGCAAGGGAGTCTGCAGAGCAGTGTTGTCAGCTCTGCACATGCTCAGATTTCAATGTCTTTTCTACTGTTACAGTGCATCTGGAAAGTAGTCACAGATAGAGTTGAGCGGACACCTGGATGTCCGTGTTCGGCGGGTTCAGCCGAACTTTAAAAAAAAGTCCGGGTCCGTGTCCCGGACTTTTGCCGAACTTTTCCCGGACACCGAACCCCATTGAAGTCAATGGGGACCCGAACTTTCAGGCACTAAAATGGCTCTAAAACACCAAAGGAAAGGGCTAGAGTGCTGCAAATGGCAGCAAAACGTATTTAAGAGCATGGCAAGTGCTCTGCAAACAAATGTGGATAGGGAAATAACTTAAAACAACAAAAAAAAAACAGAAAAATAAAACAATGTTCTTCATCTCTGAAGGACGAGGCCCATATGGAGTAGGAGGGAGGTTGATGTGGTGGTGGATGTGGCGGTGTCATAGGCGTGCGCACAGGGTGTGCCGGGTGTGCCTGGGCACACCCTAATCACCTAGGGCACATTAGCATTATCGCTCTGTTTGCCAGTGAGGAGATGGGAAAGATCTCCCTCGGACCTGCTCTGCTCTATTTCACTTTGCCAGCAGGGAGAGTAATGTATCGGGGCCATGTACATGTAGGCAAACACATGCATGTGTATTTAAACTTTGGGGTGCACACCCTAATGCAATAGGCTGCGCACACCTATGGGCGGTGTAGGTGGAAGTGGCGGTGGAGGAGGACCAGGGCCGGATTAAGAGCATCATGGGCTTGGTGCTGAGGATTTTGAAGGGCCTTAAGGGCCGTGCCTTGGCATGCACCCAGAGGAGGAAGGGTGCAGCCATGCATGCCTAATTCAACATGGGATGCTGTCTCTGAAGCCCATAAACACATCCATGCATCGGCAACTGTCCCTCCTTGTCCGGCCTTCGTGCTGTGTGGGGAGGTTCTGAGGGAGCTGCCTGGGGAAGCGAGCATATAAGCCAGACTTCTGTGTTTACAAGTGACAGAAGAGCGGTAACAGTGAATATGGCCAACCCAGGGCCTATATAAAAGGTAGGGGCCTGGAGCTGCAGCTCCAATAGCCCCTACGTTAATCTGGCCCTGAGGAGGACGAGGTAGCCAACACTGCTTCTTTTCACAAATTTTAAATGAGGGTACACCCCAAAAGAGTGAGAAAGAGCAAAAATGGAACAATGGGTGGGTAAGGTCGGTATCCATCGCTATTCTGCACAAGGTACGGAAAAGTCCCGTGGGATCCATGCCTGGTTCATTTTAATGAACGTGAGCTTGTCCACATTGTCTCTGGACAGGCGGCTGCGCTTGTCTGTTATAACGCCCCCAGCCGTGCTAAATACCCGTTCAGATAATACACTGGCTGCAGGGCACGCCAGCACCTCCAAGGCGTAAAGGGCAAGCTCAGGCCATGTGCCCAATTTGGAGACCCAGAAGTTGAAGGGGGCAGACCCGTCATTCACTACATGTAGGCGTGTGCACACATACTGCTCCATCATGTTGGTAAAATGCTGCCTCCTGCTGAGACGTTCCATATGAGCTGCTGGTGCTGCTGTTTGTTGTGGCGTGCTGACAAAGCTTTTCCACATTTCGGCCATGCTAACCCTGCCTTCTGAGGTGCTGGCGGTGCCCTGGTTGCGTTGGCAAACTCTTCCTCCTCCTCCTCCTCCTCCTCCTCCTCCTCCTCTGCCTTGTGCTTCCACTGTGGCCCCGCTGTCAGATGGGAATGCCAGCAGCATCGCGTCTACCAGCGTGCGCTTGTACTCTCGCATCTTGCGATCGCGCTCCAGTGAGTGAATTAAGGACGGTACGTTGTCCTTGTAACGGGGATCCAGCAGCGTGGCCACCTAGTAATCAGCACAAGTTAGAATGTGGGCAACTCGGCGGTCGTTGTGGAGACACTGCAGCATGTAATCGCTCATGTGTGCCAGGCTGCCCAGAGGCAACGAACGGCTGTCCTCTGTGGGAGATGTATCGTCCGTGTCCTCTGTATCCCCCCAGCCACGCACCAGTGATGGCCATTAGCTGGCCTGGGTGCCACCCTGCTGTGAACATGGTTCCATCTCCTCCTCCAGCTCCTCCTCCTCCTCATCCTCCAGAACTGTGCCCCTGCTGGACAATTGTGTCCCTGGCATTTGTGTGTGCAGGAACCCACCCTCGGAGCCCCTTGCGAATGACTGCCCTGAAAGCCTTGGAAATGTTACCTCTTCATCCTCCTCCTCCTCCTCATCCTGTGCCACATCCTCTTCCATCATCGCCCGAATTGTTTTTTCAAGGAGGCATAGAAGTGGGATAGTTAAGCTGAGAACGGCGTCATCGGCACTGGCCATGTTGGTGGAGTACTCAAAACAGCGCAACAAGGCACACAGGTCTCGCATGGAGGCCCAGTTATTGGTGGTGAAGTGGTGCTGTTCCGCAGAGCGACTCACGCGTGCGTGCTGCAGCTGAAACTCCACTATGGCCTGCTGCTGCTCGCACAGTCTTTGCAGCATGTGCAAGGTGGAGTTCCACCTTGTGGGCACGTCACATATGAGGCGGTGAGCGGGAAGGCCGAAGTTACGCTGCAGCGCTGACAGGCGAGCAGCAGCAGGGTGAGAACGCCGAAAGTGCGCACAGACGGCCCGCACTTTCTGCAGCAGCTCTGACATATCGGGGTAGTTTTTAAGGAACCTCTGCACCACCAAATTCAGCACATGCGCCAGGCAAGGGATGTGCGTCAAACCGGCTAGGCCCAGAGCTGCTATGAGATTTCGCCCGTTATCGCACACCACCAGGCCGGGCTTGAGGCTCGCTGGCAGCAACCACTCATTTGTCTGCTGTTCCATGCTCCTCCACAACTCCTGCGTGGTGTGTGGTTTGTCCCCCAAACAGGCAAGTTGTAAAACTGCCTGCTGTCGTTTACCCCTGGCCGTGCTGAAGTTGGTGGTGAAGGTGTTACGCTGTCCGGATGAGGAGGCGGTAGAGGATGAGGAAGCGGAGTAGGAGGAGTTAGGAACAGGAGGCAAACTGAAGCGCCCTGCATTCCTCGGTGGTGGAAGGACATGCGCCAAATTGCTATCCGCCTCAGGCCCATCCGCCACTGCATTTACCCAGTGTGCCGTTAGGGAGATATAACGCCCCTGACCGTGCTTACTGGTCCACGTATCGGTAGTTAGGTGGACCTTGGCACAGATGGCGTTGCGCAGTGCACACCTGATTTTTTCCCCCACTTGGTTGTGCAGGGAAGGGATGGCTTGCCTGGAAAAGTAGTGGCGGCTGGGCACGACGTACTGTGGGACAGCCACCGACATAAGGTTTTTAAAACTGTGCGTCTCCACCAGACGGAATGACAGCATTTCAAAGGCCAAGAATTTTGAAATGCTGGCATTCAGGGCCAGGGATCGCGGGTGGGTAGGGGGGTACTTCCTCTTCCTCTCAAGTGTTTGGGAGATGGAAAGCTGAACGCTTCCACGGGACATTGTGGAGATGGTTGGTGACCCAGGTGGTGGTGTTGCTGACAGATCCTCTGTTTGCGGGGTGGCAGGTGCCGGTATCACTACAGATGTGGCTGGAGCGGCCGAGACTGCAGCAGAAGAGGAAGCAGGATGAGCCAGAGACGTTTCTTGGTTTTGAAGGTGTCTACTCCACTGCAGCTCGTGCTTTGCACTTAGATGCCTGATCATGCAGGTTGTGCTCAGGTTGAGAAGGTTTATGCCTCGCTTCAGGCTCTGATTGCACAGGGTGCAAACCACTCGTGCCCTGTCATCAGCACATTTTCTAAAGAACTTCCACGCTAGTGAACTCCTTTGAGCTGACTTTGGTGCGCTCGTTCCCTTGCTGCGTTGGGCAGTAGCAGGCGTAGTGTCTAGGGCACGGCCGCTCCGCTTCTGCACCCTGCTCCCTCTTCTGCTGTGCTGGTGGCTCTGTGCGACCACCGCCTCTTCCTCCAAACTACTCAGGTCACCTGCATGACATTCATTCCATGTGGGGTCGAGGACCTCATCGTCCTCCACATCATCTTCCACCCAGTCTTCACCCCTGCCCTCCTTGTTGGTCTCCACAATGCTGAATGCCGCAGCAGTTGGCACCTGCGTTTCGTCATCATCGGAGACGTGCTGCGATGGTCCTTTCATGTACTCATCTTGAGAAATAAGTGGTTGGGCATCGCTGCACTCAATCTCTTCCACTTCTGGGGCAGGGCTAGGTGGATGGCCCTGGGAAACCCTGCTGACAGAGTCATCAAAAAGAAGAAGAGACTGCTGTATGGCTTGGGGCTCAGACTGCTTGCCTGATTTGCAAGGGGGTGAGGTGAAAGACGGTTGGACATCGGCTGCAGGTGCCAACTCTGACCTTTCTGCAGTAGACTGGGTGGGAGACAATGTGAAGGAACTGGAGGCACTGTCAGCAGCAAACCAATCTACTATCGCCTCCACTTGTTCTGGCCTCATCACTTCTAGAGGCGTATGATGCCCTACCAAATACTGATGCAGGTTCTGTCGCCTACTCACACTTGAGGAAGGTGTTTCACTTGTGCGTGTAGCTGGCACAGATCGACCACGTCCTCTCCTTGCAACAGGAGCTCTACCAGCAGCACCACGACCCAGACCACGGCCCCTATTTGCCTATTTGACGGTCTCCTCATATTTCTGTAATTTAAGATCTTGCCCTAGAAAGGTGTTTATTGAATAGCGGAACAAAACAACAACAGTATCGCACGGGTGTATCTCACAGTCAAATATGCAAACTATGCCGCAATTTAATGTTTTTTACCCCAAAAGGGTGTATATTGAATAGCGGAATAGGATAAAAAATGGTGTATCTCACACGTATAAACACAGACTAGGCCCGATTACATTTTTTGTACCCTAAAGGGAGGATGAGGAAGAGGAGTAGGAGGAGTTGGGAACAGGAGGCAAACTGAAGCGCCCTGCAATCCTTGGCGGTGGAAGGAGATGCGCCAAACTAATTTAAAAGGTGTATCTCACACGTACCGATACAGACTATGCCGTAATTTAATTTTTTACACTCCAAAAGGGTGTATATTGAATAGTGGAATAGGAAAACTTTTATAATACGGTGTATCTCACACGTACAAACACAGACTAGGCCCCGATTACAATTTTTTGTACCCTAAAGGCAGGATGAGGAAGAGGAGTAGGAGGAGTTGGGAACAGGAGGCAAACTGAAGCGCCCTGCAATCCTTGGCGGGGGAAGGAGATGCGCCAAACCAATTTAAAAGGTGTATCTCACACGTACCGATACAGATTATGCCGTAATTTAATTTTTTACACTCCAAAAGGGTGTATATTGAATAGCGGAATAGGAAAAATTTTATAATACGGTGTATCTCACACGTACAAACACAGACTAGGCCCCGTCGATTAAAATTTTTTGTACCCTAAAGGCAGGATGAGGAAGAGGAGTAGGAGGAGTTGGGAACAGGAGGCAAACTGAAGCGCCCTGCAATCCTCGGCGGTAGAAGGAGATGCGCCAAACAAATTTAAAAAGGTGTATCTCACGTGTACCGATACAGACTATCCCACAATTTAATTTTTTACACTCAAAGAGGGTGTATATTGAATAGCGGAATAGGACAAATTTTACAAAACGGTGTATCTCACACGTACAAACACAAACTAGGCCCCGATTACACTTTTTTCTACCCTAAAGGCAGGATGAGGAGTAGGAGGAGTTCGGAACAGGCAGGAGGCAGACTGAAGCACCCTCAAATCCTCGGCAGTATGAGATGCGCCCAAAAAATTGGAAAGGTGTATCTCACACGTACCGACACAGACTATCCCGCAATTTAATTGATCCCCAAAGGTTTTTATTGAATAGCGGAATAGGAAATATGTTAAAAAAAAGTGTATGTATCTCACACGTACAGAAGCACACTAGGCCCCAATTACTATTGTTTGTACCCCTAAAGGCAGGATGAGGAGTAGGAGGAGTATGGAACAGGCAGCACCCTCAAATCTTCAGAAGTATGAGATGAACCCCAAAAACTTGGAAAGGTGGATCTCACACGTACCGACACAGACTATCCCGCAATTTAATTGATCCCCAAAGGTTTTTATTGAATAGCGGAATAGGAAATATGATCAAAAAAAGTGTATGTATATCACACGTACACAACCACACTAGGCCCCAATTACTATTGTTTGTACCCCTAAAAGGCTGGATGAGGAGTAGGAGGAGTATGGAACAGGCAGCACCCTCAAATCTTCAGAAGTATGAGATGAACCCCAAAAACTTGGAAAGGTGGATCTCACACGTACCGACACAGACTATCCCCCAATTTAACTGATCCCCAAAGGTTTTTGATTAAATAGCGGAATAGAAAATATGATCAAAAAAAGTGTATGTATATCACACGTACACAACCACACTAGGCCCCAATTACTATTGTTTGTACCCCTAAAAGGCTGGATGAGGAGTAGGAGGAGTATGGAACAGGCAGCACCCTCAAATCTTCAGAAGTATGAGATGAACCCCAAAAACTTTGAAAGGTGGATCTCACACGTACCAAAACAGACTATCCCCCAATTTAACTGATCCCCAAAGGTTTTTGATTAAATAGCGGAATAGAAAATATGATCAAAAAAAGTGTATGTATATCACACGTACACAACCACACTAGGCCCCAATTACTATTGTTTGTACCCCTAAAAGGCTGGATGAGGAGTAGGAGGAGTATGGAACAGGCAGCACCCTCAAATCTTCAGAAGTATGAGATGAACACCAAAAACTTGGAAAGGTGGATCTCACACGTACCAACACAGACTATCCCCCAATTTAACTGATCCCCAAAGGTTTTTGATTAAATAGCGGAATAGAAAATATGATCAAAAAAAGTTTATATATATCACACAAACACAACCACACTAGGCCCCAATTACTATTGTTTGTACCCCTAAAAGGCTGGATGAGGAGTATGGAACAGGCAGCACTCTCAAATCTTCAGAAGTATGAGATGAACCCCAAAAACTTGGAAAGAGGGATCTCACACGTACCAACACAGACTATCCCCCAATTTAACCGATCACCAAGGTTTTTGATTAAATAGCGGAATAGAAAATATGATCAAAAAAAGTGTATGTATATCACACGTACACAACCACACTAGGCCCCAATTACTATTGTTTGTACCCCTAAAAGGCTGGATGAGGAGTAGGACTAGTATGGAACAGGCAGCACCCTCAAATCTTCAGAAGTATGAGATGAACCCCAAAAACTTGGAAAGGTGGATCTCACACGTACCAACACAGACTATCCCCCAATTTAACTGATCCTCAAAGGTTTTTGATTAAATAGCGGAATAGAAAATATGATCAAAAAAAGTGTATGTATATCACACGTACACAACCACACTAGGCCCCAATTACTATTGTTTGTACCCCTAAAGGGCTGGATGAGGAGTAGGAGGAGTATGGAACAGGCAGCACCCTCAAATCTTCAGAAGTATGAGATGAACCCCAAAAACCCCAAATATCATTCAGCTCTGCTGCAGGCCACAATTTAATTTTTTTTAACCCAAGGCTGTATATTGAATAGTGGAATAGAAAAAAAGTGTATGATTTTTGAAACCACTCAATATTAGCACATGTGAACTGAACACAGCAGTGTATGATCAGTCACTCAGCACAGCACAGCTGAAGGAAAAAGGCTGCACACAGTGCCTGATAGAAAAATACTTTTCTCCCTCCTCCTCAGTGGGCAAAAAAGATTGTGTTCACTGCACCCCAAAAAGATTGTGTTCACTGCACCCCAAAAAGATTGTGTTCACTGCAGCCCACACACAGCAAAATGGATGTGGACCACTGACACCTGCCTATCTCCTATCCCACACCACACAGCAATATCGATTGTAGTTTGTAGAACACACTGTCCCTAAAAATCAGCAGACTCTGTCCCTAACAGGATTGATAAGATCGTAGATCGGGACTGCAAAACCCATCCCACACAGCAATATCGATTGTAGTTTGTAGAACACACTTTCCCTAAAAATCAGCAGACTCTCTCCCTAACAGGATTGATAAGATCGTAGATCGGGACTGCAAACCCCACCCCACACAGCAATATCGATTGTAGTTTGTAGAACACACTTTCCCTAAAAATCAGCAGACTCTCTCCCTAACAGGATTGATAAGATCCTAGATCGGGTGACTGCAAACCCCACCCCACACAGCAATATCGATTGTAGTTTGTAGAACACACTTTCCCTAAAAATCAGCAGACTCTCTCCCTAACAGGATTGATAAGATCGTAGATCGGGTGACTGCAAACCCCACCCCACACAGCAATATCGATTGTAGTTTGTAGAACACACTTTCCCTAAAAATCAGCAGACTCTCTCCCTAACAGGATTGATAAGATCGTAGATCGGGTGACTGCAAACCCCACCCCACACAGCAATGTCGATTGTAGTTTGTAGAACGCACTGTCCCTAAAAAATCAGCAGACTCTCTCCCTAAAATGCCTACAACTCGCCCTGCCTAACACACTCCGACCTGTCCCTCAATTCTATCCGGACACAAATGTTTTTTTTTTCCTGTCTGTCCCTAATCAGCAGCCAGCACGTTGATGTGTGCTCTCTGCCTGATCTAAACAGCAGAATGACGCCGCAGCGGCGCTGCCTCGAACTTATAAAGACTTGGTCACATGCTTCAGACGGCCAATCACAGCTACTGATACATTTATAGGCATGGCTGGGATGGCTTAGGCACACCAGTTAAACGCTTGTTGATTGGCTGTTGAAAGCCCGCCATGAAAAGCGCGCCAAAGCATGCAAAACCCGGAAATAAAACGACCGAACACGGATTTTTACCCGAATATACAGTAAAGTGTTCGTGTCCGTGTTCGGGTAACAAAAATCCAATTATTCGGTATGAACACAAATAATACAGTCCGTGTTCGCTCGACCCTAGTCACAGAGCTTGACTTTTTTCCACATTTTGTTATGTTACAGCCTTATTCCAAAATGGATTAAATTCATTATTTTCCTCAAAATTCTACAAACAATACCCCACAAAGATGAAAAAATATAGTAGCGCAAGAGACAATATATATTGGCTCACCAAGACCATATGTAACACATAGGAACTAAGTACTCAACAATGATGGCACTCATTTTCCACTCTAAGTATCACAAAGTCTTTTTAAAAATGTAGAAAATGTCCATTAAAACATCCGTTAGTTCGTGAAGTGTTAGCAGGATCACCTCTTTACCACCACCAAGTGCCAAGAGAGGGGTCAGGAGAAGTGGCAACTCACCAGATGTTGTTGCTCAAATGTTCTCACAGATGAGCAAAAACGCAGGGTTTAACACTGGGTCAGCAGGAAACATATAGTGGTCCACACCGCTGTATAATTGCTATCCTCTCCTTCCCATGTAATCCTCATAAGCCAAGTAACATGTAGGAAAAAATGGCTCCAATAGTGTAATACGTCAAATAACACACTTTATTGGTATATATATATATATATATATAATGCACTCACATATGGTAGTGTAAAAGCAGGCACTTCATCGATAACAGGCAAGGCAGGAAACAACAACCGCTGCACACGCTGAGCAAGCTCCACGTTTAGCCCAGTTAGTTCCGGGGTGTCCCTCCGCCGTACCACGTGATGCCGGATACGTCGTCTGGTAATGCCCCGACGCGTTTCGTCATTTCTGACTTCAACTGGGGGCGTGACCTAGACGACGCATCGCGGAATCTAAATACCCCGCTGGAACGCAACTCCAGCCAATCAGCATCCCTGCAAGCTGACCGGAAGAGAGCCAACAACAGACTCAGCGGACGTAAAGACTTGTATCCTTAAGAGCTCCGTCTATTCTCAAGTATTTTATACCGTGACCCCTCTGTTAATTATATGGATAACGGAAGTGCCGCCCAATAGGCAAAATAGTCACACAAAGAGAAAAATAAAAATAAACGAATACTATAAAAATGAGTGTGTCCTCTAGACTCAAAGCATCATCCGGGCAGCTTACAGTCTACTGATCTGCAATATGTACATAATAGTACCTATAGCCCTATAGTATAGCTCCACATTCAGCATATAGCATATAGCACAAAAATCAACATACTTAATAATGATGCTATCAATCATAAGCAAATATACATGATTAAAAATACATATTAAAAAATATATATGCATGATTGAAAATAATAATATACATGATTAAAAGATATCTTAAAATCAATAAAAAGACGTCTAAAAGACCTAAAATCTCATATAATAATACCCCACAAAGACAACATGAAAGAAGTTTGTTTGAAATATTTGCAAATTTTAGAAAAATAAAAAAATAAAAAATAAAAAATAAAAAATGAGAAAAATCCCATGTACATAAATATTCACAGATTTTACCATGACACTCAAACTTGACCTTATGTGCATCCTGTTTCCACTGATCATCCTTGAGATGTTTCTACAAATTGATCAGAGTCCACCTGTCATAAATTCAGTTGATTGGACATGATTTGGAAAGGTGCACACCTGTCTATATAAGGTCCCACAGTTAACAGTGTATGTCAGCCATAAAGGCCAAGGAATTATCTGTAGACCTCTAAGACAGGATTTTATTGGGACACAGATCTGGGGAACGGTACAGAAACATTTCTGTAGCATTGAAGGTCCCAGTGAGCACAGTGGCCTCCATCATTCATTAATGGAAGAAGTTTTGGAACCACCAGAACTCTTCCTAGAGTGGGCCACCCGGATAAACTGAGCGATCGGGGGGAGAAGGGTCTTAGTCAGGGAGATGACCAAGAACCCGATTGTCACTCTGACAGAGCTCCAGCATTTCCCTGTGGCAAGAAGAGACCTTCTAGAAGAACAACCATCTCTGCAGCACTCCACCAATCAGGACTGTATGGTAGAGTGGCCAGACGGAAGACACTCCGCAGTAAAAGGCACATGACAGTCCGCCTGGAGTTTTCCAAAAGGCACTTGAAGGACTCTCAGACCATGAGAAACCAAATTCTCTGGTCTGATTAAATAAAGATTGAACTCTTTGGCCTGAATGGCAAGCGTCATGTCTGGAGGAAACCAGGCACTGCTTATCACCTGGCCAATAGCATCCCTAGAGTAAATTAAATAAGAGGATCAATGCGCTACCCAGAGGGGTTTGATAGGAGTAAATCAATTCCAAAAAATCAAATAAATCAAATAAAAAAATAAAAAATTTGAAAAATAAAAAATATAGAAAAAGCTGCCAATCTAAATCGGTGTCCCCACCGTGAATTGATACGTGTATGGTGTAGAAAATCGGCGCTAATTCAAATCATAAATAAATGTGATACACTCTGTGACAAGCATGGTGGTGGCAGCATCACGCTGTGGGGATGTTTTTCAGCGGCAGGAACTGGGAGACTAGTCAGGATCGAGGGAAAGATGAATGCAGCAATGTACAGAGACATCCTTGATGAAAACCTGCTCCAAAGCGCTCTTGACTTCAGATTTGGGCGAAGATTCATCTTTCAACAGGACAATGACCCTAGGCACAAAGCGTGGATAACAAAGGAGTGGCTACAGGATAACTCTGTAAATGTCTTTTGCCTCGTTTCCACTGAGTGGTACGGTACGGTTCGGTTCAGTACGGTACGGTTCGAAGCGGTACACCCTGCGTTTCCACTGCCAATAGTACCCTTTCATGATAGGCGTGGTGTAGCAGGAAAGCTGTGATCAACGATTCTCTGTCAACCAATCAAAGTTCTGCAGAGTGTAGCTCCACCCTGTTGGTACGGTACTAATGTGCTTGGTACCCCAACGAAAGGGTCCCAAAAAAGTGGTACGGTACGGTTTGGAATTAGGGTACCATTCACAATGTAAACGGCAAAAATTGCATACTGTACCGAACCAAACTGTACCGTACCTCTCAGTGGAAACGAGCCATAAGTGGCCCAGCCAGAACCCAGACTTGAGCCTGATTGAACATTTCTGGAGCGATCTGAAAATGGCTGTGCATCAACGCTTCCCATCCAACCTGATGGAGCTTGAGAGGTCCTGCAAAGAAGAATGAGAGAAACTGCCCAAAAATAGGTGTGCCAAGCTTGTAGCATCATACTCAAAAGGACTTGAGGCTATAATTGGTGCCAAAGGTGCTTCAACAAAGTACTAAGCAAAGGCTGTAAATACTTATGTACATGGGATTTTTCATTTTTCATTTTTTATTAATTTGCAAAGTTTTTAACTCCTTTCCCATTGTCATTGTGGAGTATTGTTTGTAGAATTTTGAGGAAAATAATGAATTTAATCCATTTAGGAATAAGACTGTAACTTAACAAAATGTGGAAAAAGTGAAGTGCTGTGAATACTTTCCGGATGCGCCGTATACTTACCTCCTCTTTGCAGTTGGTTTTGCACAGAGTGGACCGAATCCTCCTCTTCTCAGGTCCCTTTTCTGTGCTTCTGGCCCCTCCCTCCTGTTGAGTTTCTCCAGAGCATGCCGCTTTCTATGGGGGCACCTGAGCCGAGTCACAGCTCCCTGTGTCCATTCAGACACGGAGCAACAACCCGGCCCCACCCCTCTATCTACTGATTGGCTGACCTATGATTGACAGCTGTCTCAGCCAATGAAGAGGGGAGTCCCGGGCAGCTGAGAAGCTCCTGCAACATCGCTGAATAAAGATGGGCTCAGGTAAGTATCTGGGGTGCTGAGGGGAGCTGCTGCATACTCATACTGAAGGTTTTTTTTATCTTAATGCATAGAAGATAACAAAAAACTTCTGACTTTACAATCCTTTTAAGGCCCCTTTCACACTTGTGCGACTTAAAAGTCACGCGATTTTACCGCAATTTTGTTGCCGCGATTTTTGACGCAATTTTGACTGGACTTGAAGCAATGCCTATGTCTTTGGACCTCAAAACGCATTAAAATCGGCCAAAAGTAGTGCAGGGACTACATAGAAGTCATTGCAAGTTGAAGTCGTACAGATATGAACGGTACTCATTGGAAATCATGGAGAACGAATGGTCAAGCGACTTTGCAGTCCCAAATCACAGGACAAGTCGCACAAGTGGGAAAAGGGGCCTAAGTGTTTTATCTCTGTATTATCAATGTAAACTGATACATTCTGCTGAAGAACTTGTGCTTTTCAAACAACAACTGACTTACTGGCTAGATCACTAGATGAAAATAAAATAAAGAAATCCTAAAATAGATAAGCAATAAGATAAATGTTTGCTTTTGGGTTTAATACCTTTTAAAGGGTGGGGACTAATGTGAATGTACAGCACTGTATGAATTTTCAGCACTTTATAAATACCTGAAATAAATTTAAAAAAAAAACAAAAATGTATGACTGTACTTGAACAGAATTTATTTTGGGCAAATCACATACTCAATTTTCTAATCTAACATCTGATCAGCATAGCACAAACACAAGATTACAGATAGACCAAAAATTGTATTAGAAATCGTATCTATTTTGCAATACATCCATTTTATGCATTTGTCATTTTTTTTTGAGTTCCAGATTTATCGTCCTGCTGTATTCAGAGATTTATTCCTGTGAATGAAGGATTACGCTCTTTATGTTTGCATTATCACATACATTTGACCTTCTGAATATTGCCACATGACATTAATGTGTCTCAGTCTGCCTTATCACTCAGACTCACCATCCTCTAGGGGTCTCCATTTTTTTTAAATGAAGGGCCACTTTATTGTCTTTTAGACTAGGTTCAAACCAGTGCAATTGCAGACATTGTATTTGATTCACGCCGCATTCCTGTGCGCATCACATGCAATGTATGTGCGGTGCGAGATCAACCATACAGCTTGTATGGCTGAAATCGCATTCGCACTGAAATGGTGGAGGACCCTTTTTTAGTCCCTACTGGAATCGGATTGCATTGTTGTTCAGACCCATGTAATACCATTCCATTCGATTCCACAGTTCGCACTGCGTTCTGCAAACCGATTTGGGGGGTGTTTTCAGAGTTGTATAAAGTACTCGAAACCCATACTTGAGTAAAAGTACAAGTCCTCGATAAAATAGTGACTTGAGTAGAAGTGGAAGTGCTCAATCAAAAAGTGACTTGAGTAGAAGTACTAAAGAATTCAACATTTTTTGTACTTAAGTATTGCAAGTAGTTTTTTTTAAAAATGTTGCTACTCAAGTACTGAAAGTAAAAGTACCAGTAGTGTGTAATGTAGTTATTAAAGAAAGAAGTCAAAAGTTTGAACATCATATTGTTTTTTATTATTTCAAATGCAGCTTTTATTTATACATACCGTAGCTTTTATTTTCGTATGCGCTGATAATACACATGTTTTGAGCTTCATGAAACCTGCCATCTACTGTTCTGGCAGTGGTAATTTTTATAATTGTAACGAGTAACTATGCAGCACAAAAAAAAAATATCGGAGTAGAAGTATTGAAATCATCGGAAAAATGTAGTGAAGTAAAAGTGGAAGTAGGAAAAAAAATTTACTCCAGGAAAGTACAGATACCGCCTTTCGGTACTTAAGTACAGTAGTGAAGTAGTTCTACTTAGTTACTATACATCTCTGGGTGTTTTTACCAATATATTGACACCCGCAGCGGTTTGCAGAGCGCAGTGTGAACTGCCTGTGATTCTAATGCAGTGGGGGAACCCCCACAGGAATGTCTGTGATTCCCGCACAGCATCAGTGTGAACATAGCCTCAGGGTTTAGGGGGGCCGGACTGTCGTGGCCATTGGGAGTGGAAACTGTCCTGGCATTAGTGGTAGTTAACAATGCCCCATCTTTGTAATATGGAAAGTAATAGAGCCCGCTGGGTTGGTGTCAATGGGAGGAATACTATCCCGAGGGCCAGATAAATGCAAGCCATATCCAGCCCCTGTGCCACAGTTTGGAGACCCCTGCTCTAGCATAAGGATTAATAATGTATAATATACTGTAAACTTGACAGGTCTCTGTGATTGGTCCCTGAGAAGGCAATCAGAAAACTATGGAGCAGGTCGTCGCACATCTACTGATCCTCGCATAAGCTACTATACTTACATAGTTAGTCAGTTTATTTAGGGAAAATTCATCTAGTCCAACCAATAAAAAATTAATTAAAAAAATGGAAAACCTCCATATACAGAACCCTTTACACACAGTTGATCAAGTTGCAGACATCTTCTTGAGTGACAAGCCTGTGATTCATTCGGACTTCATTTGGAAAGTCACCAAACACAATCAATGGCTGGGAATAGATCTGGACGTCGTGCTGTTGGCGTTGTCAACCCGGAACGCCTGACTGGTCATCGCTTCATGGACTACATCCCACCAACTGAGAAAAAGTCAGCACCTACAAGGATGTGCATGGTTTGTTGCTCGAAGAGAGATGACAGTGGAAGGAAAATAAGAAAAGGAAACCAGATTCTACCGTCCCGATTGTGACGTCGGACTTTGTGCAGTCCCAGGTTTCAAAATCTTTCATACCCGAGATGTTTACCAAACCTTTATCACAGTAACTAGTAATATTGCATCCCTTGTTTGTACACATTTCAGTGTTTTTGGTTTGATTATATTATTGAATACAATTTATTATTATTATATTATAATTTATGATTTCGTGTTTCAAACTTTATCATACCCGGGATGTCTACTAGACTCTTGTTTGGACAGATTTAAGTGAGTTATTACTAAGAATTACAGGCCTAAAATATAAAACAACAGATTTCCATGCAAAACAATTTACCACTTTGAGATCAAAAATTCTGACATAATCAGACCGCCAGGGAGGTTAAAGTTTAACTAAATCCACAACAGTAAAATCAGTGCATGCTTGCTTGTTATACTCACTGTGAAACCTAAGGGGTTAATCCTCTGCATTGTGTAAAAAGGCTGTTTGATCCTGACTTCTCTGATCCTCCTCTTCTTGCATTTTCCCCATAACATGTCCAGATAAGACAGTCACGCCGCACATGCTCAGTTTTGTGTGTATTGCTAGAGAGTTTTATTTTTTTTCTTGAGAGAGTGCATTTGATCAGCACAGGGCCAATCAGCACTGACCAGAGAGAGGGTTAGGGGTCCTGCATCCTGATTGTATAGCCAGTGCATGTATGAAAAGGCCTTCTGCAAGCTTTAACTAGGCACTGATAGAAGTCACAAGACTGCTATATACTGCTGATGAGAAAAGGCGTTTAGCAGTTTATATTTAATTGCAGTTTCCATTGCAGTAATTGCATTTCCATTTTCTGTGTACTGTGGGAGACCAGATATAGTGAATGCAGGCTTCTGGGTTTAGCAACACCTTAAAGCGCTGCACTTTTTTATTCTTACCTGCAAGGCAAAGGCATAATGTGCTAGTATGCATCACATACTAGCACATTATGTTAAACTTACAGCATCTCACAAAAGTGAGTACCCCCCTTACATGTTTGTAAATATGTCATTATATCTTTTCATGTGACAGCAATGAAGAAATGACGGTTTAGACATTAATGGCTGTGTGTTGAGTTATTTTGACGGGACAGCAAATGTAAACTGTTATACAAGCTGTACACTCACTACTTTACATTGTAGGAAAGTGTAATTTCTTCAATGTTGTCACAAGAAAAGATAGAATAAAATATTTTCAAAAATGTGAGGGGTGTACTCACTTTTGTGAGATACTGTACCTGAAAATGAACGGTCTAGCGATGTGATGCCATCAATGAAACAATGTGTCAATGTGTACTGATGTCGGGGTAGCCGCGTGCTCACGCCCTGACATGTTTCATCATCACACTGACTTCTACGGAGGACGCCCACATGGATTCTGTGCATTTCTTTTGATTCCGATTGGGGAGATATTGGTGTCCAAGGAGTCTGGAGTTGCCCGTACCTGGTCCGATCTGATGAGATTGAGGAGATTAAAGGCTCTCTGATTTTATATGTCTGGTGAGTGAGCATTACTTGAGGGGGTCACGTGGTGTGGTGGAAGCCCTTGATCTTATCTACACTCCATTGATTCTCTCACTATTGAAGTGCTCGCTGATTCACCGTTGTTGATTCACTAAGGGGTCACACTCTTTGCAAGCGCTGCTTATGTGTTGGACTTTTCACTCTTATGGACTTCTGAAGGGATTGACACATTGTTTCATTTATTGTTATTTCTTGAGCAGCAGCTATATATGTGTTCATATTTATTATTTATTATATTATTTGCCTTGTGTTTCTCCTAAAGCGTGGGGTGATTGAGATAATATTCAGTACCTTTGTGTTATCCCAGTCATTTGGTTTTGATGTGATGCCATCGCTGAAGGCAGTGTCCATCTCTACCCAGTTTCCTTCTTTGTTCACGGCTCCGGCTCTGTGGCTGACCGGAGCGGCGCTGATGTCACTCCCGCGCATGCGCATGGGAGCCGCCATTCACGGCACATTGCTCTGAAGAAACGGCACGGGTGGCTGTTTCTTCAGAGCGCATGCGCCAGTGATGTAACTGGCTGCTAGCTCAGTAGATATCTCTTAACCTCCCTGGCGGTATGATTCTGTCAGGAATTCTGTACCAAAAGCGGTACAATTCTTTTCATGGAAATTTGGTGTTATGTATTATAGGCCTACAATTCTTAGTAATTACTGACTTAAACCTGACCAAAACAAGACTCTAGTAGACATCCCAGATGTGATAAATTTGAAACACAAACGCATGAATTATAATCGAATCAATAATATAATTTTATTATATAATATATAATATATATAATAAAATTATATTATTGATTCGATTATAATTCATGCGTTATATATTATATATATATGTGTGTATATATATATATATATATAATATATATAACGCATGAATTATAATCGAATCAATAATATAAATTTATATATATATATATATATATATATATATGTGTGTATATAGGTATATATATATATATATGTGTGTGTGTGTGTGTATATATATATATATATATATATACATATATATATATATATATATATATATATATATATATATATATATATATATATATATATATATACATATATATATATATATATATATATATATATATATATATATATGCATATATATATATATATATATATATATATATGCATATATATATATATATATATATATATGCATATATATATATATATATATATATATATATATGCATATATATATATATATA
Source organism: Pelophylax lessonae (assembly GCF_965119305.1). Taxonomy (NCBI): domain Eukaryota; kingdom Metazoa; phylum Chordata; class Amphibia; order Anura; family Ranidae; genus Pelophylax; species Pelophylax lessonae. The sequence goes on along the minus strand of NC_138770.1, from coordinate 639,634,093 downwards.
TATATATATATGCATATATATATGCATATATATATGCATATATATATATGCATATATATATGCATATATATATATATATGCATATAATATATATAATATAAAATGTGTAATGTGTTTGTGTTTTGTGCAACGTTTTTTTTTTTTTTAATTTCCCTCCCTAGTTCCGCTCCCATGCAGCATTGCTGCTGCAGGGAACGGAACTAGGAAGTCATCAGACCGACGGAGAGCGGCGGGGATCTCGGCTGGCGGTCACAGCAATGAGAGATCATCGCTGGATCGCCAGGAGAAGGTAAGAGAACACCGCTGCGCTCTCTGCACATCCACCCCGAGCGTGACTCGGGGTTACCAATCCTGGTATGAAAAATCCACCCCGAGTCACGCTCGGGGATACCGCCAGGGAGGTTAAACGGTGCAAGTTTAGGAGATAGTTACACTACCTATAGGTAAGCCGTAATATAGGCTTACCTATAGGTAAAAGTTAAAGATGAAAGTTTACTTCCTCTTTAAATAAAGCTAGGAAAAGAAGCAGTAGGAGATAGAGTCTCTACAGACACATGTTCTATACAGAAAACCTTCCACAAGGAAGAATGCCTAGTACAGGTGATTGAGTAGGTCTGCACCAGTAAACATGTAGGAAGTTGAAGAGTTGAGGCCAGGGGTCAACAAGAAGCGTTGAGTCAAAACTCTGCACTCCCAGTCTGCAGAGGACAACATATTATAGCAACTTTGTTGCCAAAATCAAACATCCAGTAAAAGGGATCCCATTAAAATAGAAATCCAATATTTGCTTCTACTGATGGTCTGGAAAATAAATATTGATGAGAATCCCAAGTTGAGGTCTATTCTAGAATCCTCCTGGTCCTCAGTGATCTCTCCTGTTAACTTTGACATCACTACAGGACGTATGTTCTAAAGCCAGAACTTCAATTATTTATTGCTTTTGATAATGTAAGCAGTGCTTTAAGTGGGCCGGTATGCACTGGTACTCAGTACCGCCACTTCCAAATATGGCTCTTGAGCATACCGCCACCTCTCCGTGCACCTTAGCATACCAGTACTCTAATTTTGGACATCTGCACCCTCAATTCCCCCCCCCCCCCCCCAAGAATATTTCCCACTCCAGAGCCAGACCAGTCACCACCAGTGAGTCCCCCTGCTCCGGATTCCCAGCCCAGGCCAAGTGGGGGGTGCTCTGTGGGGACCCTGATGTGGGGTGGGGGCGAAAAAATTTATAGGCTATAATAGAGTACCAGCACCTCTTTTGGGCCACTTAAAGCACTGAATGTAAGGAAGGTATGCAACTTCTCTCAGGAGATCCCCCTTTGTTTCTTGTCCTGTAGACACAACAGGAAGTGAGAGAAAATCTCAACAAAATGAGGGAAAAGCCCGCTTAGACAACTGTCAATGGAACAAATGTCCACATGGAAGATTTCCCGTTGTTCTGATGGCAATTTAACATTTGGGATTTCCCATCAGTTTCAGTCTTGGTGAAAAAGGTCACAGGAGAATTATGTATAATCCGTTTTTATTGGGTTTTTAGGACAAAATCTGTCAACCATATAAAGGAGTAGCGCTATAGAAATAGGATATACATGATATGTTGTGCAATAAGATGTCTAATGTGACAAATACATATTAGTTACCATCAGCTAATTACAGCATTTTTGAAACAATCGTTTATTGAGTTTTTCAGCGGCAACATAGGTCCAACAAAAACCAAAACACCAAACCAGTGTGATGTTTTGGACATAGGGAAATATATTGAGACAACTACACAATTACTTCAGTACCATAAAACGAATAATTCCATACATTCTTGCAATAACACTACAGGGAACCAATCCATTCTATGAACCCAGTGAATACCGTATTCATGGCCTACATATAACTTCAAAGGTAGGGTGCTAGTTGAGGTTGTCCATGGAACTGGTCATTTTTATATAAAACGAATATTTGTGGACGATGGCAGCCTGTGCTAGAAAACAGCAAGTAAAAGTTCAAGTATTGGCAAGAAGAGAATAGTAGAAGGAGAGAATAGACTGGGGTACTCATAACCAGAGCTTCCCAAGAGGCCCTCAAAAGCTCTGGTATAAGAGGAATTATCACAAAAATAACTGGAGTTTGAGAGAAGTAGAGAAATTGCTCCAGGTAAACCAGATTTGCACAAAGTTTGAGTTTTGGTCATATAATATATGCTGACTTTTAGTGCTTCCATTCACATTATTCCGTTCTGTTCTTCTACCCATTCCTTAATAGTGGGGATGGTGGATGTCTTCCAATGCCTAGGGATAAGAGCACAGGCTGCTGAGATGAGCAAGAGAAAGATAACCTTTTTAAGTCATGGTATTGATCCTGGTAAAACTGAAAAAAGAGCTACCTCAGGGTTCTCTGGCCATTATTGATCCATTATCTGCTCTCATAACATGAAGATAGAGGTCCAAAAGGGCCTATTTCAGAGGCAAGACCACCACAAATGTAATAGGGTACCCTCTGATCCTCAACAACACCAGCACATGTTAGGGATAGTTTGTATGATCTTGTGTACAGCTGCTGGACTCCTATACCACCTAGCCAAATGTTTAAAGTTTCCAGCTAATTACAGCCTTACTGGTACAATGCAAAGATGTTAGGTAGCAATATTGTATGCGGGCATAGGAACACGAAATGAAAAATAACCCATAAACAACCCTAATTCCAAATAATGGTACCAAATACAATCATTGTCCTAAAGTTGTTTAAATAGGACATTATGGTCCAACTACATGGCATGTTCATTGAAATGGTAACATGGATGTAGCACCCTCTTCTTGTTAGGTTGCTAGGTAACTTTAGTTTTTTACTCCATTGTAGTAAATGGAGCAGTGATTGCTTGTGTAGGTCTACTCAGGGTTTCCTGAGCTGAGAGTTTGATTGCTCCCACCCGCCTCTGAAAGAAGTTATCCAGAGCATAGGGTCAGTAAATGCAAATGACCTGTTGACTATTTATCATGCCTCAGCCAATTCCTGGAAGGAGGTGTTCAGAAGGTGGCTGGGGAGGTGATAAGTTTGCAGTAGGCCCGTGCAAATTGTTCTTTTTCTCGCAAGGGAGGGTTTCAGTGCTCCTGAGGGGTCTGTTGCCCTGGGAGATAGCCAGAAAAACAAGAAGCTGCAGTCCAGGCTTCAGCGGTTGATGGGCTGAGGGTCTGGAGAAGATTGCCTGAGGATTACATTTGCTGGAGGGCGCTGCACTGATGTCTTGGATCTATAGAAGGTGCCTGTTATCTCTCTCACTAAGGATCTACCTGTCGATGCTGGAAGGCAGACAGCTCCTGGGACACTGTGAGGAAAGACCTTGTTGAGAACTGATAGCTGTGGAAATGTTATTAAGGAACTAAGTGCCAGAACAGACTTTGTGGATTGCTGGTGTAGGGTCCTAGATATATCTCCCGTTCCCTGCTACTTCTAGAAAGCTGTATTTGAAGAATAGAGAAAAGTTTGTCCTATTATTGCTACTAATTGTTTTGGAATATCCTGTGACCCTAAACCCCTCTCCTGTTCAAGTTTGTAAGAAATAAGTATTAAAAAGACATCCCCTAGACCAGGGGTAGGCAACCTTAAAGAGGTGGGGATCTGCATGAACAACATGGAAGAACTCAAAGATCACCGAGCACAGTGTCATCCAGTGTCTTCTCCTCACACCTTATTTAAACCTCTAATTGCCATACTACCATATCATTTGCACAACAATCATATGTTTAAATTGGGTGGTGATTGCTTTATAGAGGCTCAGCAGTGCCTGCTTCACTTTGTTAATGAGTTCTTAGATGCATATGAGTTGTGGTTTTACCACCCCCAATCCTTACCCACTTTAGTTGCTGAGGCAGCAGCCAAAGTTGTCCACATGAAGGTAGGTGTGTACCGCGCTCAGGAAAAAATATATATATATGTGTGTTGACTGAAATAAAGGTGAACTTCAATGCAGCTGTTCAGAAAGGTAGTGACCAATTGTGTTAAAGTGCAGTGCAAATACAGCGCAAAGATCAGTGAAAAAACTAACAAATATTGTTTGCGCTTTGATTTATTTTCTTTTGCACTTATGAATTTTGGTCACCATAATTTATGAACAGCTACATTCTAGCAACTTATTATTGATATTAGTTTTTTCACTGATCTTTGCGCTGTATTTGCACTGCACTTTAACAAAGTTGGTCCACATGCCACAGCAGGAATTTACCCCCCGTTGCTTTTGGTGGGTGCTACCGCCTGCCAATTGCGTTCCATTCAAGTTAATGGGGCCACTCTGCAAGTGCCCTTCAACTGCATGCTTCTGCAAAGGTCCAAGGGATTGAAGCAGGTAGTGAGAACGCAACACAGCACTGCCTGCTTTAACCTCTTGTTTGCTGTATTGTGCAAAGATGCAGGATTCTTGCAGAGTGGCCTCCTTCACTTGAATGGGTCATGCTTGGCAGGTGCTACAACCACCAACCATGGCAGAGCGTATAACTCCTTCTGCAGCTGCAACATGTGTACACCCCTGGCCACTGCAGCTAAATGGGGTGCAGTTGGGGCGGGGTTGATAACTGCAAATGTAAATTAACCTTACTGTTTTGAGCTCTCTATAAGTGTTACCAACTCTCCACCTCTTATCCTGGCTAGCAGTCTCCAGGGTGGTGCCAGTAGCAGGAAAGAAGAGATCTTGAGGTCCGCGTGAAGCAACACACTGGGCATAATAGTATTGGTCTGCTTTCACACTGATATGCTGCAGTTTACCTGCACCTTGAGTGCAATGCAGTGCTTTACCATAGACTTCTATTAAAGTGTGGTGCACTTTCCGAAAGGAGCAGTGCAGGTACACTGCACTGCACCCTCAGTGTGGGTAACCTGCTGCACATCAGTGTGAAAGCAGACCAATACTATTATGCCCAGTGTATTGCTTCACGCTGACCTCAAGATCTCTTCTTTCCTGCTATTGGCACCACTCTGGAGACCGCTACTCAGGATAAGAGGTGGAGAGTTGGAAGGGGCAGACTGGCAACTTTCAGGCCAGGGGGCAAGTACAAACCAGAGACCAATAGTGCAGCGATTTCGCCCCCCCCCCCCCCACTTTCCCTCTACCCGCCTCCCACTCTCCCAATCCTCCTCCTGATCCCTATTTCAAGCTGAACTCTCTACTTACCATCTGAATCAGGGTTTCCGACCTGGCAAGCAGGTGGGGGGGGGGGTGGTTAGCTGGGACAGCACGGTTAGGGCTGGTTGGGACAGAAGAGTCGCCTGCGCTTTGTCCTTGTCTTCAACCCACACTCAGTAGGTCAGTGGCAGGGACTTTTTACTTCTCTTCACCAGAAATGCTTTAGGCATGTCTGTGGCAGAAGCAGTGCAGATTTTTTACGGGGCATCAAGGCGGGCCAGGAGGTAATTGCCCCCTGGCCCAGTCCTCCCCTGAGAGTTGGTATCACTCCACATGGGACAGGAGCTAGCACTACAGAGCGGCTCCCGCTCCGTACAACATCTAAATTTTTGCAGGTATTCCCTCTGCATTGCACTCTGTTTGATGCTCTGAAATGGTGGGTCAGCAAGCCCAGACCGCAATCTATCGGTCACCTGGCCATGATCTACTGTGCCCACCAGTGCTGCCCATCAGTGCCCACCAGTGCTGCCAATCAGTGCCCATCAGTGCCTTCTCATCACTGTCACCTATCAGTGCCCCCCCACCAATGCCCATTAGTGCTGCCAGTCAGTGCCCATCAGTGCCTTATCATCACTGTCACCTATCAGTGCCTCCTACCAATGCCCATTAGTGTCCATTAGTGCTGCCTATCAGTGCCACCTATCAGTGCCTCCTCGTCAGTGCCCACCAGTGCCACCTCATCAGTGGCCATTAGTGCAGCCTATCAGTTCCCATTAATGCCCATCAGTGACACCTCATCAGTGCTGCCTCATCAGTGCTGCCTCATCAGTGCCCATCAGTTATAGAGAATAATGATTGTTTGCAAAATTGTATAACAATCTATGAAAAAGTTTGTGAGGTTTTTTTTTCAGGGACATTTACACTGATAATTTGGGCACTGATGTTCAGTGTCCTGGTTATCAGTGCAATCTCGCCATTTCTTTGTGTGAATAAAATGATAAAGATTTAATGTGGGTACAGTGTTGCATGACCGCACAATTGTCATTCAAAGTGTGAGAGCGCTGAAAGCTGAAAATTGGCCTGGGCGGGAAGGGGGTGAAAGTGCACTGTAGCCAAGTGGTTACAGAATAAGAAAAAGCATGTTGTGCCTTCTTCTGCAATTTTGGATCTCAGGCAGAATGGTTGCGATTCTGTCTGTGATCCCAAATGGCGAGATGTGAACGGGCTCTTAGTGAATCTTGCAGATTGAATTTTTTTGTTGTTAGATATGAATATGCAAACGAGCAATGAAACAAACAATCTTGTCATATAGATATTGATATGTTGGTGGTTTTCTATCTGGGGGCAGTCAGATTTCTCTTTGTTTTCTGTTACTTCTCTTCTCTCACTAATAAGGAGAACCTTTTACCATCTGCAGTCTTTAATGATGTGAAACTCCCGAAGCCAGAGATCAAGGCATCTTAGACTACGCGGCAGGGGACATTATGGAGCTCAGAGCAGGATATTTTATCAATAACAAGAAAGAGCTTCTCTTTTTCTCATAAAAAAAAGTTATTTGGTAACTTATGTGAAGTGCTATTTTTTTTAATATAATAATAGACCCATATACAAGTTGACTGCGCCATCTGCTGCTGAAATATATTATTGCACATAGTTGTCTTTATTAGATGCCTATTTGATTAGGTAGAGAAAGTGAACTTGTGTGCAATCAGAATGCAGTTCCTGATCTTTAATGACAGGCTCATAATATAGAATCTGACTGCTCTGGGGGGGGGGGGGGGCTTTTATCATTCAGCCTCCTGGGGTCTATTAGAGTGAAGCTGGGTGTTCCTTATCTAAGAACACAATGTGAGCTGAGCTGCTGTATCATTACTGAGAGAGGGAAGCAGGGAGAGAGGAGCTGCTAAAACACTGCTGGGAGGGGGAGTGGAGGGAGATGAGCTGCTGAAGCACTGCTGGGAGATGGGAGTAGAGAGTTGTTGAGTCACTGCTGGTAGATGGGAGCATGATGAACTGAGCTGTTGAATTAATGCTGGGGGAAAGAAGACAGGGAAAGCAGATCTCCTGGGACACTGCTGAGAGGAGGAGCAGGGGTAGCTTAGTTGTTGAGTTACTGTTCGGAGGGGGAGCAGGGGGAGCTGAGTTTTTGAGTCACTGCTGGGAGGAGGATCAGGAATAGCTGAATTGTTGTGTCACTATAGGGAAGGGGAAACAGAGGAGCTCAGTTGTTGAGTCACTGCTGAAAGAAGAGGAGTGCTAAGTTGTTGAGTCAATGCTGGGAGCGGTAAGTGGAATGAGTTGAGATGCTGGGACACTGCTGAGAGGAGGAGCTGAATTATTGAGTCACTGCTGGAAGGAGAGAAAGGGGAGCTGAGTTGCTAAATCACTAATGGGAAGGGGGAGCTGAGTTGATAAGTCACTAATGGGAAGGGGGTCAAGGGGAGCTGTATTGTGGAGTTACTAATGGGGGGGGGGGAGCAGGGGGAGCTGAGCTGTTGAGACACTGTTTGGAGAGAGGAGCAGGGAGTAGCTGAGTTGTTGCTGGGAGGGGGAGCAGGGGTACCTGCATTGTTCAGTTACTTATGGGGTGGGCAGTGGGTAGCTAAAGTTGTTGAGTCACTGCTGGAAGATGGGAGCAGGAGTAGCTGAGTTGTTGAGTCACTGCTTGGAGGAGGAGCAGGGAGAGCTAAGTTGTTGAGTCGCTGCTGGGAGCGGGAGCAGGAGTAGCTGAGTTGTTGAGTCACTGCTTGGAGGAGGAACAGGGAGAGCTAAGTTGTGGAGTCACTGCTGGAATGGAGGAGTAGGGTGAGCTGGGCTGTTAAGAGAATGAGGCCAATTTACTAAAGGAGTTGAGAATCTTCACAAAATTGTTTGAATACTTACTTCAACCAAGTCATGTGCAGATGAAATAAGTAAACAGGACCTTGCTTTTCACATGATTGGATAAATGAGGATAATATTTACACATATTTAGTAAATCCACCTAAATCACTTATATAACTTTAATGCTTCGGATGTGAACTTTGATGATCATTTACTCTACAGTGCCCGCAGCTACAGAGATCAGTGAGTGATTGTTTTAAAGCTCATTTACTGCTTGTTAAGAATGTGTAAATACTTCAATGTCCATAGCCTGGTCACAGCACCTTAGGCTCCAGCGTTACTTGTGAGTTTTTACAATGCAGTTGTAGTATATAATAGACAGCATCTAAATTCTTTATACCATTTACACCTAAGAAAGTTATAGAAGCAGGAAGCAGGTTTTCCTTTTATCGCTGTAGACTAAAATGCAGAGGTGTGAATGTATGCTCATATGCCCGCTATACACTGACATTCTCAGTATGGGGGAGATTTACTAAAACTGGAGCACACAGAATCTGGTGCAGCTCTGCATAGTAACCCATCAGCTTCTAACTTCAGCTTGTTTGACAACAAAACCTAGAAGCTGATTGGCTACCATGCACAGCTGCACCCGATTCTGTGTGCTCCAGTTTTAGTAAATCTCCCCCTATGTGTAAGCCATACCATTAATTACTTTAAGCCCTGTATGTATACTATACCTCCAGCAGCAATCTGAGCTCTGAATGGGGCAATAGTAGAGCTGTGCATGCTTTTAAAAGATCACAATTGGATGAGAGAAGTCACATGGGATGTTCTTAGCAAAGGTATCTCAGGGGAATCTGCCTTCTGCAGTCATTCTCCTTGGCCTCCTGAAGGTCTTTAGTTATTTTCTGTTTATGGCACTGGTGTAACACATCACTTTACACCTAGATCCAGTATAGCCATTCCGGTTTCCCCACAGGAGCTAACAATCTACTGGCTTGCTGAAAAATATATATATAGATTGATATAGACATATATAAAAACAAAAATCTACCTATCTATCTATCTATCTATCTATCTATCTATCTATCTATCTATCTATCTATCTATCTATCTATCTATCTATCTATCTATCTATCTATCTATCTATCTATCTATCTATCTATCTATCTATCTATCTATCTATCTATCTATCTATCTATCTCTCTATCTATCTATCTATCTATCTATCTATCTATCTATCTATCTATCTATCTATCTATCTATCTATCTATCTATCTATCTATCTATCTATCTATCTATCAATCTATCTATCTACTGATTAGCTTTATGACCACAATAGCAACTGAAAGTGGGTGGGATATATTAAGTGGCAAATAAGTTTTGTAGACGTGATAACTTTTGCTCAAACCAATCAATATACACTTATTGGGATTTTTTTTTTACCAAAAAGATGTAGCAGATTACATATTGGCCTAAAATGATGAAAAAATTAGATTTTTAAATTTTTTTATTTGGAATGTTTTATAGCAAAAAGTATCGTTTTTTTTCAGAATTGTTGCTTTTTTTCGTTTATAGCGCAAAAAATAAAAATTGCACAGGTAATCAATTACTATCTATCTATCTATCTATCTATCTATCTATCTATCTATCTATCTATCTATCTATCTATCTATCTATCTATCTATCTATCTATCTATCTATCTATCTATATCAGGAATCCAAAATCAGAGGTTGCATACATAGAGGGGTTGATTTACTAAAGGCAAATATGTGCACTTTGCATGTTTCTACAAAATCGAATGTGGTAAAGCTTTATTTGTAAAAAAGAACACAAAAACAAACAAAACAAAAATAAACAAAACAAAAAACAAACAAAAAAAACCCCTATTAGGTGCAAGGAAAATAATAATAATAAAAAAGTATTTTTACTTGCACATGATTGGATGATGGAAATCAGCAGAGCTTTACCAATAGTAAAATGAGTGCACTGCACTTGCAGAGTGCGCTGTCCAGAGCTGATTAGTTAGTGTGCACAGCTGCACCAGTTTTAGGAAATCTCCCCGGTTCACACTATTACGATGCGGGAACACTGCAAATCTACTGTGTGTTCCCGCATCGCATCCGCAGCACAGGCGAATCGCTGGGGGTGTCAATTCAAAGTTAACGACACTCCCAGATCAGATCGCATATCACAGTGCGATCTGACAGTTCACACATGAATCGGATCGCACTGGTGTGAACCACCATGCGATCCGATTCTGCTGCTTACAAAAAAAAAGGGTCCTGTGTGTTCACTGCGATTGTGGTGCGAATTCAGCCATACAAACTGTATGGCTGAATTGGCACAGCACAGACATCGCATGTAATTTTAGGAGCAGTGCGCTCCATATCATATGGGATTTCTGTGATCGCAATAGTGTGAACCGGCACTAATTGTCCCTGTTCAACAAAATGCCTTGCCAATGGCTGCTGCACTCATTTTATATGTATATTACCAAAAGTATTGGGACGCCTGCCTTTACACACACATGAACTTTAACCTCCCTGGCGGTATGATTCTTTTGGATTTTAGGTGCTGAAAGCGGTACCATTATTTTGCATGTAATTCTTGTGAATGAGCAGCCCAAACCAACTGTATACATTTATTATAAATATATATATATATATATATATATATATATATATATATATATATATATAATATGTATACAGTTGGTTTGGGCTGCTCATTCACAAGAATTATGTATATATATATATATATATATATATATACACGTGTATATATATATATATATATATATACATATATATTTATGTATATATATATATATATATATATATATATATATATATATATATATATATATATACACACATATATTTACATAAAAAGTACAATAAAACTGCAGGAAAGGGCACTGGGGGGCAATGTAATGTGATTTTTTTTTATTTTGAACGGTATCAGTGTGTTTGGTGTGTTTTACATTCGAATTTGCCGCCGGTTCCACCCCCCGGCGGACGTCACGTCGCCAGAGATGGAAGCCAGGGCTCGCAGACGATCAGGAGGAAGCTCCACCGCCGCATACCGCTCGCAGTCTTCGCTGGATCCCGGAGAAAAGGTAAGTAAAACCTCTTCCAGCATCCAGCGATCTTCCTAGCGCTTCCCCGAGTGTGACTCGGGGTTACCGCTTTTGGCTCTAAAATCTAACCCCGAGTCACGCTCGGGAATACCGCTAGGAAGGTTAATGGCATCCCAGTCTTAAGCCTTGTACACACGCACCGATTGTTGTCCGACCAATCGGCCGTCTTTTGTCCAGTGTTGTTGTGTTGGTTGAAATGTGCTCTAGACTGCACACAAATTTTGTCGGCCAACAACAACCAACTTCAGAAGTGAGGTCATGTGCTGGTTTACTTTCCGTGTGTTTTTTTTCTTCTCTGAGCATGCCCAGTCTTGCTCATCTGATTTTTGTCTGCCGAAATCTGTACTGACTGAGGAACAATCGGCCGTTCTGGTGACGGCCAACAAAAATTTTATAGCATGCACACCAGATTTTTTTCGGCCGAAAAGTTGCAGTCAGTTGTCGGAAGCATCATACTAACAAGCCAATCGGACGTTGGCCGAAAATTCACGGCCAACAATCGATGCGTGTGTACGAGGCTTTAGTGCGTAGGGTTCAATATTGAGTTGGCCCACCCTTTGCAGCTATAACAGCTTCAAGTCTTCTGGGAAGGCTGTCCACAAGGTTTAGGAGTGTGCCTATGGGAATGTTTGACCATTCTTCCAGAAGCGCATTTGAGAGGTCAGTCACTGATGTTGGAGAGAAGGTCTGGCTCGCAGTCTGTTTTTGAATTCATCCCAAAAGTGTTCTTACGGGTTGGGGTCAGGACTCTGTGCAGGCCAGTCAAGTTCCTACAGCTAGATATTTTAACTTTTGACTCATTAGTAGAGAGCACCGGCTGCCATTTTTCTGCACCCCAGTTCCTATGTTTTCCTGCATTAATGAGTCACTTAACCTTGTTTCCATGTCCTATGTATGTTTTGGAAGTGAAGGTTTGGCCCCCACAGAGCCTTGATCTCAACATCTTGATTTGAGGCAGCTTACATCCACAGAAGATTTGTGGTTAGTTCACCAAGATGTTTGGAACAACCTACTTGCCTCTGAACTGATGATGTTTTGAAGGCAAAGGGCGTTCACAGCAAATATTGATTTGATTTGGATTTCTATTTTGTTCATTTACTTTCCATTTTGTTAATTGATAAAAATAAACGAATAACACTTCTATTTCTGAAAGCATTCTTCATTTAGGCCCCTTTCACACATACAGTCCGTTTGTCCGTTTTTCATCCATCCGTTGACGGATGAAAAACAGACATCAGTGCATCTCTATGTGAAAACGGATGACAACAGATGATCATCTGCTAACATCCGTTTTCATCCGCTTCCGTCAATGTCCTTTTTTTGGTGGAACAGGAGATTTGCATTATGAATATGCGGCAACTAAGTGACCTACCGTACTAGCAAGGTGTACCTAATAAAATGGCCGGTGAGTGTATATATCTTAAAAAAATATACGTATGTGTAAATATATATATATATATATATATATATATATATATATATATATATATATATGTATATATATAAATATACATAAACATAGCTCCAAAAAATGAAGGGGACACTTTTTAGGCAGAGTCTAGCATCAAGATAATTAACTTCCTGGGACATTGATCTGGTCATCCGTTAAGTAGCAGAGGGGGTTGTTATTCACTTTCAGCTGCTTTGGTGTTAATGAAATATATAACAGGTGCACTAGATGGGCAACAATGAGAAGACCTCCAAAACAGGAATGGTTTTACAGGTGGAGGCCACTCACATTTTCTTCCCTACTCATCTTTTCTGATTGTTTTTCCCTAGTTGTGCATTTGGCTAGGGTCAGTGTCGCTATTGGTAGCATGAGGCGATACCTGGACCCTATAGAGGTTGCACAGACAGTTCAACTCTTCCAGGATGGCACATCAATACGGGCCATTGCCAGAAGGTTTGCTGTGTCTCCCACCACAGTCTCAAGAGCATGGAGGAGATTCCAGGAGACAGGAAGCAGGGCTGGACCCTTAAAATTGTGGCCGCTTTAAGACGCAGCCGCTATTGTGGCCGCTTTAAGACGCGGCCGCTATTGTGGCCGCTTTAAGACGCGGCCGCTATTGTGGCCGCTTTAAGACGCGGCCGCTATTGTGGCCGCTTTAAGACGCGGCCGCTATTGTGGCCGCTTTAAGACGCGGCCGCTATTGTGGCCGCTTTAAGACGCGGCCGCTATTGTGGCCGCTTTAAGACGCGGCCGCTATTGTGGCCGCTTTAAGACGCGGCCGCTATTGGGACCGCCCCGCGGCCGCGCTGTGATGGCTGCTGCATCCCTGGTGAAGTCCGTACTATGTCAGCCGCTATGAGCGGCATGACGTCAGAGCGGCTGCGCGGCGCCGGCCGGCGGTGGATCATGTGACTGAGTCTGTCAGCAAGACGGACGGTCACGGTGACGGCGCCGAGGGACCCACTACACGGACGCCAGCCCAGCAGCCCAGCACCCGGGGAATCGAGTCCGACTGTCACAGTCTGACCAAGTTAGTACTAAAAAATCAGCAGACTGCAGTGCAATTATTGATCCCATCCTCCGACCTCCACCAGACCACCACAGATCTTCTCCCTAATAGGATGGGGGGGAAGCAGTGTCGGTGGGGAGGATGGCACCCCCCATCACCACTGCCACCAATCTCCCCTCACCACCACCACTGCCAACGATTCCCACCCCCCTCAACACCACTGCCAACGATTCCCACCCCCCTCACCACCACTGCCACCGATTCCCACCCCCCTCACCACCACCACCACTGCCACCGATTCCCACCCCCCTCACCACCACTGCCACCGATTCCCACCCCCCTCACCACCACTGCCACCTATTCCCACCCCCTCACCACCACTGCCACCTTTTCCCACCCCCCTCACCACCACCACCACTGCCACCGATTCCCACCCCCCTCACCACCACTGCCACCTATTCCCACCCCCCTCACCACCACTGCCACCGATTCCCACCCCCCTCACCACCACCACCACTGCCACCGATTCCCACCCCCCTCACCACCACTGCCACCTATTCCCACCCCCCTCACCACCACTGCCACCGATTCCCACCCCCCTCACCACCACTGCCACCGATTCCCACCCCCCTCACCACCACTGCCACCTATTCCCACCCCCCTCACCACCACTGCCACCAATTCCCACCCCCCTCACCACCACTGCCACCGATTCCCACCCCCCTCACCACCACCACCACTGCCACCGATTCCCACCCCCCTCACCACCACCACCACTGCCGATTCCCACCCCCCTCACCACTGCCACCCATTCCCACCCCCCTCACCACCACTGCCACCGATCCCACCCCCCTCATCACCACCCCCTCATCACCACCACCGCTGCCACTGATCCCACCCCCCTCATCACTACCCCTGCTGCCACCGATCCCAACCCCCTCACCACCACCCCTGATGCCACTGATCCCACCCCCCTAACCACCACCGCTCCCACCGATCCCACCACCCCTGCTGCCACTTATCCCACCCCCCTCACCATCACCACCGCTTCCACTGATTCCACCCCCCTCACCACCACCCCTGCTGCCACTCATCCCACCCCCCTCATCATGTCTGCAACCTCTGACATCTCCTGTACCATGTCCGCACAGCCCCTGACATCTCCTGTACCATGTCCGCACAGCCCCTGACATCTCCTGTACCATGTCCGCACAGCCTCTGACATCTCCTGTACCATGTCCGCACAGCCCCTGACCTCTCTTGTACCATGTCCTCACAGCCCCTGACATTTCCTGTACCATGTCCACACAGCCCCTGACATTTCCTGTACCATGTCCGCACAGCCCCTGACATCTCCTGTACCATGTCCGCACAGCCTCTGACACCTCCTGTACCATGTCCACACAGCCTCTGACATCTCCTGTACCATGTCCACACAGCCTCTGACATCTCCTGTACCATGTCCACACAGCCTCTGACATCTCCTGTACCATCTCCGCACAGCCTCTGACATCTCCTGTACCATGTCCGCACAGCCTGTGACATCTCCTGTACCATGTCTGCACAGCCTGTGACATCTCCTGTACCATGTCCGCACAGCCTATGACATCTCCTGCACCATGTCTCCACAGCCCCTGACATCTCCTGCACCATGTCTCCACAGCCCCTGACATCTCCTGCACCATGTCTCCACAGCCCCTGACATCTCCTGTACCATGTCTCCACAGCCCCTGACATCTCCTGTACCATGTCCGCACAGCCTCTGACATCTCCTGTATCATGTCCGCACAGCCCCTGACATCTCCTGTACCATGTCCACACAGCCCCTGACATCTCCTGTACCATGTCTCCACAGCCCCTGACATCTCCTGTACCATGTCTCCACAGCCCCTGACATCTCCTGTACCATGTCCGCACAGCCCCTGACATCTCCTGTACCATGTCTCCACAGCCCCTGACATCTCCTGTACCATGTCTCCACAGCCCCTGACATGTCCTGTACCATGTCTCCACAGCCCCTGACATCTCCTGTACCATGTCCGCACAGCCCCTGACGTCTCCTGTACCATGTCTCCACAGCCCCTGACATCTCCTGTACCATGTCCACACAGCCTCTGACATCTCCTGTACCATGTCCACACAGCCCCTGACATCTCCTGTACCATGTCTCCACAGCCCCTGACATCTCCTATACCATGTCCGCACAGCCCCTGACATGTCCTGTACCATGTCCACACAGCCCCTGACATGTCCTGTACCATGTCCACACAGCCCCTGACATGACCTGTACCATGTCCGCACAGCCTATGACATCTCCTTTACCATGTCCGCACTTTTACCACTTTTAACTAGAATTTGCTCTTTTATATATAAAGCCCTATATGCTTTCATATCTATCTTATCTATGTATAATACACTCTTCAAATTTGCTTTAAAATGCATGGTTTTCCCTTTTATGAACAAGGAAATAATGGCGCTATGCTGTTGGGCCGGTATAATAATGCTATGGGGCTGGTATGACATTTTTTCCAGGGCTGAATTTTATTCCCAGTCCGGCCCTGACAGGAAGTTATTCTATGAGAGCTGGACAGGGCCATAGAAGGTCCTTAACCCATCAGCAGGACCGGTATCTGCTCCTTTGTGCAAGGAAGAACAGGATGAGCACTGCCAAAGCCCTACAAAATGACCTCCAGCAGACCACTGGTGTGAATGTCTCTGACCAAACAATCAGAAACAGACTTCATGAGGGTACCCTGTGCTCACTGCCCGTCACTGTGGAGTGTGATTGACATTTGCCATTGAACACCAGATTTGGCAGGTCCACCACTGGCACCCTGTGCTTTTCACAGATGAGAGCAGGTTCACCCTGAGCACATGTGACAGATGTGAAAGGGTCTGGAGAAGCCGTGGAGAACTTTATGCTGCTTGTAACATCACTCAGCATGACCAGTTTGGTGGTGGGCCAGTGATGGTCTGTAGAGGCATATCCATGGAGGGACACACAGACCTCTACAGGCTAGACAATGGCACCCTGACTGCCATTAGGTATTGGGATAAAATCCTTTGACCGATTGTCAGACCCTACACTGGTGCAGTGGGTCCTGGGTTCCTACTGGTGCACGACAATGCCGGCCTCATGTGTTGAGTTATGCAGTCAGTTCCTGGAGAATGAAGGAATTTATACAATTAAATGGCCTCCACGCTCATCTGACCTAAATCCAATAGAACACCTCTGGGAAATTATGTTTCAGTCTATTTGACGCCGCCAGGTTACACCTCAGTCTGTTCAGGAGCTCAGTGATGCCCTGGTCCAGATCTGGGAGGAAATATCCCAGGACACCATCCTTTGTCTCATTAGGAACATGCCCCGACATTGTTAGGCATGCATACAAGCACATGGGGGCCATACAAACTACCGAGTATCATTTTGTGCTGCTGCAATGAAATTTCAGCAAAATTTACTAGCCTGCTGCATCATTTTTTCACTTTGATTTTTGGGGTGTCTTTGAATTCAGCCTTCTAAAGGTTGATCATTTTTATTTCCATCAAACCATATGGTATCTATTCATTCCTAAAACATTTCCCAGTCCATACCAGTATAGATATCCAGCATGAGACTTTTCCCCATTGAGATCTGATGTGTTTTGAAAGTGTTCCTTTAATTTTTTTTGAGCAGTGTGTGTATGTATATATATATATATATATATATATATATATATATATACTGCTCTATGCACACTACAAATCCCATATTCCATCTTGGTAGTGAGTGAGAGGGTATTTACGTTCCTACATAGGGTGGGACCATGGAGAACGAATGTAGCCACCACCCTCCATCAGGAAGTCAGATCACAGCAGCAAAAACAGGAGTTTTCAGATTTGGAGGAGGCCGAGAGTAATAGAAGGGACTTTTCTAAGTTCAGAATACATTCTTGAATAGTTTGTTTTTTTAAACCGGAGTTTAGTGTCACGTTGAGAGTCCTTAAAATGACTTATAGGAAAGTCGGTGTTTTGGCTTCATGTGCTGCAGGAAACAGAAAAAAAGTTTGTGTGGGCTTGAAATTTCAGTACGCTTATTTCACTTTCCAGCTCACATCGCTAAATGGCAGAAAATGATCCACTTTAAAGAATTATTTTGGAGAGGGGGTTTGGTGAAATGTGCACAGGCGATGTAAAGTGTGATGTTTCATGGGAAATAAAGAAGAGATTATTTCGATGGTATTATTATTTTCAATTTGTTACATTCCAGAATGACTCTACAATGGGTTCAGTGTTCTCAACCCATTTGTCGGTGGTTAAGTCTCTGATAGATATGGAAACACTTTTTATAAATTCCAATTTACTAAAATGTCCTTTTTTATACTATTTTATATTTCAGGACATTCCGGGGGAAGGCAACACTCGCTGCGGTTTTCCAACTGCATCAAAGGAAACTTTTGCCATCGACCCCCTTTCTGCAGTTTTCTTACCAGCTCTGTGTTACATAGTTTGCCCTCAACTGTCACTTCCAGGCTTATTCAGGGTGATCCTGACATGGTCTTAGGTGCAGGGTAGTATGAGATACTCCAGAACACTAACAGTAGCAGGAGAACACACGTCTCTATGTTGCAAACTTAATGAACAAATCTTCTGCTAAACTCAGAGTACAATCCTCCTGTGAGAGACCAGAGAAGGCTAGAGGGATGAACCCCTCAGGAAAGGAACTACTTGACCCAGCTATACCAATAGTACACAGTCACTAGGATCTTTGTAGTACAGCAGTAGTCATAAGACCAAGGGAGTAGTTGTTTTCCCCGTTCAACTTCTTCCAGATGCCTTCTAGTGAGGCTTGTGTGGACTGCATCCTTAAGTAAAGTCTCAGGGTGTCAGAGAAACTTTCAGGTGTAGCCCCCCCCCCCCTGGCTCTGCACAGCTGGGACAGTTGGAATCCTTTGAACTGGAAGACACTGCTGTTCTCAAGCTCAGAGTATTCATGTACTCCTCAGCCACCTTCTGGGCCCATCCCCCCTTAGGGATTGGCTGAAGCACTATAAATAGTCATGCTGCCCATTTGCCTTGCTTCACTCCCTATGTTCTAGAACTTCCTGGAATTCAGGGGAGAGCAATCAAATTTGCAGCCGGGAAAATACAGAACAGCCAAAAGAAATCAACAACTGCTTCACTATAGAGGAGACAAATAGAACTAAACTTGCTTAATATCTTAGCAACTTAATTAACCACTTGCTGACCGCTCTATAGTAATTTTACTGCTACAGGGTGCGCCGGATATACGTGATCCGGCTCTTCCAGGTAGGGCGCGGATACGCACGCTGCCAGCGGCTCACTCCTGCTGTGATAAAACACAGCGGGAGCCCAGCGGCGGGTACCGTGGGCTCCATGTCCGCTGACACCCACCAAAATTGCAATGATTGCCATTGTATTCCCTAGGGTCTCTGATATAAAAAAATATATAGTTTTGGGGGGGTTATAAGAAATTTTCTAGCAAAATATACTGATTTGAACTTGTACACAAAAAGTGCCAGAAAAAGCCTGTTCTTGACCACTTGCCGACCAGCCGCCGCAGTTATATGGTGGCAGGCTCCCGCGAATCGCTGTTCCATTTGCCAGCGGGGAAGCCGATCCACGGGGCCCCTGTGATCGCTCCCCGTGAAGAGAGAACGACGGTCTGCTGTTCTAAACACAGCAGACCGTTGTTCTCTCAGGAATCAATACAGAGTGCCTGTGATCCTCCAATTTAGGAACACAGGGCTCTGTATTGATTTCACAAGCCCATCCCCCCACAGTTAGAAAACACCCCCTAGGCTCAACCTTAACCCCTTCCCTGCCAGTGTCATTATTACAGTAACAGTGCATATTTTTAGCACTGATTACTCTAGTAATGTCACTGGTCCCCCCCAAAAGTGTCAAAAATATCAGTTAGGGGTCCGATCTGTCCACCACAATGTTGCAGTCCCCCTAAAAATTGATGATCGCCGCCATTACAAGTAAAAAAAAAAAAATCTTGTTACCGAGAATTCTCTATTACTTTAGATCCCTACCCATCCCCCAACCAACCGTTTCCAATCTAAAATTCTGACTTTCGTTTGGGGATCAAAGGGTCATAGAGTAGCTAAGGGGACCTTGTTTCGATCCCGGAAAAAAGGAGGGCTGGGCCTTCCCAACCTCGTCTGGTATTACCAAGCGGCCCAATTGGCCCAGCTTTCAGTTATTTACTCACGAGTTGCGAAGCCGGACTGGGTGACCATGGAACGTCAGGCAGTCCCACTTCACACTATTGATTTCCTTTTGTGGTGTCTCCCAAAATACAGACCTGCTATTCTAGCCCCAACTCTTTCACACTCCTTCGCACTATGGGATAGACTTAAAGGTAGACCTGAACTTACATCGTCTGTACGTCCCCTCTCCCTTCTGTTCCAAAACCGTAACTTTCCCCCGGGCTTACACATCTCAGACTTCAAATGGTGGCTAGACAGAGGCCTTTATAGAATAGGACACTTTTTCACTCCCTCTGGACCTCTCTCTATTACCCATTGCACAAATAAACTTAAGATGCCCAAATCGGAACATTTCCGGTTCCACCAGATTTCACACTTCCTACACTCTATTTGGACAACTAAACCAATACCTCCTACTGCTACAAACTATGAAGTGTGGTGTGGATCAGCCATGGAGCAGAGGGGATCCAGGAATGGGATCCGGAGCAGTGGTATTCCACCATGACGCGGGCATACAAAGGGGTCCTGAACGTTACATTGATTGAGGCCAGTCTGAAAGTTATTACTAGATGGTACCTTGTTCCAGAAAGGCTTCACCAATGTTTCCCTTCCTCCTCCCCACTATGCTTCAGGGACTGTTCACATAGAGGCTCATTTTTACACATTTGGTGGGAATGTCCAAAAATCAGGGGTTTCTGGAACAGGGTTTTCCATCTAATCCGCAAAGTCACTGGAGTTCCGGTGGCACAATCCCCTCACGTAGCTCTTTTGAACTTTGCACCGGCCGAGGCTTCTAAATCCCAAAAGCGATTGATTCACTTTATGTTACTGGGAGCTAAGTTGACTATTGCTAAAGAATGGAAATCCTCCACAGTTTCATTCACTCTGCTGAAAAGAAAGATATCTTGGATCATGACTCAAGAAAAACTGGCTAGTAGTCTCTTGAATACTTCCCAGAAGTTTGAGATTACATGGGAACCTTGGGCGAAGTACACAAATACTTCCCTGATCTTTTAATCATCTCTCTTCTCTGTTGTTTCGTGAGACCTCCAGGGCATATGTAGCCTCCTTTGTTCTTCCTTTCTTCCCTCCTTCTTCTTCTTTGGCTTCTCTTTTGCTTCTTTTCTCTCCTCTTGTTTCCTGTTCTCCTCACCGCTCACATGAGTTCTTATACATCTTCATCCAGATTGCTTTTAGGGGTTTCCTTTGGGTTCAGTTATCTTTCAGTTCAGGGCTCGTTAGGGGTATACCCAATACCGATGTTCTCCACTCCATTTAGGTAATAGAAGTCTGCTTTCGGGTTATGCCCTTTGCTTTTGTAGTCTTATTAATTGTTCAAGCTGCTTTCCACTCATTATAAGACAGTATTATTTTGCTTAGGCTCCTTGGTTACCTGTTGAATAATTTGCGCTGTGGGGCTTCTTCCAGTTCCCTTGGTAACAGCTTCTGATCCCATTGGGGTTGCCTCGGGACTGGGCGAATCTCCCCCGAAGTTTTCGTTCTTTATCTAGGCCGGTTGCCTCCTCTTCCTTGGAGCCTTGGTACCTGTATTGCCTTGTTTTACTGAAGATGTTATTTTACCATGTAATGCTTTGTTAAGCGGTGCACAAAGTTTGTTACCCCCTTTACAAAAAGCGAAATGTTTCATTTTGCAGTTGTTACCTGTATTGATATCTCTTAATAAAAATCTTTGAAAGAAAAATAAAAAATCTTTCCCCTAGTTTGTAGACGCGATAACTTTTGCGAAAACCAATCAAAATATGCTTATTGGGATTTTTTTTACCAAAAATATGTAGCAGAATACAAATTGGTCTAAAATGATGAAAAGATTGGATTTTTAAAAAAAAATTTTAGGAATGTTTTAAAGCAGAATGTGAAAAATATTGTTTTTTTTTTTCAGAATTGTCTCTGTTGTTTTGTTTATAGTGCAAAAAAAAAAGTGATTAATGAAGAAATTAGATTATTTTTTAAAAAAAATTATTGGGAATGTTTTATAGCAGAAAGTAAAAAATATTGTGTTTTTTTTTTTTTTCAGAATTGTCCCTCTTTTTATGTATATAGCCCAAAAAATAAAAATCACAGGGGTGATCAAATACCCCCCCAAAGAAAGCTCTATTTGTGGGGGGGAAAAAAGGATATAAATTTTATGAGTACAGCGTCGCATGACCGCGCAATTGTCCGTTAAAGTAACGCAGTGCCGAATCGCAAAAAATGGCCTGGTCATTAAGGGGGTAAAACCTTCCGGTCCAGTGGTTAAAGTGGGTAGATAGAAAGCCGAAATGCGTCGGGAACCCTATGTTCAACATCGGGAATCCCCATACCTGTACTAAAGTAATATGGAACCATGCGGCACAGCGGCCACTGTTTGATATGTACAGCACCTGTATTAATGTGAAATGAAAATTATTTTTTTGATGATATAATAAATACTATTTTATGTTTAATACTACTGCCTGCACAATCCCAATTCTTCTTGGTTTGAGGGACCAACACTTTTTGGTACAAGTTATGTCAGGGATGATGGCAATTACTTATTTATTTACATAGCTGTAAAGATATCTCAATAAAGTGGGTAGATATATGCCAACTCACTCAGTACAAGTCAGTGTGGTCCATGCAGAATACGTATTAATATAAAAGCAAAAAGATGACTAGAATACCAGTCAAAGGGAAGCTGCTTTCACAGGACACTTGTGGTGTATAAAAAAAACAACGAAAAAATTAAGTAATTACAAAATATCTTTAACCACTTGCCGACTGCCTAACGCCGATCTACGTCGGCAGTCAGCCCCTCACAGGCAAAGTGACGTAGGGCTACGTCACTAGCTTGTGAGGGTCTAGGGAGCGAGCGCGCACCCCCGGAGGCGCGCTCCCGCTCCCGCGTGGTCACGGACCCCCCGCGCGTGTGACCAGCGGACCCAATGTCCGCCGGTCACTCGGCGATCGGCGGGGGAGAGGGAGAATGTCAGGCAGCTTGTGTAAACAAGCCACCTGTCATTCTCCTCGCTGTAAAGACACTGATAAAACGGATCTAGTATGTAGATCCGTTGATCAGTGTCCTTACAGCTCAACCCACAGCCAATCACAGTAGAAAGCACGCCCCTAGGGACACACACAGCCCCTCCCTCCCAAATAAAGTTAACCCCTTCACAACCAGTGTATTTTTACAGTAACAGTGCATATGTATAGCACTGATTACTGTAGAAATGTCACTGGTAACCCCAAAAGTGTCACAAATGTCAGTCAAGGGTCCGATCTGTCCGCCCCAATGTCGCAGTACCGCAAAAAAAATCGCAGATCGCCGCCATTACGCGTTAAAAAAAAAAACAACAAAAATGACAAAAATCTTTCCCTTTGTTAGTAAACGCGATAACTTTTGCGCAAACCAATCAAAATACGCTTTTTGCAATTTTTTTTACCAAACATATGTAGCATAAAACAAATTGGCCGAAAATTTTAAAAAATTTTGATTTTTACTTTTTTTTTGGGGGGAATTTCATATAAAAAAATTTGAAAAATATTGTTATTTTTGCAAAATTGACGCTCTTTTTTTGTTTATAGCGCGTGATCAAAAATCGCACAGGTGATCAAATACCACCAAAAGAAAGCTCTGTTTGTGGGAAAAAAAGGACGTCAAATTCGTTTAGGTACATCGTCGCACGACCGCGCAATTGTCCGTTAAAGTCACGCAGTGCCGAATCGCAAAATACCCCCTGGTCAGGAAGGGGGTAAAATCTTCCGGGGCTTAAGTGGATAAAAATGTTAAATATTGAATTAAAATAGTATCAAAAATCACACACATATATAAATACCCTTCTTCTACAACGTTGTCTTTTTTATTGATGGAAGAAGGGTTTTTATTTATTTTTTATTTTTTCTAAAATGTCAGAAATGTTTATTTGTAAAATTTTGAGTTGTTTGCTTATTTTTCACACTTTAACAGATGAAAATAAACACGTGAGATGGGAAAATTTTAGTCTTTCGTTTAGTTTCATAATAATTGTGCACACGAATCGTTGCCCAATAATCGTGCACACATATTCTCCTAAGAAAGCCAAAACCTCACTTTTGCTTTCTTAAATATTTAGCTTTGATGTTTATTAACATTTTGGATTGACTGAGAGCACTGTAGTTGTTCAATAATGAAATTAATCCTCAAAAATACAACTTGCCTAATAATTGCACACAGTGTATATACACAAAAAAGGTCTCTAAAAATCTGGCGAAATGACAGGAGCAAATAGATATATTTCACTACATGTAATGAGTTGGATTTACTAAAGGCAATTAGACAATTAGAGATTAGTAAAGCAACTGCACTTTGCAAAGTGCACAGTATGGGGTTGATTTACTAAAGGCAAATAGACTGTGCACTTTGAAAAGTTAATTTGCACTCTGCAAGTTGCAGTTACTCCAGAGCTTAGTAAATGAGCAGCAACTCTGCTGACCTCCATCATCCAATCATGTGCAAGCAAAAAATGCTGTTTTTTTTTTTTTCTTCCTTGCACGTGATTGGATAGTCTTAGCAAAGTGAAGCTTTACATCATTTACTAAGCTCTGGAGCAACTGCACCTGCAGAGTGTAACTGCACTTTGCAAAGTGTGCAGTCTATTTGCCTTTAGGAAATCGGCCCCATAGACACAGTTGCTCCAGAGCTTAGTAAATAAGGGGATCTCTGCTGACTTCCATCATCCAATCATGTGCAAGCAAAAATGCATTTTTTTTATTCTCCTTATACAGTATGTGATGTAAAGTAAAGCCTCATTTACTAAGCTCTGGAGCAACTTGCAGCTTGCTGTTTGCCTTAACCTCCCTGGCGGTATGATTCTTTCCGATTTTAGGTGCTGAAATATAAATAATGTAGTTATAATAAATAACTATAAATAAGTTAAAGTATATATATATATATATATATATATATATATATACATATATGTGTATACATATATGTATATAGATATACGAGTAAGGGAGGGTTACAACCCCTGTCAGATTTTTTTTTTTTTCATCTGTGTCCCCATTGGAGGATTTTCCCTCTATTACTTTTCTGGGGACAACAAAAAAATGTGTGATTTTCTTTTACTTTCACTTTTAATGATAATGGTAAACAGGACAAAGAGAGGGTGATTCTTCCTAGACAGTAATAAATTATTATTATTATTATTATGCAGGCTTTATATAGCACCAACAGTTTGCTCAGCCCTTTACGAAATGAAGCAGACATTACAATTACAATTAATGCTGTGACAAGTTCATCCAGTGCCCAGGGCAAAGATGCTAAACTGTGCCCCCCCCTTCCCTTATAGTTAAGGTCAGGGCGCCGCCCCTCCTGCCCACCCCTTGAACTGGCCCTGGTTACAATAAAATTTGGTACAAGAGGAATCAGAGGGCCCTGCTCATTAGAGCTTACATTCTAAGTGATATAAAATAGATATGCAGTAAAGACAGAGAATAAAAGCCTGACAGGTGTTCTAATGCACCGCCACTCTATCCAAAAATTTTAAAAAAAAATTTCTTTAGTTATCAACCCCAATTTCCATATTTCCACATTTAGGTTTCTTTGCATTACTGTTGAGAGAACTGATCGAAAAATGCAAAGACTGCTCAAAGCTGGCTATTATATTTTTAAATCCCTAAATACCGCATGCCTGGACCACTGCTTAATTCCCACATGCATTTAATTTAATTATTGCCTTCTATGAATTGACTTTAACCACTTAAGCCCCGGAGGATTTGGCTGCTCAATGACCAGGCCCTATTTTGCGATTCAGCACTGCGCGACTTTAACGGACAATTGTGCGGGCATGCGACGCTGTACCCAAATGAAATTGACGTCCATTTTTTTCCCACAAACAGAGCTTTCTTTTGGTGGTATTTAATCACCTGTGCGATTTTTATTTTTTTGCGCTATAAACAAAAATAGAGCGACAATTTAGAAAAAATAACAATATTTTTCACATTTTTTTATATGAAATTCTCAAAAAAAATTTAAAAATCTAATTTTTTTAACATTTTAGGCCAATTTGTTTTCTGCTACATATTTTTGGTAAAACAAATCGCAATAAGGGTATTTTAATTGGTTTGCGCAAAAGTTATTGCGTTTACTAACTACGGGAAAGATTTATGTCATTTTTATTGTTTTTTTTTTAACTAGTAATGGCGGCGATCTGCGATTTTTTTATGCGGGACTGCGACATTGCGGCGCACAGTTCGGACCCCTGACTGACATTTTTGACACTTTTGGGGGGACCAGTGACATTACTACAGTAATCAGTGCTAAAAATAGGCACTGTTACTGTAAAAATTACACTGGCAGGGAAGGGGTTAACTTTATTGGTGATCAAGGGGTTAAGTGTGTCCCTAGGGGCGTGATTCTAACTGTCAGGGGGCGTGGCTTGTTAGATCATTACAGAGACATACGATCCTGCATAGCAGGATCGCATAGCCTCTGTGATGATCTAAGGGAGAATGACAGACAGCTGTGTTTACATCAGCCGTCTGTCTTTCTCCCTCTCCTGAGGGAGATTGCGAGTGGCCGGCAGACATCGGACCGGCGGTCACACGGGAATGAGCGGGGGCTGGAGAGCGCCGCCGGTGGCGCCTGCTCGCCCCCTACAGGCTCTTGGGCGAGCGACGTACAGTGCTGTATTTTGGCCTAGGCCAACAAGGCCCAGGCCTAGGGCGGCACTTTGCAGGGGGGCAGTAAAAAAGCCACCCCCCTCCACCTGAGACTCTTTTGGTCACTGGTTGCTAGAGCCGCCTCTCTCAACCCCCCCCCTCTCTCTCTCACTCACCCCCCCCTCTCTCTCTCTCTCTCACCCCTCCTCTCTCTCCCCTCTCTTTCTCTCTCATCCCCCCTCTCTCTCTCTCATCCCCCCTCTCTCTCTCTCTCACCCCCCCCTCTCTCTCTCTCTAATCCCTCTCTCCCTCAACCCCCCTCTCTCAACCCCCCTCTCTCATCCCCCCCTCTCTCACTCTCACCCCCCTCTCTCTCTCACCCCTTTCTCTCTCTCTCATCCCCCCCCTCTCTCTCTCACCCCCCTCTCTCATCTCTCTCTCTCTCTCATCCCTCCCTTTCGCTCATCCCCTCTCTATCTCTCTTTCTATTTGATCCCCCTCTCTCTCATCCCCCCTCTCTCTTTCATCCACTCTCTCACCCCCTCTCTCTTTCATCCCCCCTCTCTCTCTTCCTCCCTCACCCACCCCCTCTCTCTCTCCCTCACCCACCCCCTCTCTCCCTCACCCACCACCCTATTTCTCTCCCACTCCCCTCTCAGCCCCCCATCCCCCCCCCCTGTGAGATCTCAGGGGTTGATGCTGGGACTTGTAGTCCTTCAATTTTAGAGAAGTCACATCCGTCAAAAAAGGAGTGAGGCAAATTTATATGGGAGGGGGGCGTCCAACTTTAGTCTTGCCTAGGGCAGCACAAAACCAAAATACACCACTGGCGACGTACCCATACGTCACTTTGCCTGTAGGGGGCTGACTGCGGTCGGCAAGTGGTTAAGCCTTTTTCATGCGGTATTTACTGACAGTTTTGAGCATTTTGCGGTAAATACCAGGATATTGCAGAATTGCATGTGATATTTAGGGAAAATGTCCAGACACCTACATGCCGCATGCGATCTGGTTCTGTGAATGGAGCCCAGTGTGCCTTACCTTGTCCCTACTTGACCAGAACTTCTCCCTGCGCTAAGCACTGTCTCTGACCAGCGAGTTCCTTTGCCTAACCCGCTGCTTGTTTGAAGTGTGCCCAAATGACATGGGATCCCCTCAGGGCCGCTGATAGGGGGGGACCACCAGTCCTCTTGTAGGGGGCCCGAGCACACAGGGGGGCCCACACAGAGAGGGGGATTAGTGATGAACGACATTTACAGAAATCTTCCTCCAGCAGCTGAAAGCTGATCTCTCTCCCTCTCCCAGCTGCCAGCTTTTATCTGCTGAGAAAGAGACAGTTGTCCCTCAATAATCCCCCTCCCTGTGTGCCCCCCCTCCCAGCCCTGACTCTAATGTTAGCTCTGCTCCTGAGTTTGTTATCTCTGTAACTTTGTTTTTGTATATTTTCTTGATCTCATCTTCATTTTTATTTATTAACTCAGTTTTTCCTTTAGATTTAGCAGGAATTCTGTGAGTTATGTTGTATTTGTGTCTGCTAATAATGATTTTATTGTAATTTTAGCTAAATATATCTTTAATATTTTCTTGTTAGGGGGGGCCTGTCGGGTAGTCTGTATGGGGCCCCGTGATTTCTATCAGCAGCCCTGGATCCCCCATTTATAGGCTCCCTTGTTAAGATGGCTGCCAGAATTCTTGCTGCAATTTGGCATCATATCAGATACCTACCTTCTTAGAGAGGACTGACAGAGTCCATAAGAGGACAGTTTCCCCTAACACACTCCCCTTCTCCTGTAGCATCAGCACAGTGCCACCTACAGCATAGAAGAATGCCTGCACCTGCCTACTCGTATGCGTGAGACATTCGCCAATGGCTGTGCCGGAGAGGAGGGGGCGGGGCATAAATAAGGGGGGCAGAGGTTCCTCTTTATTACTGAAAGATATTCTCGCTCAATGAAGTCATAGACATATGGTGTGGTGGTGATAGCATGTCAAATACTAAGTGCTTAATTCCAACATGGACCGGAAGTGACGTGATGACGTTGCATCAGTCCTCCAAGGTCATAGAGGCGATCAAAGACCAACAGGAAGGCAAGTGATAGGGGGCGCCGCATATCAGGTCAGTACAGCCAGCTCGCTGTTCTTCGGAGGAGTCCTGATTGGATTTGTGGTATTTAGGCAATTACCTGACCGCATTGGCAGGAAACCTTTCTATATCACAGTGTTATATGGGCAGTGCCATTACCGAGTCATCTGAGTGCTGAGGATCCCCCCATTGGTCCATCCCATCGTATGGTGATTTCAAAGCCCTGATTGAGCGATACCTAAAAAAAAAATCATATGTAAATAGTTGGTTTGGGCTGCTCGTCCTTAAGAATTACATGCAAAATAACGGTACTGCTTTCAGCACCTAAATCGGAAACAATCATACCGCCAGGGAGGTTAAACTTTGTTTTTTTTTTTAAAGAAAAAGATCAAAAAATTTTTTTTTATCTTTTGCTTTTAAAGGTAAAGGAGAGATTTGAGGTCTTTTTGACCCCCAGATCTCTCCATAAAGAGGACCTATCATCCTTATTTCTGTTACAAGAGATGTTTACATTCCTTGTAATAGGAATAAAAAGGGATTAAAAAAAAAAAAAAAAAAAAAACACTTACACTTTAAAGTGTATGTAAACGCCATAATTGGCTCTCTCTTTTTGGGTCCCTTTTAGTCTGTTAAATATAAAATTAAAAATGTTTTGTTATATGTGTTCAGTAAGAATAAAAAAATAAAAATACCTGCTGATCCTGCCAGAAATCTTGTGAGCTGATAACTTCCTGTGCTCTCCGCCTGTGCTGCTCTGTTATCAGTTACTCCGTTCTATTGTTCTCAGTGTGGGAGGGGCTGTGGACTGCACACCCCCTCCCACACTTTGGAGAAGAGTAGGGGGATGTGTTCTGTAGTCCTATCCTGGGGTGACAAAGCTGCTTATCCATAGATACAGTGCAGTGATTAAGCGTTGTCACTGTAGGACAGGAAGGGTGTTACAGGCAGGGTCACCGCATGAAAATAAAGGGAAAAGGCCTAAAAAAAAAAGAAAACAAAATGCAGTCACCACATCTGAGGATTGGTAAATTGCAATGTATTACATTTTTGTTCTTTGGTTTAACCACTTCCCGACCACCCGCCGCAGATTTACTGTGGCAGGGTGGCTCTTCTGCGCAAACCGGCGTCGGTCGCAAGCGGGAAGCTAGGGGGCGAGTGCGCACCGCCGGCGGCACGCTCCCGCCCCCACTCGGCAGTGGGGACTCCGATACACGGGTCATGCGGCTCCGATTGCCGTCTTACACCTGCGATAGTTCCCCGCTGAGAGAGAAGGACGGTCAGCTGTTGTAAACACAGCCAACCATTCTTCTCCATGAAATGATCACAGAGCGCCTGTGATCCTTCTATATAGGGTCACATGTCTCTATGGTCATTTCACAAGCCACGCCCCCACAGTTAGAATCACTCCCCGAGGCTCACATTTAACCAATTGATCACCCATAGGGTTAACCCCTTCCCTGCCAGTGTCATTATTACAGTAACAATGCATATTTTTAGCACTGATTACTGTAGTAATGTCACTGGTCGCCCCCAAAAGTGTCAGAAATGTCAGTTAGGAGTCCCATCTGTCCACCGCAATGTCGAAGTCCCACAAAAAATCGCAGATTGCCGCCATTACTAGTAAAACAAACCCCAAAACAATAAAAATGACATAAATCTTTCCCGTAGTTTGTAGACGCGATAACTTTTGTGCAAACCAATCAAAATACGCTTATTGCAATTTTTTTTACCAAAAATATGTAGCAGAAAACAAATTGGCCTAAAGTGTTAAAAAATTTTGATTTTTAATTTTTTTATCTTTTGAGAATGTCGTATAGCAGAATGTGAAAAATATTAAATATTATTATTTTTTTTTTAAATTGTCGCTCTTTTTTAGTTTATAGCGCAAAAAAAATTGCACAGGTGATCAAATACCACCAAAAGAAAGCTCTATTTGTGGGAAAAAAGAACGTCAATTTTATTTGGGTACAGCGTCGCACGACCACTCAATTGTCCATTAAAATATCGCAGTGCCGAATCGCTAAATAAGACCTGGTCATTAAGGGGGCAAATCCTTCCGGTCCAGAAGTGGTTAAATACACTTTCAGGCAACCCATTCAAGTGTTATGATTGTTTAGCAGCTATTGTGTCCCTTTTCTCTACAAATGAACCTAGCCATAATCGATGACACAATCCCGCAGTACAGGTTATGCTCATTTTAGGTGACCATTGAAAAAAAAATCTAAATTGTTAATAAATAATACTTAAAATTAGATTGGTTACAATACTCCAATAAGTACTTGCATGTACTACAATCTATAACTTTTTTACACAGGGAATATGAAATTAGGTGATGAATACTTATTCTGAAATATGCAAAAACATTCTAATGTGATGTAAATCAGGAACTGAGCTTTGAAGGCATTTACACATATCTTACTATTTGGCGCCCCCTACTGACTCTTCCAATACATGGCAACTAAATACGCTTAGCAGAAATCCTGCTCTCATTTTTCTAACATATTATCTGGCACATCATCCTATTATTAAACCAAAAAACTGCTGTATTAAAAGAAAGAAACAAAAAAAAACAAAAAAAAAAACAGGATTCAATTTGAAATACAGTTTAACACAACCCTTGTCACTTTACATGTTGTTTGTTATGCGTTTTGCATTACAGATAAGGGTATATTGTGTCATAGGGAAAACAGGTATGCAGTTTTTATTCGTAAAATATATATAGTGCTTACCCCCATAAGGTCACTGATATGAACTGGTTTTTCCATAATAGTACAAAGGCTGCCCATCTCCACAATCACCAGCCCATGCACACCAGTTCCAATGAATCTAGTGCCTAGGGATGCCTTTTTGATATTTATTGCTTAAAGAACTTCAAACAGGAGAGGGGATAGGGCATGGGATACTCAAAACACTTGCATGGTAGGAGGGCACTCTTCTCTAGACTCACACACATGGATTTTTTTGAGAACACAGGGGCATGGCCAGTACTCTGAGGCCCTATGAGAGCCGTCTCAGTCCATAGCTCCCTCTGGCACTTACATCCCAAAACACACAGTTACCAGGGATCACAATTTGGGGTCAGTGCTGACAAGTCCCTAGGACAGCTGCACACCTTCTAGCCTTCTCTGGACACTTCCCAGTAAGGGAAACAATTCTTCTCCTGACCAGATACCATAGGGAGAAGTTCCACAGCCAGTTCCTCAAAAAGATCACTTCTTCAGGTTTTCATCAATGAAATAGCTGAGGACTCAAAATCAGCTACACATTCCACAGGCTACCTCATGGGGCAGCAGCCCTGGAGACTCTAAAACCCTCCCTGATGAGGAAAGAACAATCTCTCCAAGGCTCCAGGCCATTTATCACCTCCCCAGCCACTTTCTGGACACTCTTTATAAAGTTAGTTCACCTTCAACAGCCATTTTACAAAAAATTTCACCCATAAATTCCAGGTTCCATCCCCAGCACATTAGATACCACTCCTGCCCAATATTAGAAGTTTGCCTTTCAAAACCACTCTGGGAAGTTCAAACACCACGCATGCACCCTGTGCTCTCCCAGTTGCTCTCAAACAATGCACTTCTAATGTCCAGCAAAGGCAGAAGAAGGAGAGGTTAGCTCCCAAGGAGTATTTTATGACAGGCAGCGCACTGACTACATGTACAGAGGCGGACAGGAGCAACTATTTGAACAGTGTAGGAGTGATATGTAATGTGCTGGGGATGCTGGAACACATGGGGGATGTTTCACAAAATGGGCAATAAAGGTGAACTCACCTTTTAACGCTAGCTTTTTCTGATGTAAACCTCAGACTAAGACGTGGTAAATGGATAGGTCATTGCTCTGACTCATTCACTTATGTATAAATATCAGCTACAGCTATTGAGCTTTGTTAACAATGTGATTTTTACAACAGGTGGTAAGGAAACAAAGGGAGAAAGAGAGAAGAAAATAAAAAAATATGCATGTTGTTTTAGTTCTGACCATAATACAGACAGACAATATATATCTCCTAGACTGTAAGCTCTAACGAGCAGGGCCCTCTGATTCCTACTGTATTAAAGTGTATTGTATTTGTACTGTCTACCCTCAAGTTGTAAAGCGCTGTGTAAACTGTCGGCGCTATATAAATACTATATAATAATAATATACAAAACCAGACATAGACAAACTTCTGAACCTGTTAATCCAGCGCCACTTATGAAATCCCTAAAATTGTTTGTATCATCAACTTCTGATCTTTCATAGCCTGCATAATGAACAGTTTTTCCCTTGGTTCCAGGAGCATTTTATCTCACACTAGTAATGGGCTGAACAGCCTGGGTCTGCTTTGGGGCAGGTTGGCGAGCATGACTAAAGTTTGGGTGCTGAATCCCAACTGCACGGAAGTCAATGAGAGCTGAATGTTAAAAACAGTACTGTAATGGCCATTTTGTAGGCTAATAGGTGTAGCATTGTCCCCATAGGGCTTGCTGTATGATATCTTCTTGGGCCTCCTCTGATTACCTGCAGACAGTCACTTAGGGACAGTTCACTCATCCATCCTTACTCCCAATGGCTCGTTACTCAATAAACAGTCCAAGAGTTTTGTTTTTTTGGTATTTATTGTGGAACTTGGATGGGAGAAGGGAATAGTGGGATACTCCAACTGGAACTATTCACAGTAGATAAGTCAACTCTCACTTGGCCTCACCAGGTTATTTGTGGAAGCAGACACACTGCTTTAATCATACTGCCACTTGTATGGAAGGGTTACGTGGTATTGCTCTCTTTCTCTCCAGCAGCAGACTTCATGCAACCCGATTATCTTCAGGGCGCTCTCTAGCATCCCCTTGACTGACACCTGTCCACTGACTCTTTTAGCTGAAGGACAGGCCCCATGACACAGATCTGTACTCATTATATGCAGAATCAGATCCTTTCCAGTGTCTCCCTTCAAGTCAGTTATGCAGAAACTCCAGGTTCAGTTCCTCTCTGACTCTCCAGCCCTCAGGTCAACCACCTGAGGCTGCATGGCAAATTTTATAGAGTCTATAAACTATGGTAAATTTACAGTATTTGAAAAATAATCATTCCTGATATACTGAGGTCCTAAAATGCCAGGCCAGTACATGTAGACACCCCAAGGTATTTAATAGGAGGCATGGTGAGTTTTTTGAAGTGGTACGTTTTTGTCACAATTGTTTGAAATATTAAGAAATTAAATAAAATGTGTTTGTTTGTTTGTTTTTTTCCCCACAAAGTTGTCATTTTAACAAGTCTGTTCTCACACACAGCATAGGCATTCTTATAAATACAAAACACATTCTGCGTTGCCTCCCGAGTATGGGGATACCACATGCGTGAGTCTTATTCAGAAGCCTAAAAGCATAGAGGGGCCCAACATCCAAGGAGCACCTTTGGGCTTTCAGGGAGCACATTATGCATACAGGGACACTGTAACTTGGGTGGCAGTGATCAGGGACACTAACTGGTCACAATATGTAAAAAAAATGTGCAAGCCGGAGGACATCATATAAGGTCCACCTGGAACAAGAGAGCACTCGCCTGGCCATTTTATTGTGATCGGTCGAGCAGGAAGTGGTTAAGGACTCAGCAGTGCCTGCACCCACCAGTGTCCCTAGCAACTATTGACAGTGGAAAGCTAGCATAAATATATATATAATTGTAGTAGTGATAATGCGACTATAGTGGCGTTTGGCTCCCGTCGAACTGGTAAATGTTCAGGCTTCCTGTCACCTGTCTGTGGAGCCAAAGATGACAAGGATGGCCTCTTGGGCAATTCCCATCCAAGCATCTCTGGTAGTGGAGACAGGGACTGCTAGGGCAGTGGAAGGGCACAGGTGCAAGGAAGCTGTAGTAGTGAGCTGAAGCTTGGAGACACAGGAGTCCTTCCAGTGGTGTTACAGAGTCTGGACACAAGCCTTGTTCAGCCAGGCAGACAGGTGCAGGGTCAGGATCAGGTTCAAGGTCAGGAACAGGCAGAAGTCAGTAACATGCTGGTTGTGGGGTACCAAATCAGGAAGTGGAGACGAAGTCCAAGCTGAGTTCGGTAACATAAGCGAGCAGCAGACATAACAGGCAGGGGTAACCTAAGAGAGGTGTCCGACGGGTCAGGAACAAGGTTAGCAGACTTTCTAGAATCTGGAACACAGGAACCAGAGCTCAAGACAATCCAGCACTGAGGCCAGGCACACTCAGTTTAAATAGGCTGCTGGGCGCCAGAATCTGTGGATGCGTGTGCATGCCTACATGCATTCCAGTCCTTGCTTGTCTTAGGCTTCTATGCTCATGACTCTGCACATGCGTATAAGAAGGAGCACCTGCTTACCGGGAATGACCACCTGCTGCATGGGATCCCTCCAAATACCCAAACAGATAATGCACACACACGTTCGATCCTAGCGCTCATTCATATTTCACATACATCTACACAGAACATCGAATCATGTGACAAATTGCTACAGTTCCACCCAGTGGCACAGTGCAAATATTGATTAGCTTGACTACAATGGGTTTCATAAATTAAAGGAAAATTCAGTTGACCGTTTGAGAACATCTAATAGAATCCTGGATGGTCTCAGACATACTACTGAAGAGAGAAGCAGAAGATATCAGTCTTGTACAGGTATCATGGAAAGATAGCAACTAGGGAAGATGTATACTATTACAGCAAGCGCATCAAATTATTCTAGACAGCACAGATGGAAATGCAGTTCTATGCCTCAACATCATTTGCCTTCAAGATGCTAAAATATTGATACCTTCTGCAAAAAGATAATCCCCAAATGATGTACGTTGAAGGAATTAGAGCGTAAGGGTTGCTGGAGTGAGATGAAGTAAAACATTTAACAAGCATAGATTATCCATAGCACTTCACATTTCTATAACATGTATCTAAAATGTATGATATGAATACAGCCGCATCTGGGTCAGAAAAAAACACTGAAGCTGCCTGATGGTTCACTTGGCTATGAATTATAATAAATATAAATGAGCATGGAATACTTAAAGCCCAACTCCAGCCAAAACTTTTTCTGTTTTGCTAATTTTGGATAGATTTGGGAAGAGTTTAAACCTTTGTCAGGTTCTGTGTTATGTGATCGTTGTAATATGTGCTCACAGTGGTCACTTGAAGGGGAATCTGTCTCACTGGCTACCAATCAAAAGCCTTGACTGAGAGCCATCTGTAGCAGTAGGGGGGGAATAAGCCGCTCAGGTGTGTGTTCCAAAACCTGGTGCAGGTCAGATCCGTAATCCAGGAACTGTAGAAATCCAAAATGTGAGACCGCACTCAAGGAATGTGTTGAAATCAAAAGATATCCTTTATTCTTCATAGATAAAATGGACAGACAGTGTACAGACAGACGTGCCAGGTTAATGCGTTTCACGACACTGTAGGTCGCTTACTCATAACCACACCTGAGAGCCATCTGTGACAGCTAGATCAGTGTGCTGGGAGTGTGCAGGGAGCGCACTCTCAGCATGCAGCCTCATGCTGCTATGGGTGCATATGTGTGGTGGCTGGGCGTTAAAGCTTGCCTTTCTTGCCCCCACATCAATACATTACACAGTTGGCAAGAGGTTACTTTAACGTTTACAATTAGTATTTGATATTAGTAAACTATGTCCCAATCAGACCCACATCTAGGGGGGTGCTGGGGTGAGCTGTGTCACCCCAGATTTTAGTTGCACCCCCCCAGGCCTCTGAGAGTGCATCCACTGATCCATGAGCCAGTCTGATGAGGACAATTGATGTAAGGGGTAGGGATCGACCGATATCGTTTTTTCAGGACCGATACCGATTTTCCCGGCCACCCTTCAGGCCGGTAGCGGATATTAGGTGCCAATATTCTGCACATTTAAAGTTTTATTTTTACACTGTCCTTTTTTAAAATTACTTTTTTTTGTTCACTTTTATTGCTGTCACAAGGAGTGTAAACATCCCTTGTCACAGTAACAGGCAGTGACAGGTTCTCTTTATGGAGG
Organism: Pelophylax lessonae; assembly: GCF_965119305.1. Lineage (NCBI taxonomy): Eukaryota > Metazoa > Chordata > Amphibia > Anura > Ranidae > Pelophylax > Pelophylax lessonae. Next base: position 639,597,659 of record NC_138770.1, on the reverse strand, counting down.
GATCTGGGGGTCTAAAAGACTCTAAACCCCTCCTCTGCACTTAAAAGCATTCAAAATGCCAAGTTTGGCTGTTTTGAATGCTGTAATTTTTTTTTTTTTAATCTGGTGCCATTAAGGCTCTGGTACCTGGAAGTGATGTCATGACATCACTTCCGGGTTTTTACATCGGAGACCCGATCAGAGCCGAACGTGGCTTTGTTTGAGTCTTTGGCCAGCCAGTGGGAAGGGAGAACTGGGCGAACCGCAGAAGGCCCAGGGAGGGGGGGACGTCCCCTCCCTCTCCTTGTAATCACAATACCAGAGGCATCACTCCGGTACAACCACTTGAAGCACTATTCGCCATATCTGCAAGTTTGTGGCCGATACAGATACTTAAAAAAAAGTGAGTATCGGCCTCCGATAATCGGCCCCACCAATAATCCATCAATCCCTAGTAAAGGGGCACTCCGATGGTACACCTGATGTAAGGAGACACTCTGATGAGAATACAGGTGTAAGGGGGCACTCGGATGGGGACCCTGATGTAAGGGGGCACTCGGATGAGGACCCTGATGTAAGGGGGCACTCTTATGAGGACCCTGATATAAGGGGGAGTTCATATGGGGATCCTGATGTATGGTTGGAATCTGATGGGGACCCTGATGTAGGGTGGGAATCTGATGGGGATCCTGATGTAAGGTAGGACTCTGATGAGGATCTTGATGTAAGGTGGGCACTCTGATGAGGACCCTGATGTAAGGTGAGAATCTGATGGAGACCCTGATGTAAGGGGGCACTCGGATGGGGTCTCTGATGTAGGGTGGGACTCTAATGGGGACCTTGATGTATGGGGGGACAGGGATCAGTTCTGTTTAATCATCCTAATCTAATAAAAGGCTAATACATACTAATGTTCTCTTTTCACTCCTGCCCCACCTCTGCACTACCTGTCAGACATTACTTCTGGGTTATAACTTGAGGTACAGAAGGGCATGAAGTGAACAGGGAATACTGATTTCCTGCATATCTATCACACTGTGTGACAGGCTGTCAGTAACTCACACATTTACTTTCTTACTTCTCTTCCAGATCAGATAGGCTAGATATGGCCCTGCTCCGAATCTGTATTGGACAAAAACCTTTGAGTCTATGGGAACCATTAGATTAGGGAAGGAAGGGCATAAGGCAAATTGGTTAAGACTAAAAGGAGGGCCCATTACTGGCTGGACTCTACTGCTCCCAATACACTGGACAACAAATTGTTTCAGATGTTTTGCTTCCCAAAAAAGTTTTGGAGATTGTGATAGACCCCCTTCAAACTAATCACAATATAATTTCAGAATGTCTATATCACATAAAAATCTTGAGAAGTATGAAATTAACTTTTAATGACTATAATGTATTTTATTACATAATGTTTCCAACACGCTGCATGAGTTCAATAAAGCTAGAAGTGTTTTGCTGTCGATTTTCACTTGTACTCCATGTCTGGTAAATCTCTCTGCAGTGTCTAACAATAATCAGCCAGCACTGATGGGTTCCAGTTGTCGTGATACCGTTTTTCCACTGAGGCAATCTGGTGAAAAAGTTCACCATGTTCATCACTGACTGCACCTAGATTTTCGAAAAAGAAGTCCAAGTGTGAATGCAGAAAATCAATCTTCAGTGGCATGTTGCACTTCATGGTCTTGTATGCTATAAGAAGTTTGTCAACAGGCTAAAGGTATGTTAGTGCTCTGTAGTTACCAAGAAAATTTCCAACAGTCATTTTCTCTGGCTCCACTAACAGATCTTCCAACCGCTTGTCATTGAAATTGTATCTCATCTTTGGACCAACAAAAATGCCTCCCTAATCTTGGCATCATTCATTCCTGGAAACATCTCAGCCTCAACAAACAAAAACCTCCACCTGCCTTGTTGATCACAATCACAAAATGTTTCACCAGTTCGAGTTTAAGGCCTTGTGCACACTAGGCATTTTTTTCTTCTGCTCCTAGGGGCATTTGGCATTTTTTATGCTGCCTCTAAATGCCCCTGCATGTTAGTCTATGTGTCCATGCACACATAGGCTTTTAGAGTTTATGGGGTGTTTAAAGGAAGAAAAAAGGGCCCCCAGCCTGGGCATCTAGAAGCAGCAAAGTTTTTACAGAAAAACGTTTTTGTGCGCCTAAACACATGAAAACGCATCTAAGCGCTAGCCACATTTAGTGCTTGAGCGTTAATTAATTTAATTGGCCAGAACAAATTATTAAATTAATTAATGCCCAAGCAATTGACACGTCTAAATGCACCTAAACGCACCTAAACGCATTAATGAATTTACAAGTGTCATGCGTTTTGTCGGCAAAATGCTGCTGTCAGGAGGAAAGGAGTCTAAGAGAGTTATCAAAATGTTCAGTGTGCATGAGGCCATATGTGAAGCGGAGGCAAAAATATCTTGGGTCAACAAGTTCAAATTCTTACAGGGTGACCATTTCTTTTTAATGTATTGCAACTCAGACACAGCTGCCTCATTTATATATATATATATATATATATATATATAAAACAAACAACAGTACTTGATATATTTGAGCAGCATTCCAAGCAGAAGAGCCACAGATATTCCAGTTTTACTTGGTGTAGTGGATGTGCTTCAACAACCGCTCCATGTATGTTTCTTTCACGTGTGCAGCATAACCAACAGGTATTGCAAGTTGCGAATACAGAAGATTTATATAAACCGGTACAGTATGTGGTAGGTAAAAATTACAGTTTATTTTTGGGATTAGCAGCCATAAATCTTTAGGACACACCAAGATACACCAACAGGAAACAAATTCGTTGTTGTACACAGTGTTATATATACAGTCCTTTGAAAAAGTATACCCCTTGAAATTTTCCACATTTTGTCATGTTACAACCAAAAACGTAAATGTATTTTATTGGGATTTTATGGGATAGACCAACACAAAGTGGCACATACAGTAATTGTAAAGTGGAAGGAAAATGAAAATGATAAATGGTTTACCAAATTTTTTACAAATACATTTCTAAAAAGTGTGGCGTGCATTTGTATTCAGCCCCCTTTACTCTGATACCCCTAACTAAAATCTAGTGGAACCAATCGTCTTCAAAAGTCACCTAATTAGTAAATATAATCTACCTGTGTGTAATTTAATCTCAGTATACCGTATTTTCCGGCATATAAGACGACTGGGCATATAAGATGACCCCCAACTATTCCAGTTAAAATATAGAGCTTGAGATATACTCGCCGTATAAGTTCTCTGTCAGCTTAGGCAGTCCGTGTGGCAGCATAGCTGAAGTGCTCTCACTCCTCACACCACATGCAGCCAGCAGGACGCAAGCACAGCCTACCCTGCCTATAGGTAGCGCCGGCCCTGTTTACAACCCCGGGCATACTGCGGCCGTTTTTGAGCCCCCCCCGCATATTCATCAGTTTGGCTCCAGCATCCGCCCTATAAGACGACACCCGGCGTATAAGACGATCCCCGACTTTTGAGAAGATTTTCCTGGGTTAAAAAGTCTTCTTATACGCCGGAAAATACGGTAAATACAGCTGTTCTGTGAAACCCTCAGAGGTTTGTTAGAGAACCTTAGTGAACAAACAGCATCATAAAGGCCAGGGAACACACCAGACAGGTCAGGGATAAAATTGTGGATAATTTTAAAGCAGGGGTTAGGTTATAAAAAAATATTCCAAGCTTTGAACATCTCATGGAGCACTGTTCAATTCATCATTCAAAAATAGAAAGAGTATGGCACAACTGCAAACCTACCAAGACATGGCGGTCCACCTAAACTGACAGGCCGGACAAGGAGAGCAATAATCAGAGAAGCAGCCAAAAGGCCCATGGTAACTCTGGAGGAGCTGCAGAGATCCACAGCTCAGGTGCGAGAATCTGCCCACAGGACAACTAATAGTTGTGCACTCCATAAAGAAAGCCATTGTTGAAAGAAAGCCAAAAAAAGTCCAGTTTGCAGTTCGTGAGAAGCCATGTGAAACATCAAACTTGTGGAAGAAAGTGCTTTAGTCAGATGAGACCAAAATTTAACTTTTTGGCAAAAAGCAAAATGCTCACTGTGAAACATGGTGGTGGCAGCATTACGTTGTGAGGATACTTTTCTTCAGCAGGGACAGGGAAGCTGGACAGAGATGGATGGGAAGATGGATGGAGCCAAATACAGAGAAATCTTAGTAGAAAACCTGTTAGAGTCTGCAAAACACTTGAGACTGGGGCGGAGGTTCACCTTCCAGCAGGACAACGACCCTAAACATACAGCCAGAGCTACAATGGATAGTTTAAATTAAAGCATATTTATGTGTTAGAATGGCCAAGTCAAAGTCCAGACCTAAATCCAATTCAGAATCTGTAGCAAGGCTTGAAAATTGCTGTTCACAGACACTCTCTCTCCAATCTGACAGAGCTTGAGCTATTTTGCAAAGTAGAATGGAAAAAAATGTCACTCTCTAGATGTGCAAAGCTGGTAGAGACATCCCCAAAAGACTTGCAGCTGTAATTGCAGCAAAAGGTGATTATACAAAGTATTGGCTCAGGGGGGCTGAATACAAATGCATGCCACACTGTTCACATATTTATTTGTAAAAAAATTTGAAAATCATTTAATTTTTTTTTCCACATCACAATTATGTGCCACTTTGTGTTGGTCTATTACATAAAATCCAAATAAAATACATTTACATTTTTGGTTGTACAGTAAACCCCCCTCCATTGCGGGGGTTACGTTCCGGACCCAGCCGCGAAAAGTGAAATTCCGCGAAATAGAAAAACTCTATTAAAATGCATTGTAGGCATGTTATTTTACTGTCACTGTACGTGTAAAAGCATTTTAAGGTCTTTAAACACACTTTTAAAACAATAGAAACTCATTTAAACACATAAAAGATACTGAGAGACAGAGCAAGAGCTATGGAAAACACAAAAATATTTCATTTTTAATGATTTATATAGTAAAATAACATTACAAAAAAAAACGCGAATTACCGGGACCGCAAAAACTGAACCGCGATGGAGTGGGGGATTACTGTAACATGACAAAATGTGGAAAATGTCAAAGGGTATGAATACTTTTTTCCAAGGAACTGTAAGACAGGTATCTGGACTGCTTGCTGAATGAGGTTTTTATGTCTTGCAATAGTTGGATCATTTCACTGCCCGATATCTACTTTTAGCTGTATTGTTCCAAAGCTAAAGAAAGTTACTAAAGTAACTTCAATCATCATCTGTCTTGCTAAAGCCCTATCCTCATTACACTGTGACTGTGGATGAGCAGCTGTAACTTATTCTGTACATAGATCAACAATATACATTATACAGCATGTGTGTGGAGGTGGGCAAGAAATGCAGGGGGCTATCGCTGAATACATTACAGTAGAATCCCCTGCGCTATGATTTGGCTTATTAATCTGGTCTCCAGTGTCTATGAAAATGCTGCTATAATTTAATTTATATATGGTAATCATCACAAAGTCAGTATGGCCCAATTAATACTCTCAGCAAGCAATTAATTCCCTTGTCTAGAATTCTTGGTGAAATTGGGTTATAAAAGATATATTCATTTACCCTGTCAGTGTAATTACCTTACATTACTATAGAAAAGATATCAGCCGGCTAATATTGACTCAATTATCTAATTATTATTATTAAACAGTATATGACTTACACAACATGTAATGGATGTACTTAGCAGTTCATATGGTTAATATGTGACACAAAAGATTACAGTAGGACAAAAGTACCTCCTACCACAATGTACACAGCAATATATATGGTAGATCATTTTTTATGTTTTAATTGAATGTGGATGGATTACAGCAGTAATGGTCAACTTGAAAATTAAAGAGAACTTCACGTGTGGCCCCCGACAATTCCAGAGGGCACAATAGCAAAGCATTTTTGCACCTCAAAGCCCAACATTCTTGGTCAATGCATACTGAAGAAAATGGAGTAGAATAAACCCAGCATTGGTGTCAGTAAGTATAAGAATAACTCCCCGAATTAGTGTCAGTGTGTGCAATAATAACCCCAAGCATTGGTGTCAGTGAGTGCAATAATAACCCCCAGCACTGGTGTCAGCGAGTGCAATAATACCACCAGCACTGGTGTCAGTAAGTGTAAGAATAACCCTCAGAATTAGTGTTAGCGTGTGCAATAATAACCCCCAGCATTGGTGTCAGCGAGTGCAATAATAAACCCCAGCACTGGTGTCAGTAAATGTAAGCATAACCCTCAGAATTAGTGTTAGCATGTGCAATAATAACCCCCAGCATTGGTGTCAGCGAGTGCAATAATAACACCAGCACTGGTGTCAGTGAGTCAATAATAACCCCCAGCACTGGTGCCAGTGAGAGCAGTAATAACCCCCAGCATTGGTGTCAATGAACGCAAACGCAATAATAACCCCTAACATTAGTGCCAGTGAGAGCAATAATAACCCCCAACAGTGGTGCCATTGTGTGCAATAATAACCCCCAACATTGGTGTTAGTAAATGAAAAAATAACATCCAACATTGTTATCAGCGGGCGCAATAATAATGGCCAACCTTGATGTCAGTGAATGCAATAATAGCCCCCAGTACTGATGTCAGTATTATAAATCCCCCAGGCACATTGGTGGTCACTGGTTGTGAAATTTAACCCTCAGCTGCATTGGTGGAAGTTAGGCCTTCTCGTAAACATCAATGCCTGACCTAGAAGATTCTGGAAGAACGGTCAAACATTCTCATAGACACACTCTCCTAAACCTTGAGGACAGCCTTCCCAGAAGAATTGAAGCTGTTATAGCTGCAAAAGGTGGGCCAACTCAACATTGAACCCTACGGACTAAGACCGGGATGCCATTAAAGTTCATGTGTGTGTAAAGGCAGGCGTCCCAATACTTTTGGTAATATAGAGTATGTTGAGGGAGACCTGGATGTAGCAAACCATTTAAACAATTACTTCTCTTAAGTCTTCTCGGAAATATATTGCACAAACAATAACATGTTGGGGAATTATATTGGTTCTAGTAATCATGGTTCAATTTTAGGATTGCTGGAGACAGAGGTAGAAGAGGAACTGGCTAGGTTAAAACTTAATAAAGCAATGGGCCCTGATGATATTATCCCATATAGATGTGGGACCATTAATGGATATTTTTTAATAATCTCTTCTAACAGGAGAAGTTCCCCAAAACTGGCAGGCAGCTAATATTGTACCTATCCACAAGAAGGGCAGCCAGGTAGAAGCCAGCAATTACAGGCCAGTGAGTTTACCAGTTGTAGTCAAGTTAATGGAATCATTCCTGAAAAGAAGGATCATTCATCATGGTCTTAATGAGGACAGATCATCTCAGACTAATCTGATTGAATTTTTGACTATATTACCAATGTTTTGGAACAGGGTGGTGCTGCGGACATGGCATATCTCATTTAAAGTTTTATATATATATATGTATTTTTAGAAATGTATATATATATTTTTTTAGCTATTTTTTAGCAAGTTTTTAGGCCTTTACATCCTTATACGCTTCCTCTGATCCCTACACAATTCATTTATTCATCTTATCTAATTTCTTGTGGTTTTTATGTCTTTCAAGAAATTAAATATATATATATTCTTTCCAATTATTTCTACTTTTTTTCTTTAGTTCTTTTTTTTGGCAGTGCGACCCATGAGGATAGGAATCCATGATATATAATTTGGCACACCAATATTTATTATTAATATAGGTTCACTCCCAATATATATTTTTTCATTACACCTATATATATATACTGTATATATTTATTTATTTTTGAATTTTTATTTTTTTCTCCTCCACACATCCTCCATTTTTATAAATTTTTATACAATTTTTATAATTTTCTATTTTCTATTTAATACCCATATATATAGGTGTGTGAGAGGTTTTTTTTACATATATAGGAGTCATGTAATATTGTTCACCCAATTTTTTTAGATTTTTTAAATAATTTTTTAAATAGTTTTCGAAGTAAATTATAAAATGGAAAAATATTAAACTAAATAATCTTTATATGCAATTACAATTCCCTCCAAATATGTTTGATTATCCTCCTAATTTTAAACAAAATAATTTTCTTTCTTCCATATTTATCGTTTTAGGATATATATTGATTTTTTAATTTTCATTTTTATTGAGCTTAATACAGGGATGCTGGTGTTTTTTGGGTTTGTGTCCCCTCTTTTTTGACACCCATGAATGGCATCTCACTCAACTGTTTTAATTGCATCTATGTCTCCTACACATTGTTTGCCATTGTTCTTTTGTTTTTATTTTTTATATTTTCTTATATTTATTTTTATTCTTATTTTAAATTTTTTTGTTGATAGAGATGCTACTTACATTGAGCTGATTTGGTTTTTAATTTGGCTAAATAAATAAATATTTTTTAATATAATTGATATTGCTCACAATGTGGAACAATCACGGATGATGAACAATTTCCAGCCGAATACACCCGTGTCCATATACGAGCTGACACCTTGTAGGTGTAGAAAGATGGCCTCCGGTCAGCATCGTACTAGAGCACTAATATGGCGGCGGCTGAGTCATTAGTTGCTAGGACACAAATCTGCTATAAAACAACTGGGAGCACGCTAAGATGACGCCGCTCCAGATGACGTCTGTATGACGAAACACGTAAGGCGGAGTTCTCGTACGTCAACGTCACTTCCGGTTTGGAGAGCTGTAGCCGTGGAACGTGGAAGTATCCCGGCGTCTCTCCCTGATCGTGATCTTTCTGAATTGTGAGTCACCTATACTTGTTTTTTAAACATCATGTTATATACTACACCATGGGGTTTTCTATCTGTTTGAGCCACCCAGATCATGAGAACATCTCTTGGAGGCATATCTGAGCCCGCTCACACCAGATACAAAGGACGCCCCGGATCGTTTGTTTTTGGAGGTTATTGACAACACCAACCTATCAAATAACCCCACTACTAGGGGTTGAGAAGGGTGAGTGCAATACCTAGTGGGCATCACGGGTATAGATAGGCACGAGGTTCACCTACCATCACTTGCTATATAGTACTTTTTGGACTCATTCACTGGCACTATTTATTATTTTTCCACCCTTAAAGGGACAGTTTCATTTATTATTTCAAATGTCATTTTTTTCTTAAAAAGCACTGTCACTTTATAAGACCTGAAACAATTGAGTACTAATCACACTGGTACTTTTCTCACCAAGACACATCACATATAAGCACTGTAAAAGATAATAAAGGTTATCACACACTGTGCACTTTTGTCTACTTATAGTTTATTAAGAATGTATATCTTCCCGACACTGAGCACTTTGTGTGTGCCTTGGTATATGCCCAATCAGCATTCATTTGGCACATACACTTTAATTACTATTAGTAAACTTTTTATTATTTATCTATTCATTGTATGTTTTGAGGAATTTGAATCAGGATTTTCACTACGATGGAGATATTGGGTTAAAAATTTTTTTTTACACTAAAAGATCATCATCCCATTTTAATCTCCTCTTAAACAGGTAGCGCCTATACCAACTTTTCTTCCCTTTTTCCCCTTTATGTACCCTTGTTTTTGACAAGGGTAGGTTGGTGGCTGCTTACACCTGCATATTATATTTATACATACCATAGCGCTGGTCATATTTGTATTTTTATGGCATATCTTGATTCCAACAAGGCAAAACAAAATCTGTACAAGCTAGGACTTAACCCTTGGGTGGTTCAGTGGATATGCAGTTGGCCAAAGGATAGATTCCAGAGTGTGGTTGTAAATGGGGTTCATTCAGAACAGATACCAGTCACTTGTTGTGTCCTGTTCTATATAAAGTGGTAGTGAAGCCCACTTGGTAATTTTTACCTACAGGTAAGCCTATAATAATGCTTACTTGTAGGTAAAAGGAATATTTCCTAAACCTGCACGTTTAGGAGATTTTTACCCTGCACTCACTGGCGCATGCGCTTTGAAGGTCCGGAACCAAGGGCCTCCGCGGGCATGCAATGGAGTGACGTCATTTCAGTTCCAGCCAATCGCATAGCCAGAGCGTGCAAACCCAGAAGAAATACAGGGGGAACATATTAGCCCTTTCTGCAGTGATATTACAGTGCTGGAGGGCTTCATTCTAAGGTAAGTATTTTATAATATGCTAGTATGTGTTGCACACTGGCACATGCCATTGCCTTGCAGGTTGCAACATTCCTCTTCCCGTTTACAACCACTTTAATCTATATGTAAGTGATATAACTAAAGGTTTGTTGGGCAAGGTATGTCTTTTTGCGGAAAAAGTATGTAATAGGGTTGACATCCCTGGAGGTGTCTGTAACATTGAACATGATTTGGCATTTCTGGAAGATTGGTCAAAGCAATCGAAAATACAGTTCCATGTTTCTAAATGTAAAATAATGCACCTAAGGAAAAGGAATCACCTGAGAGAGTACAACATTGGGGCACAGTGTTAGTCAGCACTACAGAAGAAAAATATCTAGGGGTACTTATTTCAGATGGTTGCAAAATGAGAAAACAGTGTGACCAGGCAATGGAGAAAGCGAATAAAGTTCTGGGATGCATCAATAGAGGGGTCAGTAGTGGAAGAAAGGAGGTCCTGATTCCTCTATATAGATCTTTATATCACTAGAGGGATTACCAGCAGAAGGAAGGAGATCCTGATTCCTCTATATAGATCTTTATATCACTAGAGGGATCACCAGCAGGAGGAAGGAGGTTCTGATTCCTCTATATAGATCTTTATATCACTAGAGGGATCACCAGCAGGAGGAAGGAGGTTCTGATTCCTCTATATAGATCTTTATATTACTAGAAGGGTCACCAGCAGGAGGAAGGAGGTTCTGATTCCTCTATATAGATCTTTATATCACTAGAAGGGCACCAGCAGGAGGAAGGAGGTTCTGATTCCTCTATATAGATCTTTATATGACTAGAAGGATCACCAACAGGGGGAAGGAGGTTCTGATTCCTCTATATAGATCTTTATATCACCAGAGGGATCACCAGCAGGAGGAAGGAGGTTCTGATTCCTCTATATAGATCTTTATATCACTAGAGGGATCACCAGCAGGAGGAAGGAGGTCCTGATTCCTCTATATAAATCTTTATATCACTAGAGGGATCATCAGCAGGAGGAAGGAGGTCCTGATTCCTCTATATAGATCTTTATATTACTAGAGGGATCATCAGCAGGAGGAAGGAGGTTCTGATTCCTCTATATAGATCTTTATATCACTAGAAGGGTCACCAGCAGAAGGAAGGAGGTTCTGATTCCTCTATATAGATCTTTATATCACTAGAGGGGTCACCAGCAGGAGGAAGGAGGTTCTGATTCCTCTATATAGATCTTTATATGACTAGAAGGATCACCAACAGGGGGAAGGAGGTTCTGATTCCTCTATATAGATCTTTATATCACCAGAGGGATCACCAGCAGGAGGAAGGAGGTTCTGATTCCTCTATATAGATCTTTATATCACTAGAGGGATCACCAGCAGGAGGAAGGAGGTTCTGATTCCTCTATATAGATCTTTATATCACTAGAGGGATCACCAGCAGGAGGAAGGAGGTCCTGATTCCTCTATAAAGATCTTTATATTACTAGAAGGGTCACCAGCAGGAGGAAGGAGGTCCTGATTCCTCTATATAAATCTTTATATCACTAGAGGGATCACCAGCAGGAGGAAGGAGGTTCTGATTCCTCTATATAGATCTTTATATCACTAGAAGGGTCACCAGGAAGAGGTAGGAGGTTCTGATTCCTCTATATAGATCTTTATATCACTAGAGGGGTCACCAGCAGGAGGAAGGAGGTTGATTCCTCTGTATAGATCTTTATATGACTAGAAGGATCACCAACAGGAGGAAGGAGGTTCTGATTCCTCTATATAGATCTTTATATCACTAGAGGGATCACCAACAGGAGGAAGGAGGTTCTGATTCCTCTATATAGATCTTTATATGACTAGAAGGATCACCAACAGGAGGAAGGAGGTTCTGATTCCTCTATATAGATCTTTATATCACTAGAAGGGTCACCAGGAAGAGGAAGGAGGTTCTGATTCCTCTATATAGATCTTTATATCACTAGAAGGGTCACCAGCAGGAGGAAGGAGGTTCTGATTCCTCTATATAGATCTTTATATGACTAGAAGGATCACCAACAGGAGGAAGGAGGTTCTGATTCCTCTATATAGATCTTTATATCACTAGAAGGGTCACCAGGAAGAGGTAGGAGGTTCTGATTCCTCTATATAGATCTTTATATCACTAGAGGGGTCACCAGCAGGAGGAAGGAGGTTGATTCCTCTGTATAGATCTTTATATGACTAGAAGGATCACCAACAGGAGGAAGGAGGTTCTGATTCCTCTATATAGATCTTTATATCACTAGAGGGATCACCAACAGGAGGAAGGAGGTTCTGATTCCTCTATATAGATCTTTATATGACTAGAAGGATCACCAACAGGAGGAAGGAGGTTCTGATTCCTCTATATAGATCTTTATATCACTAGAAGGGTCACCAGGAAGAGGAAGGAGGTTCTGATTCCTCTATATAGATCTTTATATCACTAGAAGGGTCACCAGCAGGAGGAAGGAGGTTCTGATTCCTCTATATAGATCTTTATATGACTAGAAGGATCACCAACAGGAGGAAGGAGGTTCTGATTCCTCTATATAGATCTTTATATGACTAGAAGGATCACCAACAGGAGGAAGGAGGTTCTGATTCCTCTATATAGATCTTTATATCACTAGAGGGATCACCAGCAGGAGGAAGGAGGTTCTGATTCCTCTATATAGATCTTTATATCACTAGAGGGATCACCAGCAGGAGGAAGGAGGTTCTGATTCCTCTATATAGATCTTTAGTGAGACCTCATTTAGAATACTGTGTCCAGTTCTGGAGACCTCAAAACTAAGGCCTCATGTACACTGCTGCTGATAAACGGACGTTTAGGAGCAGTTGGGCGTTTTTTTCAGCAGCCCCTGAACTCTCCTCTGTGTTATCTTATCTGTCCAGTTGAGTTTAGTGGAATTTTCTTTAAAGCAAAAAAATGCGTTCAGATGGAAGTTTATTCGTATTTGAAACGTAACGGCGCACAAACGTTTCTAAACACAGTAACTCACGTTTATAAGCGTTTCATCCATAGGTGTTTTCAATGGGGATACATTTCTGACCATTTTCCAACGTAAAAAATGCTTCTAAACGCAAACGCCGCCAAACTGGCTTAAACGCGGCATGTAAACGGGGAAAACGGACGTTTTTAACCGCCGGTTACTAGCTGTCAAGTTCCAGGGTTCAGGAAAGCTTTTCAAACGTCCCGTGTACATGAAGCCTAACTGGAGGAAAGTTCAAAACTAATCTTAGAAATTAATTTTTTACTGAAAGGGTAGCTGATGCTTGGAATACCCTTCCAGCAGAGGTAGTGAGACAGTCAACAGTAAGTGGCTTCAAACATGCTTGGGACAAACATAAATCTATACTTAAACAAAAAAGTTAACAAAAATAAATAAATAAATAAATGTAGCACTGCCCCCATAGGGGCCACTGAGTATAGAGCCATCTTGGGTCTCCCTCTGATTATCCTGTTGCCAGATACCGGGTATTTTCACACATGGCCTGGTCTCTAGAACCCCTGTAGGAAGTCTGTACTCACAAGGCCCTGATCGCAGGTCACCTTCTTCCATGATACCAGACGAGATCCATTGGCATCCTCCCTCAGTCAGCCCTCAAAAGAATCCCTGGGTTTCAGCATCTCTGTTTCTGGCCCTCAGATTGACCTTCTGAGGCCGCATGGCAGCCTGTGCTGAGGAGAGGTGGCAGCCCCCTCCCCACCTGTACTCCACTCTCCGGCCGAAGACCACAAATCCCATGTGCATCTCAGATAAAAGTACAGTCACCCAGCATCAGGGGCAGACTGGCAACTTTCAGCCCAGGGGGTAAGTACAAACCAGAAGCTCATGGTGCAGCGACTCGGCCCCCCACCCACTTTCCCTCTTCCTGTCCTCCTTCTCACCCTCATTCCAGGCTGAAGCTCCACTCCAGGTACTCTCTACTCACCGGCTGAATCCCAACCTGACCAGCAGGGGGTAGTTCGGGGGAGCTGGGGCAGCTTGGTTGGGGCTGGCCGGGGGAGGAGAGTCTCCAGAGTGGCATTAGACCGGCCTCCGCTCAGACACAGTTTACACCATCCATGCTGGGAGGGGGGGGGCTGCTTTCTGTCCTTGTGTTAAACCTGCAATCAGTAGGTCAGTGGCGGGGCTTTTTACTTCTCTTCATCAGGAGTCCTTTAGGCATGTCTGTGGCAGAAGCGGTGCAGCCTTTTTACGGGGCATCAGAGCGGCCCAGGGGAAAATTGCCCCCCTGCCACTTGGCCCAGTCCTCCCCTGCCCAGCATGCACCGGACCACCTCCAATGCTTATTGGCCAGTGTTGTACAGATATTCTTTGCTATCATATATGATCTCATCTGCATGGTTTCCTCCCACTGTCCAATACACTGTATCACTATTGTATCAGTGTGAGACATCAAGGCAGGATGAGCAGCATCAGAGCACACTGGGCAGGTTCTAACCAACAATTACAGCTCTATGTTAAGCAGGGCTGTCTTTAATATTATCTGGACCCTGGGCGAACATTTTCTTGGGGCCCCCGGAATACACTTATCAATTATTTGCAGGCAGCATGGGCTGAAGGGGCATCTGCTTTGGGCCCCACAGCATTAAGTGGGCCCGGGGCAGCTGCCCTTTTTGCCCTGCGTTAAAGACAGCCCTGATGTTAAGCAGACAGCTCCTAGATTTACCTGGCTGTCTTACTGTTAAGCAAAGAAACCAAATACTATATACATCTACACTAGCACCTACCTAGGAGGCTGCTACATTGAAAAAAAAAAAACATTAAAATAAAAAACTTTTCTAAGTTTTTGTTTTACTGTGTGTTAGTCAGATTCCCCAATCTGAAGAGAGCTGCACTGGGAAAACATTTCAGATTTTACCAAGATAACAATGAAAAGTCCTTTTTATTTACATTCACCTCTGTTCCAGTCATCCTTAGTGCTTGGCTGTCATTTCTATGGCAATATATTTTCATGGCAAATGCATTTGTATGTGCTGTGAAACGTACACAAAAGTGCATACCTTTTGAAAAGCGATCTGCAGTGGATCCTTTTTTAGATGGTAGCTAACAGGCAGCACAGAGGCAACATGGCACCTCCTGGACTCCTGTCTAAACCATTGCAAGCTTGCTCATACCTTACCTTTGTTGGTTGTGATGTGATAAGATGAGGCACTGAGATCTTAGGGAATGTAGAATTCAGCCTTACTTAAATAGAAGAACAGCATACATGTGTGAGAACAGCATTGCAGGAGAGAGCAGAAAAAAAACTGTCCTTACTGTGCGCCATCGCCATCTACAGTTGGGAAAGCATACTACATGCTGCAACAATGTGCATTAGGCACTGTTACTGCATGGTTGTCACGATCCCCTCAGATGAATGGGTCATGTTTGGTGGTGGTACCATGAGCCGAACGTTGGCTTGTGATGTAATGTTTGCTTTGTGGCCACAACATTTGCACTACCAGCTGCCATGTTAGGTTAAGGGAAGGGTGGGAGGGCAGTATAACAATGGCTCAACTGTCTATTTTTGATGTGCCCCTACCCCAGCCACCAGTGTGAATGAGACCTAAAAGTAAGATATAATGGAATATAAGGCCCATCTGTAACCAGAACTCCTGAATAGGGAAGAGATAGAACCTGTTGGTTTTTGTGGTCTCTCCAAGGAGATTTCCTCTCTCCAAAACCCATTCTCTGTTACTGGAGGAGGAAGGCTTAGAACTTCTTTAACCACTTGCCAACCAGCCACTGCAGTTATACGGCGGCAGGTTGGCAGGTTCCCATGAATCGCCTTACCTGTACGGCGGTTCGCCGGAGCGATCTTGGGGGTGTGCGCACCCACTTGCCAGCAGGGAAGCCGATCCACGGGGCCAGCGGCCAAGATTGCCACCGGGCACCTGCGATCGCTCCCCGTGAAGAGAGAATGGCGGTCTATTGTTGGAATCACAGCAGACCGTTGTTCTCTCAGCTATCAACACAGAGCCCCTGTGCTCCTCCTATTTAGGAACACAGGTCTCTGTGTTGATTTCACAAGCCCATTCCCCACACAATGTTAGAAAACACCCCCTAGGCTCACATTTGATCTCCCCTGGGAACCCTTTCCCTTTTACATTATTACAGTAACAGTGCATATTTTTAGCACTGATTATTGTAGTAATGTCACTGGTCCCCCCTAAAGTATCAAAAATGTCCTTCAGGAGTCTGATTTGTCTGCCGCAATGTTGCAGTCCCGCTAAAAATCGCTGATCGCCGCCATTACTAGTAAAAATAAATAAATAAATAAAAATGGCATTTCCCCTAGTTTGTAGACGCGATAACTTTTGTGTAAACCAATCAATATTCGCTAATTGGGATTTTTTTTTACCAAAAATATGTAGCAGAATACAAATTGGCCTAAAATGCTGAAAAAATCAGATTTTACATTTTTTTGGGGAATGATATATAGCAGAAAGTGAAAAATATAGTTTTTTTTCCAGAATTGTCACATTTTTTGTTTATAGCACAAAAAATAAAAATCTCAGTGATCAAATACCTCCAAAAAAAAAAAAAGCGCTGTTTATAGGGAAAAAACGACCTCAATTTTATTTTGGTACAGTGTCGCACGACCGCGTAATTGTCCGTTAAAGTAACGAAGTGCCAAATCGCAAAATATGGCCTGGTCATTAAGGGGGAAAATCTTCCAGTCCAGAAGTGGATAAAGCTGAGTTCCGGGATAAGCAAATATTGTCTAAATCCATTCATCATGTGTATTCTTCCTTAAATCTTGTTGTGATTTGTGTATTTCTTCCAGATCTGTGCAGTAATCCAGTGTGAGACTTTCCCTCTCTGCAGGAGCTTCCTGTAATAAAGACCGCTCACTGCTGCTCTCTCTCCTTGTGCAGGGGGGCTGGTCAAGTCTCCGCCCCCTCCTGTAGTTTTCTGTAGTGGGTGGGGCCTGCTGGATCCCTCCCACAGCTCTGCTCTCTGCTCAACTTAATTACAATACAATTACACAGTAATATCTGGCTTTGCAAAAGACATTTAGTGCACACACAGTGGATTTTTATCCACTGGGGCTATTATTATTATTATTATTATTATTATACAGGATTTATATAGCGCCAACAGTTTGCGCAGCGCTTTACAATATGAGGGAAGACAATACAGTTACAATACAGTTCAATACAGGAGGAATTAGAGGGCCCTGATCATTAGAGCTTACAATCTAGAAGGGGGGGTCAAGTGAAACAAAAGGCAATAGCTGTGGGGGATGGGCTGATGGAGAAAATGGAGGTATAGTTGTTAGGTGTGGGTAGGATAGGCTTCTCTGAAGAGGAGGGTTTTCAGGGATCGTCTAAAAGCGAGAGTAGGAGATATTAAGGAATTTTATTAAGGAATACATTTAAAAAAAAGTTTTTGTGTCCAGAGTCAACATTAAAATTATTGCTTTTAATATTACTAACTGCATCTTCCCGTCTTGGTGACAACCATGTCCTTTGACTCTTGCCCCAACGACAGGAAGTGAGGTGAAATGTTTCCAGTGGGGTCACCTATAGCCCCTAACACAGGTATTTGTTTTTCCCCAAAAAAATAAATGGATCAGTTTTCTGTGGGGCTGAAAACTCAGCATCATGTGCCCTGGGTGGAAGAACTGCATGTTTTCAGTGGAGAGATGATGGGGTAGGTATAGGGCAGTTGATGTAACCCCTAAACGAATGACATATGGGGGTGTATGTATAAAATGTTTGTTGTGTGGCTGTAACAAACGATTATATAATCAGGGCGGAAATTGCAGTACTTCCTCTATTATGTGTGATTCCTATATCATTACTGCCATCTAGTGGCTATAATTCATATGTTTTTGTTTTGTTTTTTTCAAAGTAGTACCTCCATCAGGAAAAAAAAAGTGGCCACTAGATGGCGCAGCTGATATAGAAATCACAGAAAATAAAGGAAGTATTGGCAATTTTTGCCATGACTGGGCAAGTGTTTGTTACATCTGCCCAATGAAGGTTTCATACATAGGCCTCTTAGTCATCTAAAGCGCTTTATTGCAGCTTACCAATCATAACATGTGGTGGCTGCATTCGTTTTCCTTTCTTTGGATTTTTCTCCATGTTTTCACCTGCTAATATGGCCAGTAGTACACCTCCTGTATTAGTGAGACATAACTGGAGGAATGAGAACAGGAGGCACAGCAGACAGCTGAATTGTAAGTATTGGGGGAGGGGAATATGTTAGATGGTCTAGCAGATTTTAATACACAAACAAATTGGTTCCCAACTCCAGCTCACACATGAATAAATAAAAGCAGATTATTTTAATCATCCCTGCCGGTGTTAAAAGGTTTGCCTCATCCATGTAAACTAATTCTGCTGAAGAGCGTGTGCTGTGAAAAACAGACTAACTGGCTGGATGACCAGATAAAAATAAAAGAAAGAAAACCTAAAAAAGAAAACGAATGCAGCCATCACATCTAAGCATTAGTAAGCTGCAATATAATAAAGGTTTAATACCGCTGTAAATCTTTCTGTGGGGGGCGGTTTACGCTGGGTTTAGGTTTTTGATTGGGTTGTAGAGTGATTTTTTATTCGATTGGCTCATACCATGTAGGAAAAAGGGTCACTCGAAAATATAAAACATATTTAAAAAATATATTGAAATCAATAGTAAAGGCTCATTCACACTAGCATTGCTCTCTGAAGAGCAATCCATGTTCAGATTGCTCTTCAGAGAACATTTGACAGGTGGTGAGGTTGCATTATTACGCTCTTGTTTTACCCTCCTAAATGCCAGAATACGGCGCAATGCACACAGTTGTGGATTGGTTGCAGTGCAGCCCCATTCACTTGAATTAACCACTTGCTGACCAGCCGCCGTCGATGTACGGTGGCAGGTCCCCGCAAATCTCCGTGCCTGTATGACGGTTTGTGGAAGCGATCCTGGGGGGGGAAGCTGATTCACGGGGCCGGGGGCTGCAATCACTACCGGGCACCCACGATGGCTCCCCGTGGAGAGAGAACTGTGGTCTGCTGTTGTAAATACATCAGACCCCTGTTCTCTCAGGAATCAATACAGAGCGCCTGTGTTCCTCCTGTTTGCAAGCCCACTGTTGATATTACAAGCCCATCCCCCATACAGTTAGAAAACACCCTCTAAACTCACATTTAACCCTTTGATTGTGCCTTGGTTAACCCCTTCCCTGCCATAGCCATTATTACAGTAACGGTACATATTTTTACTGTGGTAATGTCACTGGTCCTCCCCCCCCCCCCCCCCAAATGTCAGTTAGGGGTCCGATCTGTCGGCCGCAATGTCGCAGTCCCGCTAAAAATTGCTGATCACCGCCATTACTAGTAAAAAATAAATAAAAATGACATAAATCTTTCCCCAAGTTTGCAGACGCGATAACTTTTGCGCAATCCAATTAAAATACGCTTATTGGGATTTTTTTTACCAAAAATATGTAGCAGAAAACAAATTGGCCTAAAATGATGAAAACATTTTAATTTTAAGTTTTTTTTATTGAGAATGTTATATAGCAGAAAGTGAAAAATATTGTTTTGTTTTTTTTTCAAAATTGTCGTTCATTTTTTTGTTTATAGCGCAAAAAATAAAAAATGCAGAGGTGATCAAATACCACCAAAAAGTTCTATTTGTGGGGGAAAAAAATACATACATTTTATTTCCGTACAGCGTCGCACAACTGCGCAATTGTCTGTTGAAGTAACGCAATGCTGAATCGCAGAAATTGGCCTGGTCTTTAAGGGGGAAAATCTTCCGGTCCAGAAGTGGTTAAGCGGGAAATTCTGCCCGATGAGCGTGACAGGGAGGAATAATTCCTGCCGTAGACGTGAAGTAAAGCATGTAAACACTCACGCCCCCGGCTGCTACATTTCAGCTACATTGTGTGGATCTGACACACAATTAAGGGGAAAATTGCTGAACTTCCCCTTTTATGCGTTATTCCTATATCAACAGCGCCATCTAGTGGCTGTAGTGCTTGTTTTTTTTTCCCAGAAGTACCTCAATCAGGAAAAAAAACATACTGTAGCCACTAGATGGCGCTGCCTATATAGAAATCACACATACTAGAGTAGATTAAGCACAACAATTTTGTGCAAAGCATGTGTACGCTCCCAACCACTGAATTTTATTCTGTGGATCTGACACACAATTAAGGGGACAATTGCTGTACTTCTCCTATGTGTTATTCCTCTATCAACAACGCCACCTAGTGGCTGTAATGCATGTTTTTGTTCCCAAGAAGTGCCTCAATCAAGGAAACAGAAAACGTATTGTAGCCACTAGATACCGCTGCCAATATAAAAACCATACATAATAGAGGAAGTACAGCAATTTTCTTACTGATTGTGCAAATGCTTGTCACGGTTGCGGGATGGTTGCAGCTGGCCCCATTTTGTTTGGTTCTTTGGAAATAGCGGACAAGGAGCGCGACAGGAAAGTATAATTTCTGCCGTGAAGCAAAGCATGTGTACATTCCTACCCGCTACATTTCATTGTGTGGATCTGACACACAAATAAGGGGACAATTGCTGTACTTCATGTATTATGTGTTATTCCTATATCAACAGTGCCATCTAGTGGCTGTAATGCATGTTTCCCCCCCTGAGGTATCTTAATCAGGGAAAAAAGAAAAAGAAACATTTTGTAGCCAGTAGGTGGTGCTGCCGATATAGAAATCACACATAATAGAGGATGTACTGCAATTTTCGTCCTGATTGTGCCAATGCTTGTAACGGTTGTGGGATGGTTGCAGCACGAGCCATCCCATTCCTTGGAAGTAGTGTCTAGTGACACCCCTCACAAATGAGACTTTGCTACAATGTAAAGTAGTGAGTGTACAGCTTGTATAACAGTGTAAATTTGCTGCCCCCTCAAAAGAACTCAACACACAGCCATTAGTGTCTAAACTGCTGGCTACAAAAGTGAGTACACCCCTAAGTGAAAATGTCCAAATTGGGCCCAAAGTGTTAATATTTTGTGTGGCCACCATTATTTTCCAGCACTGCCTTAATGCTCTTGGGCATGGAGTTCACCAGAGATTCACAGGTTGCCACTGGAGTCCTCTTCCACTCCTCCATGATGACATCACAGAGCTGGTGGATGTTAGAGAACTTGAGCTCCTCCACCTTCCATTTGAGGATGCTGCACAGATGTTCAATAGGGTTTAGGTCTGGAGACATGCTTGGCCAGTCCATCACTTTTACCCTCAGCTTATTTAGCAAGGCAGTGGTTGTCTTGGAGGTGTTTGGGGTCGTTATCATGTTGGAATACTGCCCTGCAGCCCAGTCTCTGAAGGGAGGGGATCATGCTCTGCTTCAGTATGTCACAATACATGTTGGCATTCATTGTTCCCTCAATGAACTGTAGCTCCCCAGTGCTGGCAGCATCCCAGGCCATGACACTCCCACCACCATGCTTGACTGTAGGCAAGACACACTTGTCTTTGTACTCCTCACCTGGTTGCCGCCACACACGCTTGACACCATCTGAACCAAATAAGTTTATCTTGGTCTCATCAGACCACAGGACATGGTTCCAGTAATCCATGTCCTTAGTCTGCTTGTCTTCAGCAAACTGTTTGTGGGCTTTCCTGTGCATCATCTTTAGAAGAGGCTTCCTTCAGGGACGACAGCCATGCAGATCAATTTGATGCAGTGTGCGGCGCATGGTCTGAGCACTGACAGGCTGACCCCCCACCCCTTCAACCTCTGTAGCAATGCTGGCAGCACTCATATGTCTATTCCCCAAAGATAACCTCTGTATATGATGCTGAGCACATGCACTCAACTTCTTTGGTCGACCATGGCGAGGCCTGTTCTGAGGGACCTGTCCTGTTAAACCACTGTATGGTCTTGGCCACTGTGCTGCAGCTCAGTTTCAGGGTCTTGGCAATCTTCTTATAGCCTAGGCCATCTTTACGTAGAGCAACAATTCTTTTTTTCAGATCCTCAGAGAGTTCTTTGCTAGGAGGTGCCATGTTGAACTTCCAGTGACCAGCTTGAGAGAGTGAGAGCGATAACACCAAATTTAACACACCTGCTCCCCATTCACACCTGAGACTTTGTAACACTAACGAGTCAAATGACACTGGGGAGAAAAAATGGCTAATTGGGCCCAATTTAGACATTTTGTCTTAGGGGTGTACTCACTTTTGTTGCCAGCGGTTTAGACATTAATGGCTTTGTGCTGAGTTATTTTGAGGGGACAGAAAATTTACACTGTTATACAAGCTGTACACTCACTACTTTACATTGTAGCAAAGTGTAATTTGTGAGGGGTGTACTCACTTTTGTGAGATACTGTATATTGGCAGTGCCATCTAGTGGCCACAATATATTTTTGTTTCCCGATTGAGGTACTTCTGGGAAAGAAATATGTGTTATAGCCACTTGTCACATGAAAAGATATAATAAAATATTTACAAAAATGTGAGGGGTGTACTCACTTTTGTGAGATACTGTAGAAATCACACATAATAGAGGAAGTACGGCAATTTTCACCCTGATTGTGCAAATGCTTGTCACAGTTGCAGAACGGCCCCATTCCATTCCGTTCCCTGGAAATAGTGCCCAGCGGTGCGACAGTAGATATAATTTCTGCTGTGGTCGTGAAGCAAAGCATGTGTACATTTTGACATTCCCAGCAAATGGGGAAGCAGTTGAGGGTTTTTACCCCCCCACACTCATCCCAACCGCAAGGGTAAATGAGCCCCAAATGAGATCATCATTATGAGAGTAATTTGGGATGAGTTGAGGAGTCATGTGTAGCAGACCAGAAGCGAATATTTTGAAGTAGATTGCATGCTTTGACATTCAATCAATGTGACTATTCCCATTCTTCAAAACTAAGACTCAGGTCTAGGTAACATAAAGGAGATCTATGCATACGGGTGCGTGGTCACGCGTCTACATGCGTTCCCTTTGTGCGTTGATATGCATTTTGATAAGCGTTGACACACATTTTTAAATGTAAATTTTGGAGTAGATAGGGAGTAACAGCCATTGACCAAGGCTTGGTAACGCACGTTGGTGCATTATATACGCTTTGATGCTTCGCATTGACTTCTAGGGGGCCTCTCGACGCACTAAAATGCATACAAAAATTGGACAGCGCATATTTTTAAAAACACGCTAAGATGGTAACACGCACGGTCTTTATTATAGGGACTGACGACGCGTACGTTTTAGCATGTCTGAACGCATGCTTTAATTTAGAATTCAAGAAAGGTTATGCCTGCAACCCCTGAGTGCTTGTACAACTGTTCCCATTTTCAAATGATAAATCTTTTTTTTTTTTTTTTTTTCCGTAATGATTCACAATTGATCCCTACAGAGGACACTCAATCGTTTATGCAAACACAGTAAATTCTCATTAATTACAGCCACTGTTTAACTAGTAAATAGCCATCTAGCAGGGGCATGTTGTTCCAAAATTCCCCAGTAGGTGGCAATCTAAACACACTAAATTGCACTAATGTCTTAATAAATTAGCAGCTCTTTACTCAGCTAAATGGTAGAGAATACAGAGAAGTGGAGGAAATCTCCCCAGGTCAGGAATAGTTTTCCACCTCTCAGTGAAAAAAAGTGGATTTCATGTTTTATTATTACTTAAGTGCTGATCTCCTAAATCTGAAATCAGGTTTAATGTGATGAATCATTTGTGTAAATGTCAGAAAGTCAATTCAATACATAGAAGAATCCAATGGAGGGACAGGAGGTCAGAATAGAAGCAAGGGCGGTGGAGGGGCTTGGGGAACTACAAGTCTCAGCGTGTCTAGGCAGACTTTAACAGGCGAGTCATGCTGGCATCTGTGGTTCCTCTGGATGATTGCAGATTACCCAAGTCAGGAGGCTGGTGCCGAATGTAAAAAAAAAAAACTGTAAGTACAAAAGCCAATTATATTTTATTTATTTTTTTTTAATTCTGCTCCTTTCCCTAAAGTATAATTAAAGACAAATCTTTTTTTTTTTTTTTTTTTTTTTTAGCTTTTCACCAAGTTCCAGAGCTTTTTTTTTTTGAAGCTTGAATTGGGTTTATGAAGCATTTTTTTGTTCCTTAAAAATATATGAAAACTATTGATTTGCGCCTTTCTAAGTGTTTTAGCATGTTTTGCTGGCGTTTCTGAGCATTTTTCTGCTCAAGTGGAAAAATGAAATAAAAATAATTGATAATAATTAATAAATTAATTAAAAAATTATTTAACTAAATAATAATTTATATAATAAATAAATATTAAAAATAAATAAATAAAATCACCCTAATCCCAACCCCTACCCCTAAATCCTAACCCTAACTTTAATACTAACCCCTAACCCTAATATCAACCCCTAACACTAATACTAATTCCAATCCTAAAATTAACCCCTAACCCTAATACTAACTCTAACCCTAATTTTAATCCCTAACCCTAGCTCCTAACCTTAATGCTAATCTCTAACCCCTAAGTGCCGGTTCACACTAGGGCGACCTGTGAGGCGACCTGGTCGCCTCACAGGTCGCCGCAGGTCGCCTCCCATAGGGAAGCTACGGACCCGTTCTAATAGGAGCGACACCTAGAAAAAGGGTCCGGAGCTTCTTTGGGGCAACCAGGAGGCGACCGCCATAGACTTTAATATTATGAAGTCCGTGGCGGCCGCTCCAAGGTCGCGGCGCGCTGCTCGCACCGCGACCTCGGAGGTCGCCACCTAAAGTAGCGTCGCGGTAGTGTGACTCAAATATTAACCCCCTAACCTAACAAAATAAATAAATACATAATAAAAAAATAAAAAATAAATAATAATACTAATAATAATAAATAAAATTACCCCCAACCCCTAGCCATAATATTAACCCCCAATCATAACCCTAACCCTAATATTAACCCCCAAACCCTACTCTTAATATTAACCCTAAGGCTCTGTTCACATTAGTTCGCTCCGACTTAGGGGGGCGACCTGTGAAGTCGCGTGCAGCGCGACTTCGGTGCGACTTTCGCGGACTTCATAACATGAATGTCTATGCAAGTCGCCTCCAGGTCGCCCAAAAGTAGTACAGGACCATGTTTCTAAGTCGGAGCGACTTGTGTCGCTCCTATTAGAACGGCTCCTGTACTACACAATGGGAGCGTGCGGACCGTGACTTGTCAGGCTGACAAGTCGCCTGACAAGTTGGATAAGAGCCGGTTCACATTAGAGCGATCCGACTTGCCGGGGCGACCTCACAAGTCGCGGTGCGCAGCTCGCACCGCGACCTCGGAGCGGCCGGCACGGACTTCATAACATTGAAGTCAATGCAGGTCGCTCCGGGTCGCCCCAAAGAAGCTCCGGACCCTTTTTCTAAGTCGGAGCGACTTGTGTCGCTCCTATTAGAACGGGTCCACAGCTTCTCTATGGTAGACGACCCACGGCGACCTGTCAGGTCGCCCCAGTGTGAACCGGCTCTCAATGTGAATGGACACTTAACCCTAATATTAACTCCTATCCTAACAAAATAAATAAATATCGATAAGTAAATAAATAAATAAATAAATAAATACAAGTCAATGAAAAGCTGAAAAACATAGCAACAAATGATGAAACAGGTGAATTTTTCTCTTATGGATAATAAAAAACATCACAGCTGAAAAAAACGCTTTTAAAAGCTGTACAAAAATGTCCATACAAACACCTAAAAAAAACTTCTGAAAAACGCAACGCTCAGGCGTGAATGCAGCCTAAGGGAGATTCACCCTCTCTGTGTCCTGTTTACTGTTATCATTGAAAGTTTAAAAAAAAATCCAGATTTTGGGTATTCACCAGAACAGGAATAAAGGGAAATCTCCCAATGTGGGTTCTAATTCTGGTGACAACCAGGGATTCCCTATCTTTTTTGGCTATAGGACAGGAAGTAAAGGTAAATCTCCCCAGTAAGACACAGATGGCAAAATAAAACCTGGCAGGAGTTATATCCCTCCCATACTATAAAATCAAAAGAAAAGTTTTGCCTTCAGTTCTACTTTAAATTATCTTCTAGATTGAAAGCTCTAACGAGCAGGGCCCTCTAATTCCTCCTGTATTGAATTGTATTGTAACTGTATTGTCTTCCCCACATTGTAAAGCGCTGCCCAAACTGTCGGTGCTATATAAATCCTGTATAATAATAATAATAATAATTACCTGGTAATTCAGCCAGCAAGGCTTGGGCACTTCCTGTTATGGGGTGACAACTCTCTGCTCCATCAGCCAAATGGCCTCCTAAGTTGTCACCCTCTCACATGTTCTACCAATAGAAACTACAAGTCGCTGTGCTGATGCTCACGGTGCAGAAATGTGTCACAATCAGGAATCCGGTCCTGTGCAATGATTTTCAGCCAGGGCTGGAGAGTACATATAGACAGAAAGTGGCTGCAAAAAGAATAGAGAAGATCTACAGGACGAAGATGCAAAAAGCATGAACATTTTTTTAAGGCTCATTAACATGGGCAGAAAAAATGCAATTAGATGAGCCCATACTTGCAGCTGGGCCCACATCTGAAAATGTGTACTGCGTATAGACACGCACAAAAGAAAGTAGATCGTGCGTAGATCGTATGTGCATAAACATGGGTTTAGGCGCCTATTTTTATGCAGGATCTTTATTTCATGCAAAAAAACGCAGTAAATGTGTTTTTTCTGCTCATGTGCTCCAAGGCCTTGATCACAAATCAGGTAGCGATTCTTGTTGTGCGATTTTCATGCGATTTTGTGCGTTTCGTATAGAGCACTCCATTCTCTTCAATGGGCTGCCCTATGCGCATTTGTCGCCCAGAAGAAGCTCCTGCTCCTTTTTGGATGACAAGCTAAGTGCAATTTTGAAACTCGCATTTCGCCACGATTCTGGCAAGCAAAAGTCATGGCAGAATCGCACCACTAAGAATAACGGCCAACATGCAGGTTACGTGGTTTGCTGCAAATTAGAATTGCAGTAATTCTGTCTGTGATTCTGAATCGCCTAATGTGAATGGGGCCTAAATAAAAAAAGGAGTCAACTGTTTACCCAGTTCTGGACCGGAAGGTTTTACCCCCTTAATGACCAGGCCATTTTTTGCGATTCGGCACTGCTTTACTTTAACGGAAATTGCGCGGTCGTGCGATGCTGTACCCAAATACTTTTTTTTCCCACAAATAGAGCTTTCTTTTGGTGGTATTTGATCACCTCTGCGATTTTCATTTTTTGGGCTATAAATAAAGAAAAGCAACAATTCTGAAAAAAAAAAACAATATTTTTCACATTCTGCTATATAACATTCCCAAAAAAAAAATTTAAAATCAAAATTTTTCATCCTTTTAGGCCAATTTGTTTTCTGCTACATATTTTTTTTTAAACAAAAAAACGCAATACGCGTATTTTGATTGGTTTACGCAAAAGTTATCGCATCTACTAACTACGGGAAAGATTTATGTCATTTTTTTTATTTATTTATTTATATTACTATTAACGGCGGCAATTTTTAATGGGACTGCAACATTGCGGTGGGTAGATCGGACCCCTAACTGACATTTTTGACACTTTTGGGGGTACCAGTGACATTACTACAGTAATCAGTGCTAAAACATATGCACTGTTACTGTAATAATGACACTGGCAGGGAAGGGGGTTAACACTGTGGGTGATCAAGGGGTTAAATGTGTACCTAGGGGCGTGTTTCTAACTGTGGGGGGGAGGGACTTGTGAGATGACCATAAAGACATGTGATCCTATATAGAAGGATCACAAGGGCTCTATGATCATTTCAGGGAGAAGAACGGTCAGCTGTGTTTGCAACAGCCGACCGTCCTTCTCTCTCATGGGGGAGCAATTGCAGGTGCCCAGCAGGAATTACGGCCACCAGCCTCGTGGATCGGCATCCCTGCTGCTTAGTGGGGGCGTTCCTCCCCAGCACCATTTCTGCAAACCGATGTACCCACACGTCGATTCACGCAGGCGAGCCAGCCTGCCCCAGTATATGCGCAGCGGGTGGTCAGCAAGCGGTTAAGATACACGGGGCTTTAGCAAACTAAGGCTCCATTCACACTTGTATGACATCAACAATTTTGGAGTGCAACTTTGGATGGGTACGAATTGGATGCGACTTGGGCTTTGACCAATGATAATGGATAACTGTTGCACAACTGTCGCATGTATAACATTCAGGTGCGACTTTCATGTGACTTTTGAGGAATTCAATTCCATTCTAGAAAAGAAGTGTGGCCAGGTGCCTAACGCTATGCCTCCATCTCCGTATATAACATACATACAACCAATATTCTTTACAACTCCTTTAATGGCATCCCAGTCTTAGTCTGTAGGGTTCAGTACTAAGTTGGTCCACCCTTTGCAGCTATAACAGCTTCAACTCTTCTGGGAAGGCTGTCCACAAGGTTTAGGAGTGTGTCTATGGGAATGTTTGACCATTCTTCCAGAAGTGAGGTCAGTCATGTTGGAGAGAAGGTCTGGCTTGCAGTCTGCGCTCTAATTCACCCCAAAGGTGTTCTATGGGGTTGAGGTCAGGACTCTGTGCAGGCCAGTCAAGTTCCTCCACCCCAAACTTGCTCATCCATGTCTTTATGGTCTGTAGAACCCTACAGACTAAGACCGGAATGCCATTAAAGTTCATGTGCGTGTAAAGGCAGCTGTCCCAATACTTTTGGTAAAAATATGTATATCAATATACATCATATGCATAGGAATTACATTGTACATTTAAAAAAAAAAAAAAAAAGCACCACTATTCCTTTTCAAAAAAAGAAAAAAATTTAAATAAATTCATTATATATTTTTATTTAATTTCAATTAATATATATATATATATATATATATATATATATATATATATATATATATATATATATATATATATGTATATTTTTTTTTTTTGCAAGGGAATAGTGTTGGTTTCAAAAGTTCCACAATGCGATTTCTATGCATATAATTTATACTGATATATATGGTTGTCAATCTGAAGAAGCGGCACGTTACCACGAAACGCGTAGTTGAACCATTGCGCTGGACAGTAATTCTTCCATTTTCCGTATGGTTTTATATATGGATCCAATTATACCATATGTTTTTAAGATGCTTCAATTGCTGTACAATAAAAGTTATGTATTTTTATATATAAAGTTTTTTTTTTTGTGTGTGTAATTGGACCATCCCCTAAATACCAGCAGGCCACCCTTAGAACACACTCTTCATATTACTTTTCACCACTAAAAATATCCATTTAAACTAAGGGGCTTATTTATAAAACTGTGAGTAGAAGCCTAGTACACACTGTTAGAAAATC
Source organism: Pelophylax lessonae (assembly GCF_965119305.1). Lineage (NCBI taxonomy): Eukaryota > Metazoa > Chordata > Amphibia > Anura > Ranidae > Pelophylax > Pelophylax lessonae. The sequence goes on along the minus strand of NC_138770.1, from coordinate 639,568,277 downwards.
GGATGAAAATATCTGTATTTGGAACGATCGTTCCATTTTTCGTTCGTTAATTCATTGCTTTGCAGAGCCGATATGGACTGTTCAGACAAAAATTTCTGAAGGGACATGTTAGAAAATGTTTCTTATTACTTATCATAAGGTTCTACTTTCATTTAATTAGTACAAAATTCTTCCTATAAAAATCTAATGAGCAAGTCTGTGCATGATCGGAAACAAAGTAGGAAAAATGACCAGACATGTACTGTAGCGATGCACGTGGGCAGTTGTCGCTTTAGGAATTTTTGTACCATTTTAGGCATTCTCGTTTTCAACATGGGATGAGGACATGGAAAAATGCGAACGATCGTTCATCCAATTTTCTAACAGGTAGTACTAGGCTTGGACATCGGTAAACATTCTCTGTGGGTGAATCTTCCAGGTCCATGTGTTCTGATTCTGTCCCTCCAAATGAGACACATTTAGGAGCTAAGTCTGAATGTAGATCTGTCGGGGGGGGGCTTAACCCCTTGCAGACCATTTAACGCGAATGTGTAGCGGCAGTGGGGGGGGGGGGGGGGGGTTACACATATGTGTCCAAGATGGCAGAGGTTACTGTTCTGAGACCGCCAGGGCCATCTTTAATATTAATTGGACCCTTGGCAAAAATGTTGTTGTGCCCTCCTGACTAGTATTAACTATTTGCATTAGATTGTAAGCTCTTCTGAGCAGGGCCCTCTTAATCCTCTTGTATTTTATTGTATTGTAACTGTATTGTCTCCCTTTTATATTGTAAAGCACTGTGTAAACTGCTGGCGCTATATAAATCCTGAAAAATAATAATAATAATTTGTGGGCAGCGAGGACTCAAAGGGCAGCTGCTTTGGGCCCCACAACAATGATTTGGCCCGGGGCAGCTGCCCCTTTTGCCCTGTGTTAAAGAAGGCCCAGGAGACCGCACTTGCTGCTTGTTCCCAGCACAGTGACTGAGCTGTCACCAACAAATCCCGGTCTCCAGTTATGATTGGGAGCTGGTAGGATGGGCTCCAGTTAGTGTGACCACTGTGACAGCCAATCATAATAGTCACATGATCGGCCCTGTAACTCGGTCTTAGCTAATGTGTCCCCATAGACTAACATGCAGCTCCAGCCTTACACACAAACTGATCATTCACACTGTAGAGGACACAGAACCCATGTAAATAAGCCCTTCATATTTTTATTATTATTTTTTACACTGTTTTTTTTTTTTTAAACATTTAGAAAAAAAATACATTTTTTTTTGTTTCACAAAGCTGTTAGTAAAAAGGGGGGGGGGGTCTTTGATGATACATTAAGGGTCTAAACAGCCCCCGGATGTCTCACTTTTGAGACAGAAATGTGGACTGGGCATACAGATTCCTTTAGGCCCTTTCTGTGCAGCCTCAGCTGCACTGCAGAGTAAATGAACAGGAGGCGCTCAGTACAGAGGCTTCCTGTTCATTGACAAACTGAAGCATAATAAACAATGTCCACTATGCTTCACTGGTGAATAGACACAGTATACATAGGTAATGATCACTCATTGTGTTCATTCAGAAAAGGAAGGAAGGATATATTTACCAAACGCCCTATGACTACAGTGATGATAAAATTTGAAGGAACAGGATGGAAAACCTTTCTTGAACAATGTATAATGTATAACAGTGAATGTTTTTTTTTCTTTACATTCATTTCCAAATCAATTGTTAAAACATAAATGACATTTTGAATTACTTTTGAATGAACATACCCCGCTTTAAGTACACTTGTGAGTAAGGACACAGCTTGTTCAGCTTGGCATGACACTACTCCCGGTTTTTAACATTGGCGTCTATAGGAAATCTTGGTCAGCTTGACATGGCACTGCTCCCAAACCATAAGTGACAGGGACACCAAACTTAGGGAGCACCGAGAGGGGACCCAGGACTACAACATATCCTGTCTGTGGCTGGCCAGCTTGCCTAGGTAATCTAATATGTCATAGTCCTGGATCCCCTTAACATGCTCCCCAAGCTTGGTGTCCTTGTCACATGGTTTAAGAGCAATGCCATGTCAAGCTGACCAAGATTTCCTATGAAGCTAGAGTATTTAGATGCATTGAGAAATGAAAAAAGGTATTGCTTCACTTTAAGTACATTTTCGTTTTACATACATGCTCTGGTCCCATTGTGTACTTAAAAATGGGGTATGCCTGTACTGAGAATTTTTGTACATTTTTTTATATAAATTTTAAAAAAATTTCAATATAATACCAACATACACAAATACATTACAGAAATTATAATGAAACAGTAACCCTTATCTCTTCTCCCTGTGTTCCCTCCCTCCTTCCCCTTGTCTATTAGCTTCTCTTCCTCTGTTGTATGTCCTCTCCTTCTTCTCCATTTGCCTACTTCCCCTCTTATTCCCCTACTCCACCCACCCACATTTTTGAATATTTACTAGTCTTTTTTTTTTTTTTTAATCTGCCCATTTTCCCCACTTATTTGAAAAGCTCTCTATCTGGTCCTCCTCTCTGCTCCCTAAGTACTCCATATTGTATATATATTCAATTCTTTTAAACCAGTCTCTGAGTGTGGGGCTTTCTGGTTCTAGGCATTTTTTGGGATTGCCTCTATTGCTGTGTTTATAAGATTTGGTACTATCGTACTTTTATAATGCTTTTTTAATTTATCTGTTTTATGGAATAAACAAACCCAAGGGTCGTCAATGATTTCCACGCCTGTAATTTCCCTGATATATTGTTGTACCTTCTGCCAATAGTCACAGATATTAGGGCAATCCCATCAAATATTAAACATTGTGCCCTGCATATCACTGCCTCTCCAGCAAAGTGAGGATTTCTCTCGTTTACATTTTTGTGCTTTTACTGACATTATATACCATCTGCATAGACATTTAGAGATCATTCCAATGGTATTTGGTTTGCATTCTAATGGTTACATTAGCCGTATTATATTTACTCTCAGTATTATATTTACTTCTTTCTCTTTTAAGCTCCCATCTCTTTTTCCCATGTTTCTATGAATGGAGGCTTCCTCAGGCCTGCCATCCCAGTAAGCATTTTGTATATCTGAGATTTACTACGTTTTATTTTTGTTTGTGGGTTACATCGTTTTTCCACTATATTCAGGTCCTTCTTGGATCTACTGGGTTGTGGCAGGGATCTCACAAAGTGTTTTAACTTAAACTATCTCCATTCACTTAGTAACATGTCCCCTAATTTTAAATTTACATTTTCTTTTGTTGAGAAAGAAGCATTCCCCTCTGGGTGATCTCTGTACATTGCAAGGATTTTAACAAACTTTGTTGCAGATTCCTACCCTTTGGTATTTTCAAGAAATTATTGTTTGTTCCTCTGTGCTGAGTGGGTCTAATGGGAATGGTTTCATGATTATCAATCAGCTGCGGCAGCTGCAGGGCTCTAATGAGGAATGCTGCTGGGCCTGCATCCCTTTAGACGTGTTCCTATTGGGGGTGACATTTTTGTTGCAGGGGATGCCAGAAATCTGACTTGTATCATAGTGCAGACTTTTGGGAAAGTTGATGAGCCAATCACACAAGCAGGAAATTATGTTTTTGGGGTGTGGTCACAGAACAGCTCTAGGTAGCCATATTGCATTTAATTTTCAGAAAGTGCTGCAGATTGAATAGGAAAGGTAGTTTTTAATAACATTCAGTTATAATATGATATGTTTCACAATTGTTTTTTCTTTATTTGCTATTTTGTTTCCCCCCCCCCCCCCCACGAAAGTGGACTTACCCTTTAAGTTCGTGGTATGACCTTATCTTTCCAACTTGTGTGATATCTTTTAACTGCGTGTTTTTAATCCAGTTACCAAATTGTGTCTTGTTCCCAGGTGCAAAATATTTTGCACCTTCTAGTGGTAGTAGTGGAGAATTGTATTTCTATTTGGCTTGTCTTTGTATCGTGTCCCATGTCTTATATACAACTCTCATCATTTCATGTGTATCTTCATATATTTCCCTATATTTTGGTGGGTTCCAAATATTCTTATTTAACTCTGTTTCACTTAATGTGGTTTCAATCTTTACCCATCTTTTACCTGAATTTATTTTTGTCCATTGTATCATTCATGAGATTATAACTGCTGTGTAATATCTTTTTATGTCTGGTGTGACTGGTCCCCCCTGTGATTTATCTTTACTGAGAGTCATGTAATGTAGTCTGGGCTTCGTTCCCTGCCAGATGAACTTTAATATCAGTGTTTTTATTGTTTTAAAACATGTCTGTGGGATAGCTATTGGCAACATTTGAAATTTGTATATAAAATTTTGGATAATATTAAAAATATTTGACCATGTCAAAACATGGTCAAAATGGTAATATCTACTTTTATCTCATTTAGCATAGGGATATAATTGACCTGGTAGAATTTTTTTTTTAAAGATGGGCAGTGGCGGCCGGTGTGTTGGGGGCGCAGGGGCGCCGCCCCCCCTATCCATGCGTCTGGCCCCTAATCTGCATGCAGGGGCGCTGGACGTATGGAGTTCAATTGGCCTACTTTTTTTTTGCATCACCTGATTAGAGCCAGAGGCTCTAATAGGGCAATGCAAAGGGTGGACCTGGGGCGCAGAGCAGTGCGTCCCGACTCCACCCATTGTGTGACAATAGCGAATTAAAATTCGCTATTGTCACACGGATCCTCCTCCCAGGCCAATCAGGGAGCGGGTCTAATACCTTATTCCTGATTGGCCGCAAGGCAAACCCCATGCCATTGGCCGAGGAGGAGGCGGGAGCGGGAGGACCCCTAGGAGACGCGCCGGGGGACTGAGGAGAAGCCGCGCCGCCGCCGCTGCTGCTGAGGATCCAGGTAAGTGCACTGGATTGAAGGGGGCAAGCATGCTGGTCTCTGCATTGAAATGGGGCATGTATGCTGGTCACTACATTGAAGGGGTCATGTATGCTGGTCACTACATTGAAGGGGGCATGTACGCTGGTCACTACATTGAAGGGGGCATGTACACTGGTCACTACATTGAAGGGGCATGTATACTGGTCACTACATTGAAGGGGGCATGTACGCTGGTCACTACATTGAAGGGGGCATGTACGCTGGTCTCTACATTGAAGGGGGCATGTACGCTGGTCACTACATTGAAGGGGGCATGTACACTGGTCACTACATTGAAGGGGGCATGTACGCTGGTCACTACATTGAAGGGGGCATGTATGCTGGTCACTACATAGAAGGGGGCATCTATGCTGGTCACTACATTGAAGGGGGCATGTACGCTGGTCACTACATTGAAGGGGGCATGTACGCTGGTCACTACATTGAAGGGGCATGTATGCTGGTCACTACATTGAAGGGGGCATGTATGCTGGTCACTGCACTGAAGGGGGCATGTACGCTGGTCACTGCATTGAAGGGGGCATGTACGCTGGTCACTACATTGAAGGGGGCATGTATGCTGGTCACTACATTGAAGGGGGCATGTACGCTGGTCACTGCATTGAAGGGGCATGTACTCTGGTCTCTGCATTGAAGGGGGCATGTACTCTGGTCACTACATTGAAGGAGGCATGTATGCTGGTCTCTGCATTGAAGGGGGCACGCTGGTCAGTGTTTTGAAGGGGGCATGCTGGTCACTGTGCATTGAAAGGGTGCACGCTGGTCACTGTGCATTGAAAGGGGGTACGCTGGTCACTGTGCATTGAAAGGGGGTGCGCTGGTCTCTCTGCATTGAAAGGGGGCACGCTGGTCTCTCTGCACTATACCTTAATTACTGAAGGCCCCTTTCACACTTTTGCGACCTCAAAGTCACGCAATTTTTTTCAGCGTTTTTTGCCGCAAAGCAATGCCTATTACATTTTTCTGTTTGCGCACCCCCAAAATTTTGAGCACCAGCCGCCACTGAAGATGGGGTTAAATTTATCCCAAGGTATTTTAAATTTGATTTCACCCATGTGAATGGGAATTCCATCTGTAGTGCTAGTTCTTCTTTCTTACGTAGCCCAGTGTTCAAAATCTCTGACTTTATTGGGTTAATCTTAAAGTTTGATAGCTCCCCATATTTTTTTAGTTCTTTGATAACATTTGGGAGCGTTAGCAATGTAGAACAGGACAATGTCAGCATATGCTGCTACCTTATGTTCCTCATGTCCCACCTTTACTCCCCCTATATCTACGTTGTTCCGTATGGTAGCTAATAATGGTTCCAGCGACAGGACAAACAACAGGGACGTTTGTTTAAAATATTTGTAAATTCATTAAAAATAAAAAATGAAAATAATCTCATGTACATAATGTGTTCACAGCCTTTGCTCAGTACTTTGTTGAAGCACCTTTGACACCAATTACAGCCTCAAGTATTTTTGAGTATGATGCTACAAGCTTGGCACACCTATTTTTAGGCAGTTTCTCCCATTCTTCTTTGCAGGACCTCTCAAGCTCCATCAGGTTGGATGGGAAGCATTGGTGCACAGCCATTTTCAGATCTCTCCAGAGGTGTTCAATTGGGTTCAAGTCGAGGCTCTGGCTCGGCCACTCAAGGACATTTTTCACAGAGTTGTCCCGTAGCCACACCTTTGTTATCTTGGCTGTGGGCTTCGGGTCATTGTCCTGTTGGAAGATGAACCTTCACCCCAGTCTGAGGTCCAGAGTGCTCTGGAGCAGGTTTTTATCAAGGATGTCTCTGTACATTGCTGCATTCATCTTTCCCTCGATCCTGACTAGTCTCCCAGTTCCTGTCACTGAAAACATCCTCACAGCATGATGCTGCCACCACCATGCTTCACTGTAAGGATGGTATTGGCCAGGTGATGAGCACTGCCTGGTTTCCTCCAGACATGACGCTTGTCATTCAGGTCAAAGAGTTCAATCTTTGTTTCATCAGAGTTTCTCGTGGTCTGAGAGTCCTTCAGGTGCCTTTTGGCAAACTCCAGGCGGGCTGTCATGTGCCTTTTACTGAGGAGTGGCTTCCGTCTGGCCACTCTACCATACAGGCCTGATTGATGGAGTGCTGCAGAGATGGTTGTTCTTCTGGAATGTTCTCCTCTCTCCACAGAGAAATGCTAGAGTTCTGTCAGGGTGACCATCAGGTTCTTGGTTACCTCCCTGACTAAGACCCTTCTCCCCGGATCGCTCAGTTTGGCCGGGAAGCCTGCTCTAGGAAGAGTCCTGGTAGTTCCAAACTTCTTCCATTTATGGATGATGGAGGCCACTGTGCTCATTGGGACCTTCAATGCTGCAGAATTTTTTCTCTACCCTTCCCCAGATCTGTGCTGTGATACAATCCTGTCTCGAAGGTCTAAATACAATTCCTTGGACTTCATGGCTTGGTTTGTGCTTTGAAATGCACTGTTACATACATAGTTAGTCAGGTTGAAAAAAGACACAAGTCCATCTGGCTCAACCAATAACAAAGAAAAAACAGTAAAGAAAACACAACCATACAATCCCATATACACAATCCTGGACCCTCAGTTAATCTAGAGGAAGGCAAAACTGTGGGACCTTATATAAACAGGTGTGTACCTTTCCAGATCATGTCCAATCAAATTAATTTACCACAGGAGGACTCCAATCAAGTTGTAGAAAAATTTCAAGGATGATCAGTGGAAACAGGATGCACCTGAGCTCAATTTTGAGTGTCCTTGCAAAGGGTGTTCATACTTATGTACATGGATTTTATTTTTTATTTTTAATAAATTTGCAAAGAATTCAAGCAAACGTCTTTCACGTTGTTATTATGGGGTATTGTTTGTAGAATTATGAGGAAAATAATGAATTTAATCTATTTTGGAATAAGGCTGTAACAGCAAAATGTGGAAAAAGTGAAGCACTGTAAATACTTTCTGGATGCACTGTATATACAACATTCATCAATGGATCAAATGTACAAATGAACAAATCTTCATATATTTGAACAACATTCATCAAGGGATCGAATGCACTGAGAATGTTTGTACATATTAACCACATAATCCCCGCCCGCTGCAGTTTTACTGTGGCATGCAGCCGCTCCTGGGCAAAGCGACGTAGTACTATGTCGCTCGCTCAGGAGACTATAGGGGGCTGATGTAAACACAGCCGTCTGTCATTCTCACTGAAGTAGGCACAGAGGCTATGCGATCCTACTGTATAGGATCGCATTTCTCTGTGATTATTTCACAAGCCACGCCCCCTGACAGTTAGAATCACGCCCATAGGGACACACTTAACCCCTTGATCACCAGTAATGTTAACCCCTTCCCTTCCAGTTTAATTTTTGCAGTAACAATGCATATTTTTAGCACTGATTACTGTAGTAATGTCACTGGTACCCCCAAAAGTGTCAAAAATGTCAGTCAGGGGTCCGATCTGTCCGCCACAATGTCGCAGTCCCGCAAAAAAAATCACAGATCGCCGCCATTACTAGTTAAAAAAAAAAAACAATAAAAATGACATAAATCTTTCCCGTAGTTAGTAAACTCAATAACTTTTGCGCAAACAAATCAAAATACACTTATTGCGATTATTTTTACCAAAAATATGTAGCAGAAAACAAATTGGCCTAAAATGTTAAAAAATTTTGATTTTTTACATTTTTTTTGAGAATTTCATATAAAAAAATGTGAAAAATGTTGTTATTTTTTCAAAATTGTCGCTATTTTTTTGTTTATGGCGTAAAAAAATAAAAATTGCACAGGTGATCAAATACCACCAAAAGAAAGCTCTGTTTGTGGGAAAAAAAGGACGTCAATTTTGTTTTGGTACAGCGTTGCATGACCGCGCAATTGTCCGGTAAAGTCATGCAATGCCGAATCGCAAAATAGGCCCTGGTCTTTGAGCAGCCAAATCCTCCAGGGCTTAAGTGGTTAAAGAATCTTCCTATATTCTTTAAGGGATTGAATTTACTGAGAATTTTTTTTACAAATGAATGAATATTTGTATATTCGTACAACATTCATCAAGGGATCGAATGTACAAATTAACAAATCTTCATATTTGAACAACATTCATCAAGGGATCGAACTCACTGAGAATTTTTGTACAAATGAACAAATCTTCATATATTCAAACAACATTCATCAAGGGATCGAATGCGCTGAGAATTTTTGTACAAATGAACGAACATTCTTATATTTGAATAAACATTACTTCCAAAATCTTCTATTGTTTGGGCAGCTTTAGGACCTGAGGATACTTAGGGAAGTTCACTCTTCTGCACGTTAGAATGTGCTAATTGCAGATCTGTCAAGCGGCACGCAGTGCGTTATGTCACCCAGCCCAGCTGCGCTCTTCCCGCCTGCGATGGTTGAAGTAGTAGGTGGAGATATTGTTCTGAGGATAACAAGCTATTTTCTCATTTAGTTAATTTCTGCGATGATTTGACAATGGAAGAGTTACACACGTGCATGAGATGTAAATGGGTTCTTTGTTTCACTGAATCTAGAGAGCGAGGAATTAGTCGATATGTATAATATAAGACATTGAAAAAAAAAATTCCGCTTTAGAGATGTTTTGACATCAGAGCGTTATAATATCTGCGTATTGTGAAACAAAATAATTAAACTGGCAATTTCATCAAAAAAAAGACAAAGGATTCAATAACGGTTATTGGAACGTGCAAGATTTCCATTGTATTTCCTCTTCTGTCTCTCGGGGTGAAAGCGGATTCTTCCTGTCCTGATGTATGGACAAGCCGGGGAGATCATTTATGAAATACGTATTGGATTAGCAGACTTACCGCTCTATGATTTCACCATGTAAATGTACAGAATTCAATGAACATATATAGTGGACTGGCTGATGTAGACCCTATGGGGCAATTATAGTTCAGTTAGTGGCACATCCTTTCACTGCACAGCCGTTTTTTTTTTTTTTCTTCCATATTTTAGGACTGAAGATTATATAAAACCCCCGAGACACACAAACATAGAAGAGTAACAGCAGACCAAAAAGACCAAGTGGTCCATCGAATCTGCGCCATTTTTAGTTTTATATACAGTATACATAAATATATATATTTTTTTTTGCTGCTTTTGTTTTTTGGTGGGTTTTTGCTTGGTTTTTTTTTTTTTTTTTTCAATCATTATTTATAAGCACATGAGAGCTTGTATATACAATTGAAGAACATTGCATTAACAACTAGAAGGATTGAAGATTACATAGACAGAGTAGACATTACATAGAAGAGTGTCAACAGAAAAAAAGACCAATGGGGTCATAGAGCGGTAAGTCTGCTCCATTTTTTATTTTTATATTTAAGAATGTTTTTTAGGTTTTTCGGGTGATTTTTTTTTTTTTTTTGGTCGAATTTTTTTTATTCTCTTTTTTATATATATTTATAAATGTTTTTGAACCAAACAAACGTTTATTGAGTTAAGCATAACATACAAATATACAAGAGGAATATCGTCAGACATTTGCACAAGTACAGGATTACATAGTCAAGAAATGCAAACCTCACACTGGGCAAAAAGTAAAAGAGATAAGATTCAAACAATAAGATAACGATGTACATGACTTGTTTTAAGCAGAACCGGACTACCCATCTCAGTCCAACTCATAGTAGAGGCCATGGGCGCAGGCCCAGAAACCAGTCGCTGTGTCAAAGCATAAACATACAGTATCCACTTTTTCCTAAGTCTCACATGTGTCAGGGGCCTCCAGCCACCTATCCCAGATTTTGTTGTACCTTTTGGGGCAACCCCTATTAGCATACATGACTTTCTTGAAAGGGAGAGTAGCGCTCACCGCTGCCTTCCAAGCCGAAAGGGTAGGGGACACAGGTTGCATCCACTTCAAGGCTATTACTTTCCTGGCAGTAAACAGGGTCTCCCGGAGAAATTGAACCATATGTTTGTCCGCGTCAGACTCGGGAAATATCCCAAGTAGGCACAGCTTGGGGTCCAGGGTAGTCGGGCATCCCATGCGGTCATGCAGGAACCGGACAACCTGCGTCCAAAATCCCTGCACGCCCGAGCAGGACCAAATCATGTGCCCGAAGGTGCCCGGGGAGTGAGAACACCTAGGGCATGCCGAGGAGTGGGAGGAGTCAAAGCGAGCCAGTCGCACAGGAGTAAGATACGATCTGTGGACAATGTAGATTTGAGTTAGCCGGTCCGACAATTTAGGAGAGACCAAGGTACAAGCTTCCAAAGGCTCGTCCCACTCCTCGTCCCCCAGCTCCCCAGCATCGCCCACCCAGGACCCCCGCACCCCATATGCTAGAGCAGTCACCCGTTTGGTGCCTAATATTTCATAGAGTAACGAAATGAGTTTGCGGTGTTCCTGGCCCCTGATCACCTCAAGTATGTCAACTGACGGTAAGTCCGGGATTGCATGGGCAAATATTTATAAATGTTTTTAGTTGTTTTTTTTTATTTCCTTTTCTGTTTGTTTCATTGATTTTTATCTATTTCTTTATTTATAAGCACACCAGACATACAAGGACTGTAAATTACATAAAACCACGGAGACAGAGAAACATAGAAGAGTGATGTCAGAAAAAAAAGACCAAGTGGTCCATTGACTTTGCCCCATTTATATTTTTATATTTATGATTTTTTTTAGATTTTTCTAGTGTTCTTTTTGTTTAGTCAAAATTTTTTTAATTCCTAATTTTTTTTTGTATTCGTAAATGTTTTAAGGTTATCCGGGTGTTTTTTTTTCTTTTTGGTTGAATTTTTTTTATATATTTATAAATGTTTTTAGTTTTCTTGTTTCCTTTTTTGTTTGTTTAATTGATTTTTATTTATTTATTTATAAGCACACCAGATCTTGTACATACAAGAACTGAAAATTACATAAAACTCTGGAGACAGAGAAACATAGAAGAGTGATGTCAGAAAAAAAAGACCAAGTGGTCCATCGACTTTGCCCATTTATTATATTTTTATATTTATGATTTTTTTTTAGATTTATCTGGTGTTTATTTGTTTGGTCAAAGTTTTCTTAATTCCTAAATTTCTTTTTGTTTTTCTAAATGTTTTTAAGGTTTTTTGTTTTTGTTTGTTTGATTTTTTTTTTAATTCTTTATTTCTAAGCACACGCGTGGTTGTACAAATAAGTGAAGAAGGTTGCATCAACAAATATAAGATTACGTAAAACCCCCAAGACAGAGAAACATGGAGGAGTAATGATAGAAAAGAGACCAAGTGGTTCATCAGCTCTGCCCCATTTTTATTTTTCTATTTATGAATGTTTTTAGTTTTTTTGTTTTGGTTGATTTTTTTAAATTTGTTTTTAAATTTTTATATTTATAAATACTTGCAAGGTTTTTGCTGTTTTTTTTTTTTTTGTACATACAAGTGGAGAAAGTCTCATCAAAAACAAATAAAAGGCATGGTATGTGTTTTGAAGGTAGAGATCCATATTATTACAAAAGAGGTAAATATAAAAGATGAGATTGCAGCGAGCCAATAGATACCAAATATGCTCAGCCTTAAAATTGTTTAATTTAAAAGCTTTTACAGCTCATCAATTTAGAGTGGATACTAAAAAAAAAAAAAAAAAAAGACATGTGGGCCCAAATAATTGAATGTTTACATCCCTGAAAATGCAGATAGTACACTATACTGGGATTTTTTTTCTTTCTGTCTATTAAATAATTTGTAAAGAAAATACAGTTGTAAATGGTTACAACAAACAAACAAAAATTCCAGAGTAGAACGTCACTTGCAAATTTAATTGGAAATTTTAAACAGTACCATGAAAAACATACAAAATACAATATTTATTTTATTACACAAACACTCCATTAAACATACCCTATACTAGTATATAAAATGTACAGTATACATTAAAATAAAATATACAATATACGCACATGAAAATAACCCCATTTTCAGGCTCATAGGAACAGCCGCTTTATGACATTACAGACCGAGTAACCATAACATGAGTAATAATCAGAAGTAAAAAAGATTCATAATCCAATAATTCTCGACACGTTTAGTTAATTTTACAACTTCTTCAGGAGTAGGAAGAAAGTATTAAAGTATTACATCAAGGAAAGATGTACTTGGTGTAGGGACCTGAAGCACTCCTAAAAGAAGGACAAAAAATGTCCCTCCAGATGTGTAGAACCCCCCAGAGACCAGGGCAAAAATAAGTTATATAATATTATAATAATAGCACCCCCTTAGGTGAAAAAAACCATGTCTGCCAATGCATAAGCCCACCAGCCCCTATGGATTTCTAGGGGTGGAGCTGTAGAACCCACCGTAGTTTCTCTAATCCAGGTTACCCATGTAGATATTATACTAGACCTGCCATGGTGTCCTCCTGACCCAGTTTATGGCAAAAAAAAGGACAACAGATGTCCTTCCAGATGTGTAGAACCCACCAGAGACCAAAGCAGAAGCAAGCAATATAAATCTTCAGTCGTAATGGTAAAAGTACCCCTTAGGTGGAAAAATCATGTCTGCCAATTTATGAGCTCACCAGCCCTTATTGATTTATAGGTTTGGAGCTGTGGAACCGAACCCCTTGTAGTTTCTCTAATCCAGGTGTCTTATGTAAGTATTATATTGACCTGCCATGGCATCCTCCTGACCCAGTTTATGTCCAAAACTCAGATGTGGAGAACCCACCAGGGACCAAGGCAGAAGCAAGAAATATAAATCTTCTATATCAATGGTAAAAGCACCCCATAGGTGGAAAAATTATGTCTGCCAATGTATGAGGCCACTAACGCCTATGGAGTTCTAGGGGTGAAGCTGTGGAACCCCCTGTAGTTTCTCTAATCCAGGTGTCCCATTTAGGTGTTATATTTGCCTGTCGTGGTATCCTCCTGACCCAGTATTTGGCCAAAAAAAAGACAAGAAAGTCCCCTCCAAATGTGAGGAACCCACCTGAGATCCAGGCAGAAGCAAGTTATATAAATCTTCTTCGTAATGGTAGAAGTGCCACTTTAGGTGCAAAGGTCATGTCTGCCAATGTATGAGCCCACCAGCCCTTATGGGTTTCTAGGGAAGGTGCTATGGAACACCCTGTAGTTTCTGAGCTAGTATATGGTCAAGAAAAGGACAACAAATGTCCCTCCAGATGTGGAGAGCCCACCAGAAACCCAGGCAGAAACAAGTAATATCAATTTTGAATCTTAATGGTAAAAACGCCCCCTTAGGTGAAAAAAACATCTGCCAGTATATGAGACAACTAACTCCTATGGATTTCTAGGGGTGTAGCTTTGAAACCCCCTGTAGTTGATCTAATCCAGGTGTCCCGACCTGCCATGGCATCCTCCTGACTCAGTATATGGGCATAATTTAGAGTTAACCGTGAATGTGATGGCTCTAGAACTTTTGTTTATTCTAGCGTGCATGGCGACACCCAACACACATACTGTATGGTATAAATGTTGCTTTTGTATGTAGGTGCCATTGACGCGTGCATATTTATTGCCCACCCCCTACAGGCTACCTGCAGAAAGCTACAAAAGGGGATGGGAGACAAGGCCAGTCACCCTGTGTAGGGGGAGAGAGAGAGAGAGAGAGAGAGCAGAGCCGTGGGAGGGGCTCAGTAGGCTCCACCCCTACAGGCTGTGTGCAGAAAATGACAGGAGAGGGTGGAGACAAGGCCAGTCACCCTGTACAAGGAGAGAGAGAGAGCAGAGCTGTGGGAGGGGCCCAGTAGGCTCTACCCACTACAGGCTGCCTGGAGAAAACTACAGGAGGGGGCGGAGACAAGGCCAGTCACCCTGTACAAGGAGAGATAGAGAGAGGGGGCTGTGGGAGGGGCCAAGCAGGCTCCACCCACTACTGGCTGCCTGCAGAAAACTACAGAATGAGGCAGAGACAAGGCAGTCACGCCATACAAGGAGAGAGAGAGAGCGCAGAGCTGTGGGAGGGGCCAGCAGGCTCCACCCACTACAGGCTGCCTGCAGAAAACTACAGGAGGAGGCGGAGACAAGGCTAGTGACCTGTACAAGGAAAGAGAGAGAGCAGATCTGTGGGAGGGGCCCAATAGGCTCCACCTACTACAGGCTGCCTGCAGAAAACTACAGGAGGGGCGGAGACAAGGTCAGTCACCCTGAGCAAGGGTAGAGAGAGAGAGAGCAGAGCCGTGGGAGCGGCCAGCAGGCTCCACCCGCTACAGGCTGCTTGCAGAAAACTACAGGAGGGGGTGGAGACAAGGCGGGTGACCTGTACAAGGAGAGAGAGAGCAGAGCCGTGGGAGCGGCCAGCAGGCTCCACCAACTACAGGCTGCTTGCAGAAAACTACAAGAGGGGGTGGAGACAAGGCGGGTGACCTGTACAAGGAGAGAGAGAGCAGAGCCGTGGGAGGGCCCCAGCAGGCTCCACCCCCTACAGGCTGCCTGCAGAAAACTACAGGAGGGGCGGAGACAAGGCTAGTAACCCTGCACAAGGAGTGAGAGCAGCAGTGATCGGTCTTTATTACAGGAAGCTCCTGTACAGAGGAAAATCCTCATACTGGAGTACTGCACAGATCTGGTGACAGCCAGGCACCTAGCATTTTCCAAATAAAGGTAAGCCATGGCAGCCTATATCATTCTCTCATGATGAGTTTCAGATTACAGACTTCCCCTGGCATTTGCTAGAGTAAAATATGATGAACAGGATTACATTTGGTATGCCTGACTAATTAAGTGAGCTATTTGGCCTGTATGCTGAGCTGTAATCAAACAGAAGAGCGATCGTTTCATTGCGGACAGTCTCAGTGGCACATGTGTGTGAAAATCTTCTCTACAAATGTTAGTCTGATGGCCGCTTCTTCAGTTTAACAAATAACACATTAATAGACCTCTGCTCGTGTTACCAGCACACAGCCGCTGTACAAACATCACACATTACCAAAGTCCTGTCTGTGATGTAAAGACAACGTGCCACTACTAGGGGGAATGATTAATTCACACAGCTGTACACCGCTCCTTATCCCAGCCTCCAATCAGAATGCCAGGCAAAGAATTATATTCATATAGGGCCCCTGCACACTGGACGTGTCGTTTTCACACTATAGCGATGTCAGACATCGCATGTGATTCGCACCGCACTGCTCTGCAAATCACATGCCATGTCTGTGCAATGCTAATTCAGACCAAATTCGTTCAGGATCCTTTTGTGGTCCACACCAGATCGCAAAGTAGCTTAAAAAACTTGCGAAAAGTCGCATTTTGCACACGAGTTTAGGCGCGTCCTTGTGCATTTAGGATAAATGCATTCTTTTGGCCAGAATATTATTATTTTTTTTACCACTAGAATGCATTGAAATGCAAATGCTTGAACATGCCTAAACGCTTCTAGCATTGATGCGCCTTTCACGCTTTTTCTGTTTAAAAAAAAGCTCCTCTTTTGAACGTGCTGGTGATGAGTTTTTTCGTTCAGCCTGTAAACGCAACTTTTCTAAAATACCTGTAAATGTCTATGGACACATAGGCTAACATAGAGGCTAACAGAATTTTGACAGAGCGGGAAATTTCCATTTTGGCTCAATGAACTACTAGGTAAAATGTAGTTTGAAAAAAAAAAATATATATATATATATATATATGTATATATATAGTAACTCACAAAAGTGAGTACACCCCTCGCATTTTTGTAAATATTTTATTATATGTTTTCATCTGACAACACTGAAGAAATGACACTTTGCTACAATGTAAAGTACTGAGTGTACAGCTTGTATAAGTGCCGGTTCCAACTGTTCCGACTTGTCAGGCGACTTGGTCGCCTGACAAGTTGTGCTACATTCTGTGCAATTGAAACCGTTCTAATAGGAGCGACTCTAATCACTCCGACTTACAAAAAGGTTCCTGCACTACTTTTGGGCGAAGTCGGAGCGACTTGCATTGACTTCTATTATGTGAAGTCAGTGCAAGCCGCGCCGAAGTCGCGGTGCACGGCGACTTCATTAAGTCGCCCCAAAGTCATGTCGCCATAGTGTGAACCGACACTTACAGTGTAAATTTGCTGTCCCCTCAAAATAACTCAACACACAGCCATTAATGTCTAAACCGCTGGCAACAAAAGTGAGTACACCCCTAAGTGAAAATGTCCAATTTGGGCCCAAAGTGTCAATATTTTGTGTGGCCACCATTATTTTCCAGCACTGCCTTAACCCTCTTGGGAGTTCACCAGAGTATCACAGGTTGCCACCATGATTGACTGTAGGCAAGACACACTTGTCTTTGTACTCCTCACCTGGTTGCTGCCACACACGTTTGACACCATCTGAACCAAATAAGTTTATGTTGGTCTCATCAGACCACAGGACATGCTTCCAGTAATCCATGTCCTTAGTCTGCTTCTCTTCAGCAAACTGTTTGTGGGCTTTCTTGTGCATCATCTTTAGAAGAGGCTTCCTTCTGGGATGACAGCCATGCATACCAATTTGATGCAGTGTGCGGCTTATGGTCTGAGCACTGACATACTGATCCCCCACCCCTTCAACCTCTGTAGCAATGCTGGCAGCACTCATATGTCTATTTCCCAAAGACAACCTCTGGATATGACGCTGAGCACGCGCACTCAACTTCTTTGGTCGACCATGGCAAGGCCTGTTCTGAGTGGAACATCTCCTTTTAAAACGCTGTATGGTCTTGGCCACCGTGCTGCAGTTCAGTTTCAGGGTCTTGGCAATCTTCTTATAGTCTAGGCCATCTTTATGTAGAGCAACAATTCTTTTTTTCAGATCCTCAGAGAGTTCTTTGCCATGAGGTGCCATGTAGAACTTCCAGTGATCAGTATGAACGAGTGAGAGCAATAACACCAAATTTAACACACCTGCTGCCCATTCACACCTGAGACTTTGTAACACTAACGAGTCACATGACACTCGTTAGTGGCAAAATGGCTAATTGGGCCCAATTTGGACATTTTCAATTAGGGGTGTACTCACTTTTGTTGCCAGTGGTTTAGACATTAATGGCTGTGTGTTGAGTTATTTTGAGGGGACAGCAAATGTACACTGTTATACAAGCTGTACACTCACTACTTTACGTTGTAGCAAAGTGTCATTTCTTCAGTGTTGTCACATGAAAATGTATAATAAAAGTTTTACAATAATGTGAGCATGAACTTTAATTGCATCCCAATCATAGTCTGTACGGTTCAGCACTAAGTTGGCCCACCCTTTGCAGCTATAACAGTTTCAACTCTTCTGGGAAGGCTGTCCACAAGGTTTAGGAGTGTGTCTATGGTAAAGTTTGACCATTCTTCCAGAAGCGCATTTGTGAGGTCAGACACTGATTTGAACGAGAAGGCCTGGTTTGCAGTGTCCACTCTAACTAATCCAAAAGGTGTTCTGTCGGGTTGAGGTCTAAGACGATTGCCTCACCATCTACCCAAGAGCAGATAAATGTTTTTTGAGCCCCAAAGGACAAATCTCTTTGCATTTAAGATTTCTTTCAATCATTTTTGTGTACATACTTTTGATCGTAAACTTTTTTAACACCAATTTTTCTTTCTGAGAACAGTAAAATATTGAGGCCTAAGGAGGGGCCAATTTTGGCACAAGAACCAAACTGTCACTGACATCTCCAGCTCACCGTAGAAAACCTGGAGAAAGTGAGAGGTGTTCCTTCTAAGGCCAATCACAGTGGTCATGTGATCAGGAACTCCCAACATTTAAAACCCCTTAAAAGGCCAGTGGGAGGTAGTGACAAAAAACAAATGGATACTTAAAGCCAAAACATTTTTCTTTGTTCAGATAGAGTTGAGAAGGGTTAGCAGGCAGCAACTGTGTCAGTTTTTTACTGCTGTCTGTCTCCACATTGGGGAGATTCACCACCTTTGTTTGTTCCAGAGACCATCATCTCCAGGACTGAAAGTGATGGAAAATCCAAAAATGTAAGTTTTCACTGGAACAGTACTAAAGTGTAAGTGCTTCAATGAGGACACTTGGAGAAACGTTCCCGCACTTCCTGTTGTGTCTACAGGAAAGGAAGTGAAGGTCTAGCTTCTCAATGGTAAACAGAAAAAAAACCCCTGAGAGGTGTTCTATCTCTTTCCTACTAAATGCAAAACGAAAAAGTTTTTCCTTTAGATATACTTCAATATTTTAATGAAGTTGCTAATAATTGTACATATAGTCCTAAATCTGTTGATATACAGTATACAGTATGTTCTTTATTAACACATTATCTGTTATAAGGAGTGATGTGAATGTACAATATACATGTAAAGCGCTGCATAAATTGACAGAGCTAGATCAGTAGTAGGGAAGGGCTGAACACCCCCCTGTTTGGTTCGCACCAGAACATCTCGAACAGGGAAAAAGTTGTAGCGAACATGCAAACTTTATTAAAGTCTATGGGACACGAACATGAAAAATCAAAAGTCCTAATTTTAAAGGCTTATATGCAAGTTATTGCCATACAAAGTGTATGGGGACCCACGTGCCCCCCCGATCCGGTGGGTGCTTTGGGGCGGGGGTGCCCTTCCACCCTCCCACCTCAAAGCACCTTGTCTCCTTTTTGATGGGGACAAGGTCCTCTTCCCGACAACCCTGGGCTGTTGTTGTCGGGTCTGCGGGCAGGGGGCTTATCAGAATCTTTAAGCCCCTTTTAACAAGAGGGCCCCCAGATCCCACCCCCCTCTTATGTGAAAGTGTACCAGGTACATCGTACCCCTACCCATTCACCAAAATGTGTCAAAAAGTAAGAAACACAGGAAACGTTTTTTGACAAGTCCTTTATTAAAAAATAAAAATCACAACGCCCGCCGGATCCGAAAAATAGAAAAAAAAGCCAAAACCTCTTCCTCCTCTTGGGAGGCTTCTTGCCATTTGCCCGATGTGCGCTTTGACAGCTCTTATAAAGGCCTGGGGCAGGGCCACCTGGCTACGTCACCCGGTGACACCGCCCCCTTTTAACATCACGTGATTTGGTGAAGGGGGCTTCCAGATTCGGATAAGCCCCCCCACCCGCTGACCCCCACAACCACAGCCCAGGGTTGTCGGGAAGAGGCCCTTTTCCTCATCAACATGGGGACAAGGTGCTTTAGAGAGCACCCAAAAGTACCCTCCCCATGTTGAGGGCAAGTGGCCTAGTATGGTTCAGGAGGGGGGGTCGCTCCACCCTTTCCTGGCCTGCTAGGCTGCATGCTCGGATAAGGGTCTGGTATGGATTTTAGTGGGGACTCCACCCCTTTTTTTTTTTAATTCGGTCATAAGGTTCCCCTTAACCACTTAAATACAGGGCACTTTCACCCCCTTCCTGCCCAGACCAATTTTCAGCTTTCAGTGCTCATTGGCATCCATGGGAAATCTTGGTCAGCTTGACATGGCACTGCTCCCCGTCTTTAACATTAGTGTCTATGGGAAATATTGGTCAGCTTGACATGGCATTTGTCCCGAACCATAAGTGACAGGGACACCAAACTTGGGGAGCACTGAGAAGGGACCCAGGACTACAACATATCCATGGTCGGCCATTTTGGGGTCGGCCAGCTTGCCTACATAATCAGTGGTGCCTGTAAATGACTATTGCAATGCAGTACATGCATTGAGAAATTAAAAAAGGTATTGCTTCACTTTAAGTACATTTTCTTTTTACATGCATGCTCTGGTCCCTTTGTGTACTAAAAGTGCCTGTACACTACACTGACTGCACTAAACTGACTGAACACACTATCTACTAACTACCTGCCTAATCTCTATTGTCACACACACACACTATACATGGCTGCCATGTAAGCAGCAGCCTTATATAGTGTGGGGCGTGGACTTCGCCCCTAAGCCATGATTGGCCAAAGGCATTCTGCCTTTGGCCAATCATGGCTCTGACAGTGCATTGTGCTGTTATTGGCCAAATCATACAGTTCACGTGCATGCTTTGGCCAATCATCAGCAATCAATGCACTGCAAGAGCGCAGTGCACTATGGGGCGCTCATTAGCAGGTGAACTTCCCGCCGAGTGCCCTGTTTGTTCATGTGTTCAGTGAACAGCTGATGTTCAAGTCGAACTTACATTGGACTCGAACACACAGCCCATTGCTCAATCAGTACCTGTAATAAATAGGTAAAAAATAAATAAATATAAGATTGCCAGTCAGACCTCTGGAAGCTGAAATTGGACTGTGTAGTTGTTACTGTACAAGATTCCTGACGAGTCTTCAAGGACTTTCAGGACTCCTAGGACCGCTACTACTTCCAGGACTTCCAGATTTCCCTGAAATAATACTGGTCTGGATTGACTGCTTTCTCCCCTGCCTTCTACCTCGACCCCTGCCTGGACCTAACTGTTTTCTTGCCTGCCACCTACTTGGACCTCTGCCTGCTCTGTTGCCTGCCACCAGCCAAAACTACTCCCTCACCTGCTGCCTGCCTTGTCCAGACTACTCTTTCTCTCTCTTTATCTGCCTTGACCTCTGTCTGGACTTGACTACTCCCTCACCTGCCACCTACCAAGACCTCTACCTGACCATTCTCTTGTCTGCAGCTCTGGGAACAGTCTCTACTTCAGCCACCTCCCTTGATGGGGTAATATTGAAGGCTGCTGCTTGGTGGCAGTTTGCAGCATTGAAAACCAGGACCACGAGTGTTCCCAGCCCATCTTCGCCATCAGACCAACTTCCACTTAACACAAGCACCAAGGGTGTGATTCCCCCATCATCGCAGTCAGTGTTGATGGGGAAATCTCTCCTTCGGATTCTCCCGACTGGGGGGCGCAAGAAGCTGTCCCGGCCGAGAGAACACCCAGTGATTATTGCCAGCAGCTATAGCTGCTGGCAATAGTCACTTAAAAAATCCAACATGCTGGTTGTACCCAAGTTGATCGGTTGATTAACTTGGGTACAATCAGTCTGCCTATATATGGTTGGAATCTTGGCTGGTCCCTGCTGAACTGGCTGAGAATCGAACCGTCTATCGCCAGCTTTAGACTCCAAGCCTCGGGTAAATCTGACTTACCTGCCTGGGGGCACCATAATAGTTATCTGGGATTCTATCGTCTAACTAAAATAATTTTTTCAATGATTTACTAAAGGCAAATTGGCTGTTCACTTTTCAAGGGATTTTTTTAATTTAATAATACTTGCACATGATTGGATTGTGGAAGTCAGCAAAGCCTCATCTCATTTTCCAAGCTAAAGGAAAAATCCCTTGCCAAATATACAACCTTTTTGTCCATCCATGGACCCTATGGGGTATCTAACACTTATTTGTTTTTGTTTTTTTCCTGATGTCTTTGGCCCAAGCTGCCCTTCATTCCTCAGATTTTACTGCAGTTTTTCAGAAAAAGGAAGCAGTCATGGCTTTGACTACACTACAAATGTGGAGTCATCTATTTTTTTTTTCTAATATTTTCCTGTTATTGTGAGTCCATGTATTTTACCTTGAGACCTTCAGATCTGGTTGCCCTGAAGCACCCTGTTCTCCTCTAAGCCAGGTTAGCAACCTTCAATGACCCCCATGATGAGCGACCATTTCCACACCCGGTACACTCTGTAACTTGTATGCAGGAAGACGGCCACACAAAGTCACTTGGAGGACAAATACTTTGAGACAATGGTCCTTCTATGTCACGTCAAGGACAGAGGGTGCAGGCATTTTGGCATTATCTTAGTTCATAGTCACGATAATTTCCTGCATTTGACTTGTCTTGTCAAATAATAATAAGCGATGCAAACACATTTTGCTTTGTTCATGACTTTTGTTAATGGCTCTGTTTCTTTTTTTTATTTATGTTAGTAAATGTATCTTTCATCTCTCAGACTGCATTGTAGGTTTATGTGTTCTGCCTAAAGATAATCTGTCACATGGAAAACACTGACTGAACATGAAGCAGTTTAATAATAGGATCTAATATGTTTTTTTCTCTTTGCTATACATTCAGGATGCTGCTAGTGTGACTTGTTCCCTGGATGAGCTATAAGCCATTGCTAACACATAAAAGCAGCTACAGTCAAAGAAGTTAATTTTTTATGGCCAACTTGATTAACTAGTTTTCTAGCCATAGAAAAGGTTTTCTCTGATACTTTTTGTTTTCTTCCATGGTCTCCCCATTAAGTGCTTCGGGTCACGAACAAAAACATTCCCAAAGACTTTTGGCCTCCAGTGTATTAAATGTATATGGTGCATTGCAACCAATGCCATATGGCCCTCAATGCCCACAAAGTGTGTATGTCCCTGGCATGTGACTACCAGCAAGTCTCCCACCTGCACCTCGGATCCTTTTTCAAATGGGCAATGGTGTATGCAACCAGGGCTGCTGTTAGAAATTGCGGGGCCCCGTACAGACTACCTGGCAGGGCCCCCCCAAGAAAATATTAAAGATATATTTAGCTAAAACTACAACAAAATCACTATTAGCAGACGCAAATATAACATAACTCACATAATTCCTTCTTAATCTAAAAAAAAAAATCGATGTTAAATAAAAAAGAAGATGAGATGAGAAAAATATAAAGGCTGGGCAGTTGGAGCTCAGTGATCAGAGAGACAGAGAGAGAGAAACAAAGTTACAATTTACAAATAAACTCCTGAGCAGAGATAAGTGCTGGGAGGGGGGCCCACACAAGGGAGGGGGATTAGTGAGGGACGACTGTCTCTTTCTCAACAGATAAAAGCTGATAGCAGGGAGAGGGACTGATCAGATTCAGGTGCTGGAGGAAGATTTCTGTAATGGTTGTCCATCACTAATCCCCCTCTCTGTGTGGGCCCCCCTGTGTGCTAGGGCCCCCTAGAAGAGGGCTGGTGGTCCCCCCCCCTATCAGCGGCCCTGTGTGCAACCCTTGGAAGATCAGCACTTTGTTGGATAGGAAATTAGCTTTTTGCTTCCGTTTGAGATTTCGTGGTGCATCCAGAGATGAAAAATACCTTGGACATGGCCAGAAGTGTCATCTACTTACCTTAGTAGATATCACAAGGCTAAAACCCTCAAGTAGGTATCCCTAGGTTTGACAGACTGAGAAAGAAGCTTGAAGCTTGGAAACACTCCCCTGTATCATACTGCAGTTGCGAACATTGGCTAAGTTGGGTGGCCTCCATTTTCCGAGGTTGTGGATCAGTGATGGTATTCCTTTAATGAGAGTGGCTTTTTTCCATCATATGTGCGCTCTTATACCCTTGCCAGTGGTCATGACAGGGGTCCTGGTTCACACTTTATCACTCCTGGCTTCCAGGTGACCCAGACTGTTATGCCTAGCACATGCCATTTTTGTGAATGCAATTTTATCCATTTTATGCGTTTAAAAAATGCTTTTTGCTTTTGCTTAATATACTACACTATGCACTCTTTCCTTTTGTTTTTCAGTGATTCAAAAACATTCTCCTGGCCCTGCTAAGAGAGAATCTCCAAACTTTCTGTACAAGTTTAGTGTTCTTGAGGCTTTAGGGTGGCCAGTGGGATTAGAACGCGCCCCATCATTGCTTTAGTGGAAGGAATAGTAATCTGTTGTTGGCATCAGGGGGGTTTAATGATGCCCCATTGTTGGTATTTGTGGCATCATTGGTGCCTGTGGGAGGAATGGGGCCTCATAACTTGTGTTTGTGGGAGCAATGGTGCCTCCTCATTGGTGTTTGTGGGAGGAATGGTGCCCCATCATTGGTGTCAATGGATTGCACAGTGCCCCAAGGGCCACAGTTTGGAGAACACTGGCTTTGACAATCTGCGTCCTTCATGAATTGGAATTCTGACCAGCAAATGCTCACCTGGCTCTATCACAGTGCTGTATTTTGGCCTAGGCCAACAAGGCCCAGGCCTAGGGCGGCACTTTGCAGGGGGCAGCAAAAAAGCCGCCCCCCTCTACCTGAGAATCTATTGGCCACTGGTTGCTAGAGCTACCCCTCTCTATCACCCCTCCTCTCTCTCATCCCCCTCTCTCTCTCTCTCTCTCTCTCTCTCTTCCCCCCTCTCTCTCATCCCCTCTCATCCCCCTCTCTCTTTCTCATCCCTCTCTCTCTCTCTCTCTCTCTCTCATCCCTCTCTCTCTCTCTCTCTCTCATCCCCCCTCTCTCTCTCTCTCACCCCCTCTCATCCCCCTCTTTCTTTCTCATCCCTCTCTCTCTCTCATCCCCCCTCTCTCTCTCTCTCTCTCTTATCCCCCTTTCGACCCACTCTCTCTCACCCCCTCTCTCTCTCATCACCCCTCTCTGTATCATCCCCCTCTCTCTCTTAAAAATGGAGTGGGGCAAATTTACATGGGGGGGGGGGGGGAACAGGGCGCCCAATTTTAGTCTTGCCTAGGGCAGCACAAAACCAAAATACACCACTGCTCTATCATCAACATTAAAAGGTAAAATGACAACTGATTCATACAACAACAGCTAAAGGAAGAGCATGTGCCATCTTTTGGAAACCTAGATGCCATATGACTGCCATATTTAGTAAAGTTAGACTAGTACAAGATTGATTTTGAATAATTGCTACTGCAGTTGAACGGAAAGTAATATGTGGTCTCTGGTGGTACAGTGGCTTAGTGGTTAGCACATATACCTTGACGTCCTTGGGTCTTTGGTTCGAATTTCAGGCAGGATGCTATCTTCATGGAGTTTGTAGCAGTGGGGTCCTTGGTTCGAATCTTGGCCAGAACGTTATCTGCTGGGAGTTTCATGTTCACCCTTCGAGCACATGGGTTTCATTAAAAATACATAATTGTCTTGTGTCTAAATTGGCCCTAGTATATGTATGTAAATTGTCTATGCATATGTGCTATCACATTCTGAATGCCAGTCCCAAGCCTGAGCTACTGGGAGGGTTGAGGAAAAACCTGGCAAACTACATCACAAAAAAACTGCCAAGATAAATTCTATTGAAAGGAGATCTACTAAAACTGGTTCACTCGGAATCTGATGCAGCTGTGCATAGGAGCCGTTCAGCTTCTAACTTTAGCTTGTTCAATAAAGCTTTGACAATAAAACCTGGAAGCTGATTGGTTTCTAAACAGAGCTGCACCAGGTTTTGCACTCTCCGGTTTTAATAAATAACCTCCACTATATGTCAGATTTTTGAATTATTTTTACTATAGGTGTGCACACAGGGTGTGCCAGGTGTGTCAGGTGTGCCTGGGCACACCCTAATCACCCTGTGCTGCACATATTCCCCTTGCTGCCTGGCTGCAGGGTGAGGGACTGGGGAACCTTTATCCCCAGTCTATTTTTCTCTCTCAAAACTGAGAAAACAGGGGTCTGTTTAGACCCCTGATATTTCACCAAAGCCCACTAATGGGGCACCTAAAAAAATCAGGAAAAAAATTATAAAAAATGATTGTTAAAAAAATATTGTAAAAAATATATAAAAATTGTAAAAAGAAATAAATAACACAAATAAACTACTGACACCAACCTCTGCCCTACGGACATCGTCCACTGCTCTACAAACACTGTCCATTGCATATATATACATACACACACACATGCATGTTGATGTGAGCTTGATGTGTGCACCCCAAAGCATGAGCTTTGGGGTGCACACCCGAATGCAATAGGCTGCACACACCTATGATTGCTACAATGTTTGAAGTAATGTTTTTTTTATTATTTTTCATGTTTTCCTTTTGAGAACTATAGGTTAGCCACCAGATGCAGGACACATTACCCATCACAATGACTCTGCATGAAAGCCCCCATGGTTGGCTTGAATTTTGGCTGATTCAACAAAATCAGTCAAAATTCATGCCATAGGTGCCCCTTCAAATTGACTGTGCCATTATTTTCTGAACAGTGACTGCATCCTATCAGAAGCAGTCACTGATTGTCAGCGCCAGCAACCACAGGAGCTGCAGCTGACTAAATCCAATGGAGATTCCTCCATCTATGCTATTTAACATGGATGGGGGAATCAAGAGACTTTCTCCCTGTCCCTCTCAGCAGAAGCGTAACTAGAACCTTCAGGGCCCCGGTGCAAGAAACCATGAAGGGCCCCTCGGACCCCGGGCCGGGGGGTGCTTCCCTTCAAGCCTACCCATATATATATATATATATATATATATATACCCTTTTATGAGCTTTAATCATTTTCAAATCATTAGGGGCAGTTTTTAAAATAAAAACAGAGTATGTACATGAATTTGACCTGGTATCTGCCTTTAGCAATTTGCTGTACTGCAGAGCTCAGATCATGGGGTGCAGAAACAACATAGGGAACCAATCAGGTGTGCTGCGGTGCAAAAAGCATACTGATAGAAGGAAAAAGCAGAGTGACAGAGAGATAAACTCATCTCCTTCTTCATTCACTGTCCAGTCTTAAGGTGAAGGTGGGAAGAGAACTTGTAAGTGAAAGTGGAACTGCAGCAGACAAAGCTCAGATCTCCTTCACTGCTATACAGGGCTTTGCTGTGTGGCAGAACTGTGTAAATCTCAAGACTGAATAGGCAGAAATACAATTCCTTTAGCAGGTAAAACAGTTCCCATGCATAAGTTTCAGTTGAATATATAGCAGTTTGCCTGTAATTCAGCTTTAATGTGATAAAAAGAACGAATTTCCTACAAAAAATGACTGACTATGTCGTCATGTGTGATTTTACACTGCACTAGAAGGATTCCTATGTATACAGCAAGTCAGTAGTGCAAGAAAATGTTCCAATGTTACTGAGAGTCGTCCCGCTCCACACTGGTGAGCTCCCTTGTTCTGATGCATGGTAAGGCGATTGTTTTGTGGTCACAGAGCTGTTCAGTGTAGACAATGGAGGAGAGTGTTTACTGACTGGGCAGAAGACAATTAGTAATTCATTGAGAAAAATGTGTCACCAAAATGTCAAAGAAAAGCTTACATGACATCTGTTTTAATGGCTCCTTGCTAATAAACTCCTCTCCAATGGTGCCTTTGTGGGGATGTCAAAGATTATTTACTGACTGAGTCTATTTCCAAATAGGTTCCAGCTCACTAAGCTGAGCTT
Organism: Pelophylax lessonae; assembly: GCF_965119305.1. Lineage (NCBI taxonomy): Eukaryota > Metazoa > Chordata > Amphibia > Anura > Ranidae > Pelophylax > Pelophylax lessonae. The sequence goes on along the minus strand of NC_138770.1, from coordinate 639,540,532 downwards.
CCATAGGTGCTGGAGGAGTCCCAAGGAGGGAAAGTGGAGCCCTAACAAGACCCTACACCAAATACTATAGAAACATGGGAAAGATGAGACACAATTCACTAAACTCTACACCAACTTATAGAAAGTCTCCTGCTTTTCCAGAAATCTGCCAAACTAGGACAGATCTGTAACAAAATATTCTTTTATCCTTATTCTTTTTATTCTTTAAATCATTCTTATTATTATTTTACATTAATCCTATTATTATTCTTTTTTTATTATATTATTATTATTACTTTTATTGTATTTCTTTTACCTGTTTTCAACTCTCCTTTGCTCTTTCTCCCCTAAATTCTCTTTCATTCTTTCTTTCTTTCTTTCTTTCTTTCTTTCTTTCTTTCTTTCTTTCTTTCTTTCTTTCTTTCTTTCTTTCTTTCTTTCTTTCTTTCTTTCTTTCTTTCTCTCTCTCTCCTTCTTGTTTTTCCTTTTTCGTCTGTTTTCAACACTCATTTCCTCCTTCTATTCCCTCCCTCTTTCCTTTTATGGCCTTTTTTATATTCTCATTTTCTCTCTCCCCAACACCTCCCTCCTTTTTTTCCCCTCATTTTCTTTCTTTCTTTCTTTCTTTCTTTCTTTCTTTCTTTCTTTCTTTCTTTCTTTCTTTCTTTCTTTCTTTCTTTCTTTCTTTCTTTCTTTCTTTCTTTCTTTCTTTCTTTCTTTCTGTCTTTCTTTCTTTCTTTCTCTCTCTTTCTTGTTTTTCATCTGTTTTCAACTATCATTTCCTCCTTCTATTCCCTCCCTCTTACTTCTCTCCTGTATGGCCTTTTTATATTCTCCTTTTCTCTCCCCCCCCAACACCTCTCTATTTTCTTTCCTTCAATGTATTTATTTCCTTCTTTCCTTTCCTTTCTTTCTTTCTTTCTTTCTTTCTTTCTTTCTCGTCTGTATTCCACTTTCATTTCCTCTTTCTCTTCCCTCCCTCTTTCCTCTCTCCTTTACTGGTCTTTTTACATTCTTCTTTTCTCTCCCCCCTCCCCCTTCCCTTTGTCCTTACCTTCCCTTTCTTCCTTTCTTTCTTTTTTCTCTCTCTCTTTCTTGTTTTTCTTTTTCATCTGTTTTCAACTATCATTTCCTCCTTCTATTCCCTCCCTCTTACTTCTCTCCTGTATGGCCTTTTTATATTCTCCTTTTCTCTCCCCCCCCCCCCCCCCAACACCTCTCTGTTTTCTTTCCTTCAATTTCTTTCTTTCTTTCTTTCTTTCTTTCTTTCTTTCTTTCTTTTTTTTTTCTTTCTTTCTTTCTTTCTCTCTCGTCTGTTTTCGACTCTCATTTCCTCTTTCTCTTCCCTCCCCCTTTCCTCTCTCCTTTTCTGGCCTTTTTACATTCTTCCTTTCTTCCCCTCCCTTTCTCCTTACCTTCCCTCACTCAAATTCTTTCTTTCTTTCTTTCTTTCTTTCTTTCTTTCTTTCTTTCTTTCTTTCTTTCTTTCTTTCTTTCTTTCTTTCTTTCTTTCTTTCTTTCTTTCTTTCTTTCTTTCTCTCTCCTGTTTTTATTTTTTTTTGCCTCTCATTTCCTCATTCTATTCCCTCCCTCTTACCTCTCTCCTTTTATGGCCTTTTTTATATTCTCGTTTTCTCTCTCCCCAATACTTCTCTCCTTTTTTTCCCTTTCTTTCTTTTTTTCTTTCTTTCTTTCTTTCTTTCTTTCTTTCTTTCTTTCTTTCTTTCTTTCTTTCTTTCTTTCTTTCTTTCTTTCTTTCTTTCTTTCTTTCTTTCTTTCTTCCTATTTGGCTTCTTGCACACAGTACTGATGCATTTATACAGTGATTTTCTGGCAGTTCCCAATGTAGTTCTTTTTTGTACAGGGCCAAAAAGTTGAGTGTATAGGCGTAGAGAGTAAAATATTCTGCTGTTGTGGCACCCAGGAACCATGGCTGCAGCATATTTTAGTCTATAAAACAGGATTACAGATAATGCTGTGTGGACGTACATGCCAGCACCGGCGTGTACTCGTGCACATACTGTATATGTGTTTTTAAATGTAAAGTTTTATGTTGTGAAAAATATACCCATACCCTTGATGGTTTGTACAGCTACACATGTAAAGATGTGTATATCTCTGTATGTGTATATGTGCGTAAAAATTCCAGAATGCTTTTTGTAGCCCCCAGAATTCAAGGGGGTTTGATTTCAGGCAGAAGCACATTTCAATAGTTATAGGTGTCAAATACTGACCAGTAATGCAGATTTTTCGACTTTTTTTTGTGATCTGAACGTGGCGTTAGTTTACTGACATTTATGTGGCTGTGTGCACGGCCCATAGAAAACATTTCTTGGTTTGTTTTCAATGTCTGTATTCTTTATTTATTCATATATCCTTGAGTAAACCAACTTCTGGAAATCACCCCCTTCTAATTTGCTCCTGCAGCCCTCTAAAAAGCCAAACTGTCTAATGATGGGGCTCCCATTCACATTCCCCCACCTCCCAAAATGCTGGATGGCGCTGGAAGCTTAAGTGGAGAATGCTTACATAGTTACATACGGTAGTTAGTATGGTTGAAAAAAGACACAAGTGCATTTAGTTCAACCAATGGAAGAGAAATGCTTAATACCTTTGATTGTTTTTTTGGGACATTTTACTGTTATGTTCCCAATGGTGTATCTAGGTAGGATGTGGGCTGCTTCCAAAAACTGAAGGACTTCCATAGAACGTTCAGGTTGTAAATATTTTGGGTAGATCAGAAGATTGGAGCACCACACCAGAAAGCTGAACTCCAGAAAAAATAATTTATTCCAAGTCAGTATTACACCTGATAGCCAATGTGTTTTTTTTTTTTTGGGGGGGGACACACACTGTACCCCCTTTTATCAGGGTTTTTTTTTTTTTTTTAATTTTTATTATTTTCCAAGAAATTACGCAGTAATATAGGCAAACAGAAAATAAAATAAAAGCTATAACAAGCAATCTAAAGGTACAAGTACCAATATGTGTTCCTTTTAACATTTCAAAAGGTTTGGGTACCAAAATAATATCTGATTTTGGAGATATTACTATGTTTAGTCTCGAAGCATGGAAGAAAAATTAGATATTATATAATTATATTATATGTTTAGAAATATCAGGGCTTAAAGCAATTGTAAAGGAAAGTATTTTGTTAAATAAGAATAACAAACATCTCTATACATACTTGCTCTGTGTAATTAAATTGCACAGAGCAGCCCTGAATCTCCTCTTCTAGTGTCCCCCGTTGGCGTTCCTGGCCCTCCTCTCTGTCTAGTGCCCCAAGGGGGGCACTCGTGTGTGCTCGCTCCCAAGCCCTCTGCTGCGTCCATTGACACAGACAGCGTGACTCGGCCCTGTCCCCTGCTCCCAATTCACTGGCTTTGATTGACAGCAGCGGAAGTCAATGGCCAGCAAAGCTAGTGAATCCAGGAAGTGAGGGGAGAGACGTGCACAAAGCTGGATTGAATGAGGGCTCAGGTAAGTATAATGGGGGAGTGAGGGGCAACATTCCATGCGTAAACATTTTTACCCTAATAATGCAAGGAATGCAGAGGTGTAATTAGAACCTTCAGGGCCCCAATGCAAGAAACCATGAAGGGCCCCCCTAACCCCCCCCCCCTTTTCCATCTGAGCTCCGGGCTTCCAGTTCTGTGAGGCCATCCATGGAAATCTTCCAGAATCCTAGCTTCCACATGCCCCCTGGAGTAGCAAGCTCTGTGACTGCTGTGTCCTTCCAACAATCACAGTGGCCCTTAAATATGTAATCAGCTGATCATATGTAAACCGACTTGTCGGTTATCAGCACTCCTTTCTTCCCATGCTGTGTCTGTGTGAGGAAAGGAGAGCCGTTACCAACAAGACTGTCAGTACATCGTTTACACTGATAATCAGCTCCCTGATTATTAGTGCAGCCCCATCAGTATTACCTATCAGTGCTCATGAATGCCGCCTATCAGTGCTGCCTATTAGTGCCACTTAGTGCTCATCAATGCTGTCTATCAGTGCTAATCAATGCCACCTATCAGTGCCCATCAGTGCTGCTTATCAGTGCTCATCAATGCCACCTATCAGTGCTCATTAATGCCGCCTATCAGTGCCCATCAGTGCCACTTATCAGTGCTAATCAATGCCACCTATCAGTGCTGACTATTAGTGCCACTTAGTGCTCATCAATGCAGCGTATCAGTGCCCATCAATGCTGCCTATCAGTGCCACTTATCAGTGCTCATCAATGCTAGCTATCAGTGCCACTTATCAGTGCTCGTCAATGCTGCCTTCCAGTGCCACTTATCAGTGCTCATCAATGCTGCCTATCAGTGCTACTTATCAGTGCTCATCAATGCTGCCTATCAGTGCCACTTATCAGTGCTCATCAATGCTGCCTATCAGTGCCACTTATTAGTGCTCATCATTGCTGCCTATCACTGCCACTTATCAGTGCTCATCAATGCTAGCTATCAGTGCCACTTATCAGTGCTCATCAATGCTGCCTATCAGAGCCACTTATCAGTTCTCATCAATGCTGCCTATCAGTTCCACTTATCAGTGCTCACCAATGCTAGCTATCAGTGCCACTTATCAGTGCTCATCAATGCTGCCTATCAGAGCCACTTATCAGTTCTCATCAATGCTGCCTATCAGTGCCACTTATCAGTGCTCACCAATGCTAGCTATCAGTGCCACTTATCAGTGCTCATCAATGCTGCCTATCAGTGCTACTTATCAGTGCTCATCAATGCTGCCTATCAGTTCCACTTATCAGTGCTCACCAATGCTAGCTATCAGTGCCACTTATCAGTGCTCATCAATGCTGCCTATCAGAGCCACTTATCAGTTCTCATCAATGCTGCCTATCAGTTCCACTTATCAGTGCTCACCAATGCTAGCTATCAGTGCCACTTATCAGTGCTCATCAATGCTGCCTATCAGTGCTACTTATCAGTGCTCATCAATGCTGCCTATCAGTGCCACTTATCAGTGCTCATCAATGCTGCCTATCAGTGCCACTTATTAGTGCTCATCATTGCTGCCTATCAGTGCCACTTATCAGTGCTCATCAATGCTAGCTATCAGTGCCACTTATCAGTGCTCGTCAATGCTGCCTTCCAGTGCCACTTATCAGTGCTCATCAATGCTGCCTATCAGTGCTACTTATCAGTGCTCATCAATGCTGCCTATCAGTGCCACTTATCAGTGCTCATCAATGCTGCCTATCAGTGCCACTTATTAGTGCTCATCATTGCTGCCTATCACTGCCACTTATCAGTGCTCATCAATGCTAGCTATCAGTGCCACTTATCAGTGCTCATCAATGCTGCCTATCAGAGCCACTTATCAGTTCTCATCAATGCTGCCTATCAGTTCCACTTATCAGTGCTCACCAATGCTAGCTATCAGTGCCACTTATCAGTGCTCATCAATGCTGCCTATCAGAGCCACTTATCAGTTCTCATCAATGCTGCCTATCAGTGCCACTTATCAGTGCTCACCAATGCTAGCTATCAGTGCCACTTATCAGTGCTCACCAATGCTGCCTATCAGTGCCACTTATCAGTGCTCACCAATGCTGCCTATCAGTGCCCATCAGCAGTACTCTGAGCTGAGAGTGTCCCTCTTATACAGCTGAGACTTAGAGCCTGCACTGACAGTCCCTCCTCCCTCGCACAGATAGGAGACAGCCGATCTTCTCCTCCCGCCCCTTTCCTGTGTGCACCGTGGAAAGTGTGAAGCTAATAGTGTCATCAAAGTAGGAACTGATCCAGCATGAATCTCAGCTGTAACATATAGATGGTTAATTCTGTAATAATTCATTTTTTAATTATATTTACATTTTTACCCCATTTCTATTGCTTTGCTTTTTTTGTATCCTGCTGCTGACCCCTTTTTAACATTCTACTGCACAGATCAATGCAAGGGAGCATAGAAAACGATTGCTCACTCCTAGGGCCAGATTTACACCTTGGGGAGCCCGGGGTACTTCAGGTTTGTGGGACCCCTTATTCACAGAGTTGGTTAACATTCTTAATGACAGTCACACATTTTCAAAATGCATGACACAACGTCATTCTGAGGTCACACAGACACTCACATACTCAGTCATAGGCCACCTTCCTTAAGAGCATAAGAGGTTTGCTTGAGCCTCTGAAAATTGTTTTTAAAAACGATACAATATACCAGTCCAGAGTAAATTTTTAACATATGATGGTGGCCAACATTTTACTTTCCAAGATGCATTCAATAAAAGAAATTTTTTTTTATTATTAGATATTTTAGATTATTTTATTATTATTTATTTTTTTTATGTTGTTTTATATTATTTTTGTATAGAGGGGTGGGGCCCCTTCAGCCTGAGTGCCCAGGGCAGTTTCTCCTTTTGCCCCCTTATAAATGCGACACTGTTCACACTATACATGTGTGGTGGTGGGCTCTGTGTGAATACATAACATGCATGTATTTTTTTTGCAGGACAAATCCCTGCCCCACAGGGCAATGCATCAAAATACTGAGCAAATTTAATTTAATGATGTTCAAAACTAAAAAAGAAAAGAGTAAAGAGTGCAATGCATTGTAACTTATCGCAAAGCCAACATACAACATACACCAGCAGGCTGGCATTTTAGCGTATGGGCTGGTGTGAATGAGCCCTTAGAGTTTGCATGTAATATAAAGTGATGTAAAAATAATAGTAAAGTAATGTAAAAAAAAAAATTGTGCATATCCTCACAGAATGGTTCTGTGGACAGCAAAAAAGTGCACTATGCCACCTCCCAAAAATAAAACAAAGGTATTTAAAAAAGAGGAAAGAAAAATTGGACTTTGTAGGCATACTTAAAGCGGAGTTCCGGGCACAAAATCGACCTAATTGATTTTGTGCCCATCCGCTGGCTCTTCTTCACCTGAAAAGGAATTGGATAGCTAGGGTTATTTTTTTTTTTTACTCACCTTGTATTCGTAGAAAGAAATACTCACCTATTTTCCACTTCCTCCCTCTGTGGCCGTGGCCCGCGCCGTCACTTCCGGTTTGCAATGATTCCTGGGAGCTGAACGTCATAGCTCCCAGGAATCAATGCGACGGCACCGGCCCCACTCGTCACTTCTGGTGCGACGCCGCATTCCTTGCTAAACAGCTTCTGGGCATGCCCAGAAGTTGTGGAGGAATGCGGCGCCGCACCGGAAGTGACGAGTGGGGCCGGTGCCATCGCATTGATTCCTGGGAGCGATGACGTTCAGCTCCCAGGAATCATTGCAAACCGGAAGTGACGAGAGGGGCCGGTGCAGGCGCATTCTGGGAGAAGAAGACACGGAAGAGGATGCAGAAGAGGATCGCGCTGGCTTCAGCTGCCCACAACAGAGATGGCAACGCTGTAGAAGAAATTTTATAAGTGAGCATTTCTTCTTGCAGGTAAGTGCGAACCAGGACAGATCAGAGGCTATCCATTGTGGAATGTACTAGCCCTGACTGTCCCGGGGGTATGTTTATTGAAAAACTGTTTTTGTGCCCGGAACTCCGCTTTAAAACAATTTCATGTATAAGCTTAATTGTAACAAATATATGACATAGACTCTTTTTTGATTACCGTATATACTCGAGTATAAGCCGACCCGAGTATAAGCCGAGGCCCCTACTTTTACCACAAAAAGATGGGAAAAATCATTGACTCGAGTATAAGCCTAGGGTGAGAATTCAGGGCGGCGGGCATGGTACAGGAGAATGCAGGGTGACTGGCATGGTGCAGGAGAATGCAGGGTACTGGCATGGTGCAGGAGAATGCAGGGTACTGGCATGGTGCAGGAGAATGCAGGGTACTGGCATGGTGCAGGAGAATGCAGGGTACTGGCATGGTATAGGAGGATGCAGGGTACTGGCATGATGCAGGAGAATGCAGGGTACTGGCATGGTACAGGAGAATGCAGGGTACTGGCATGGTACAGGAGAATGCAGGGTACTGGCATGGTACAAGAGGATCCGGGGTTGTGGGCATACTACAGGAGATGCAGTGCTGTGGGCATGGTTCAGGGGGACCATGCCCGCAGCACTGCATCCCTTGTAGTGTGCCCGCAGCCCTGCATAATGGCAGATAGTGAAGCTGTTTCACTTACCTGTTCCAGAGGCGCCTTCATTTTAAAAATGGCGCCGCCTTGCGCCGACACGTCATTGCGCACGCGCCGCCACCGCTCGTATAATTTTGGCTATTCCCGGCCTCTCCCGAGCGGCGGCGGCGCGTGCGCGGTGACATGTATGCGACGGGCGGTGCCATTTTTAAAGCTTAAGCCCGTCGGAGCGGACTTTTTTTTCCTTGATTCGAGTATAAGCCGAGGGGGACGTTTTTAGCACAAAAAAATGTGCTGAAAAACTCGGCTTATACTCGAGTATATACGGTACCTTTGTTAATATAAAGTGTTCTGTTGTGTTACCAACCAACTTAGCATTGGTACTGAATTCATACAACTTACAAAAATATTTGGGCAGCGGTAAAGAGCTTGGAATTTTGGGGGATTTTTTTTGGATGAAAATATATAGTTTAACTTTAAATTAACTGATAAATGTAATATTTATATTCATTTTTTTAATATATAAAAAAAATGATATACCAGATAAGGTATTCTACAAAGGACAGAAGTTGCTACAGCTAATGTTAGCAGCGTATTTAAGGCTATTGCCAATGACTTGTGCCACTGACACTTGAAACCATCTTGCTTTTCTGCCTCTAGGCTCCCTCTGCAATCTTCACCCACTGTGCCCTTTGTCTAAAGAGCGTTTAGCCCGTCCTCTCAGCCCTGGCCCACATTGCCCTGCAGCATTCTTGACTAAATAGTCTCTGCCTGAAGCTTAAACCAACTTGACCTGTCCTCTAATCCCCACCAATCCCATTGTAAAGGTAAAGCCTAATCAGAGACCACTCTGCATCTTGTGCTCATAGACCAAAGAGGGAACCTAGACTTTCCGACTCAAGTGGCAAAAATGAAAACAAATATTTTACAGAAAAGACAAACTAGATAACGTCTTCATTCAGGTCAACGATGATGGATAAACATCCTAAATGGATAGCAACAAAGTACCATTTCTGCTGAATAATCAACAGTGGGAAATTAGAAAATTAGATACTTTATATTGTATATGTTACAGAGAAGATGTACTTGGATGTGAATGAAGATTTCTAATTATTAAAGTTACTATTGCTCAATTAATAAAGTTATTATTTTATCATTATTTAATGATTTTATAATTAACCATGAAAGTTATCATTTTATCATTTTTATAATTATTATTGTATAATTATTAAAATTATTAATATAATTTTACTTTATAGTTAAGAAATTACATTTAAAAACGAATTAATTAAAATTAATTAATATTCATTAAATATATATTTATATTTTATTTAAATTTTAATACAATTATTAATTATATTTTAAAATTATTAATTGATATGTTGTATTTTAAAATCAATACCAATCTTTCTAATTATTAAAGTTACTATTGCTCAATTAATAAAGTTATTATTTTATCATTATTCAATGATTTTATAATTAACCATGAAAGTTATCATTTTATCATTTTTATAATTATTATTGTATAATTATTAAAATTATTAATGTAATTGTACTTTATAGTTAAGAAATTACATTTAAAAACAAATTAATTCAAATTAATTAATATTTATTAAATTATATTTATATGTTAATACAATTATTAACGATATTTTAAAATTATGAAATGATATGTTGTATTTTAAAATCAATACCAATCTTACTATAAATATATTTTATAACTGTTAAAGGTATTATTACTAAAGGCATTTTTCATTGTTGATGTTTTTTTTTTTTTTTCTTATGCTGCATCACTTGTTAACATTTACATAGCCTGCCTTTGGAAATTGTTCCAATCCAAAAATCACAAATTTATTTGGTATTTGATCATCTGAGTCCATTTAAGCACCCTTCAAAATTCCTGAGCCCTGATGTAGGGGGAGTCTGTTTGACCCCTGAAACGTGTTGTTTTTTTCTACTATGAATCAATTTTATCATGGAAAACGTTGGATTCTTGACGATTGTTTGGTGCTTTCATTGGACTGTATATATTTTTATTGCTCTGTGGGGTTGATTTACTAAAACTACAGAGTGAAAAATCTGGTGCAGCTCTGCATGGTAGCCAATCGGCGTCTAACTTCAGCTTGTTTAATTAGGCTTTGAAAAAGCAAACCTGGAAGCTGATTGGTTTCTAGCACAGCTGCGCCCCTTTTCTTTTGTCTCTTTTCTAGCACAGCTGCACCAGATTTTGTACTCTCCAGTTTTAGTAAATTAACCCCTCTGTGTCCTTGTTAGGGAAATTGATGCTCGAAACAGGCTTCCAGCAGAGGTTATGAGTCAGTCAAGAGTAAGTGAGTTTAACCACTTCAGCACCGGAAGGTTTACCCCCCTTCATAACCAGGCCATTTATTGCAATATGGCACTGCATTACTTTAACTGACAATTGGGCAGTTGTGCTACACTGTACCCAAGTAAATTGATGTCCTTTCTTTCCCCAAAAATTTATTTTGGTGATCACAAAATCCAGAATGTTCATACCAGACACGCTGTATCCAATGCAACTAAATTATGTTGTCCTGTATACATATGGCAGGGTTACTGAGCTAGTTGCTAGGATGCTGGTGCTCCCTGCACCATAGCAACCAATGACACTGTCTAGCTCTGTCATCTGTCATCTAGCAACCACAGTATAGCACAGGGGTGGGCAACTACAGCCCTTCAATTGTTACAGTACTACAAGTCCTACTATGCCCCTGCCTCTAGGAGTCATGCTTGTACTTATTAGTATTCCAATGCCTCATGGCACAACAGCTGTTGACCACCCCTGGTAAAGCAGGATCAGGGCAGGGACAAGGGGTGGGCAGGAGGGGAAGCTACCCTCGGCACCATGGTTTAATGTGAGGTATGGGGGAGGCACTTTGAGGGAATTGAGGGAGAAGGGAAATGTATTGGGGGGGGCAATTTGGGGGGGCGGTGTGTAGGGGGTAAGAATTGCTAAGAATGATGATTGAGGGGGATTTGTTTTGAGAGGGGGGATGGGGGAAGACATTTTGTGGTAGAAGGGAGGGTGTGGGGGGTATGTGCTGAAAAAGGTGATATAGTGAAGGGGGTAAGGGAAATTTCTGCTTGGGCGGATTTGTGCTAGGAGGGGAAATTTTTGCTTGGGGAGATTAGTGTTGGGGGGGATTAGGGGGAGTAGATTTGTGCTAGGAGGGGGAATTTGGGGGAGGGGGGTGATAGAAGAGATGATATGGTGAAGGGGGAGGAGAATTGTACTAGGAGGATAAATTTTTGTTGGGGGGGATTTGTGCTAGGAGGAGAAATTTTGGTGGTTGATTTGTGTGGGGGTGGGGGGGATTTGGGGGGGGGGGTGCTAGAAGAAGTGATATGTGAAGGGGAGGAGAATTGTACTAGAGGGAGGAATTTATGTTTGGGGGGATTTGTCCTAGGAGGGGAAATTTTTTGGGGGGGAGGTATTTGTGCTAGGAGAGGGGATTGGGGGGGGGTGCTAGAAGTGGTTATATAGTGAAGGGGGAGGAGAATTGTGCTAGGAGGGGACATTTTTTGTTTGGGGGGGGGATTTGTGCTAGGATGGGAAATTTAGGAGATGGATTTGTGCTAGGAGGGGAGATTTGGAGTGGGGGGTGGAAAAAAGGATGTGTACTCGGAGGTGAAATTTGAGGGGTAGAGGATTTGTACTAGGAGGGGTGATTTTTTTTGGGGAGGGCATTTGTTTTTGGGAATGGGGGGGAAAAGATTTGTGCTGGGAGGCAGAACTTCAGCAGAGGGGCAGATTTGTACTCAGGGAATTTATGCTTAAGGGGTAAGCATGCTGATTAGTGCTCAATTTTTTTTTTTTTTTTTTTTGGGGGGGGGGGGGATTTTTGCTGACATATAATGCTCATACATCTTCAGGGGAGCACAGTTTGGCATGTCCCCCTGGGCTCTAGGTGACCTCGTCCTGGCACTGAGCAGGATCACCAGAAACGAAAGCCAATTTGATCTCTAACAGGCATTACCATCAATGTGGCAAAACCGCCCACAACCCACCAAACAAGAAGCAGAAGCAAAAAACAACCTCCTAAGATGCCAATTAAACTAGAAACACTCCTGGAGGTCAATTTTGAATACTCGATGAATATGTCCACCTGGTGTGAGAGTCTCCAATCTGTGTTGCTGCATCGATATATCTATCCTAAGCATTTTTCCATTCATCGTTGCAATGTACTTTTATGAGATATCTATTTTTCAAGCTTTGTTGTGCGCTGGGATGAATCACTCTGGTGATATGACAACATCTATACTGTTACAAGCCAGCACTTGTGTATAAGACCGTACGTTAAATCACAGATTTCCACATAAAGAAAACAGTTTAGTTGGGCTGTTAGCCTTTAGACTAGGGTTGCCTTCTCATCCCTTTAAACCAGGACATACATTAATTACACAGATTCTGTGGCTGATTAAGGTGGTAATTAAACTCACTTGGTGCCTTATGTGCATTATATGATATCAGCCTCAGAACCTGTGTAAATTATATGTGTCCTGGTTTGAAGGGATGAGATGGCAACCCTACTTTAGACATCACTTAACCACTTAAGCCCCGGAAGATTTTACCCCCTTCCTGACCAGGGCCTATTTTGCGATTCGGCACTGCGTGACTTTAACGGACAATTGCGCGGTTGTGCGACACTGTACCTAAACAAATTTGATGAGCTTTCTTTTGGTGGTATTTGATCACCTGTTCGATTTTTTGATCATGCGCTATAAACAAAAAAAGAGCGTAAATTTTGCAAAAATAACAATGTTTTTCACATTTTCTTATATGAAATTCCCCCCAAAAAAAATGTAAAAATCTAAATTTTTTTTACATTTTAGGCCAATTTTTTTTTTACCATATGTTTGGTAAAAAAAATCGCAAAAAGCGTATTTTGATTGGTTTGCGCAAAAGCTATTGCGTTTACTAACAAAGGGAAAGATTTTTGTCATTTTTGTTGTTTTTTTTTTAACGCCTAATGGCGGCGATCTGCGATTTTGTTTTGCGGGACTGCGACATTGGGGCGGACAGATCGGACCCTTGACTGACATTTTTGACACTTTTGGGGTTACCAGTGACATTACTACAGTAATCAGTGCTATATATATGCACTGTTACTGTAAAAATGACACTGGCAGTGAAGGAGTTAACTGTATTGGAGAGGGAGGGGTTAAGTGTGTCCTAGGGGCGTGTTTCTAACTGTGATTGGCTGTGGCTGTGTGTGTAAGAACAGTGATCAACGGTCCTACATAGTAGAACCGTTTGATCATCATTCTTACAGAGGGGAGAATGACAGGCGGCTTTGTTTACACTAGCCGCCTGCCTTTCTCCCGCTGTCACGGATGATCGCGAGTGCCGGTGGACATCAGGTCCGCCGGGCACACGCGCGGGGGGGTCCGTGACCGAGCGGGAGCGCGCCTCCGGCGGCGCGCACTCGCTCCCCACACCCTTACAGGCTAGCGACGTAGCCCTACGTCGCTCTGCCTGTGAGGGGCTGACTGCCGACGTAAATAGTCGTACAGCAGTCGGCAAGTGGTTAAGGATTTTATTCTGGAAAACCTTCTCTACACCGTTTCAAGAAATACAAACACTGCTGTGTCTATCACATGTTGAAGTACTTCTCAGCAAACCAAGCAATGTCCTCCTATGCGGGGTTTATGCAAGATAGTCCATATGCTTCTTTATTTCGAGACAGAGGAACCCTTGAAATAACTTTCTAATCTAAGGGAACCCTTGCCCAAAAATGACTATATCTACAACTCATCATACGTTAGTGAGATGGTCAGTGGGAAGAATGCTCCTTACACTTGTGGTCACTGGGAAGATTTACCCCCTCATAGATAGCTAAAAAGATAAATTCTGTCAGTGGGAACTTATTTGAGAGGCAGAAATTGCTCATTACTCAAGGATCCCTTAGCAACCTCTGGTGGAACCCAAGGGTTCCATGGATCCCTGGTTGAGAAAGACTGAATCAAAGCCTTTTTTGTAGAACTGTCCATATCAGAAGAGTTTTTATCTGCCATTCTCAACTTTTCTACCCTGGAGGAACCCTTGAAATTATATTTAGGTCTCAGGGAACCCCCATAAAAATAATTATATCTGCAGCTCACAGTGCATTAGCATGATCGGTATGTTGCGTATTAAATTAAAAAATGAAGAATGTGCCATGCCTAGAGTATTTGAGATAATGGTAGAGGGACACAGATTTTCAAAGGTTATCATAATGTGGACAAAGTCATTATTTAACCCAGTTGGCCTGTGTTTGGTGGCTCACCCACAAAGATGGGGATCCCCCCAAAAAGGATATTCCCACAAGTTGAGAAATCCAAGTGTAATAGATATAAAATGAAGTACAAAGTCTTTATTGCCCAACTGGTTACAAGCAGATGTTGCTTATTCTACTGTGAGTACCAACATTGGCAATGGCAATACCATCCTCCACCTACAGATCAGTCTGTTTTGGAGTACTTTTGAGTCCACTTAACATTCTGTCATTTCACCGAGACCCGATGAAGGGGGATTGTTTGGCCCCCAAAACGCATTGGCTGTATTTGATCTGCTTGTTGTAACCAGTTGGACAATAAAGACTTTGTACTTTATTTTATACCAATTACACTTGGATTTCTCAACTCGGTGGAATATCCTTTTTGGGGGAATCCCCATCTTTGTGGGTGAGCTGCTGAATACAGGCCAACTGGGCTCAAATAATTTTCATTTGGCACTCTCTTTAACCACTTGCCAGCCCACCAATGTAAATTCACTGCGGCGGGGGCAAGCTAAGTCATGTATATATATATATATATACATGATGGAGCCTCTTCTGGATTAGGAGCAGTGATAATCACTGTATAAGCAATAACAGGGAGGGGAAAACGTCCCTGCTTACTCCCCAGAGTAGTCACTATGGTGACACTGAGCTACTCTGATGGCAAGATGTAAAAAAAAAATGTTAAAATAAAAATAAATGTTAAAATAATTATTTAAAAAAATTAAATAAAAAAATGTGTTTAAATTGTTTTTATTTTATTTTTTTTCCAGTATCCCTGATCATTCCCACACCAGTCATATGATGATGCTCTACTGCACTTATGACAGCATGTAAAAATAAAAAATTAAAAAAACATTATTTAATTTCTTCATTTTCCAAAAAATTTGTGACAAAACATTTTAACTTTAAAAAACTCATCATGCATCTTACTAAATACCTTGGACTGTCTACTTTCGAAAAAGGGTTAATTTGGGGGTTATTCGTACTGTCCTGGAATTTTGGGGCCTTAAAAATTAGATAGGCCATCAGTACATCAGGATTGATCAATCTTCAAATATAGAAACTATAACTTTCACTCAAGCCAATTAATATACATTTATTGGGATTTTTTTTTTTTTTTTTTTTTTTTTACAAAAGACATGTAGCAGAATACATTTTGGCCTAATTTATGAAGAAATGTGATTTTATGGGATAAGTTTTATAACAGAAAGTAAAAAAAAATGATTTTTTTTCTTTTCAAAATTTTTAGACATTTTTGTCTATATAATAGAAAATAAAAAAAACCCAGTGGTGATCAAATATCACCAAAGCAAATCTATATTTGTATGAAAAAAATGATTTGAATTGAATTTGCCTGCAATGTTGCATGCCTGTGCAATTGCTACTTGAAGTAACACAGTGGTGAATTGCAAAAAAATGGCCATGAAGGGGGTAAAACCCTCTGGAGCTCAAATGGTTAAGCTAGAATACCTAGAGAACTTAACACCCAGAGCGGATAATTTTACAACATTCAACTACTATATGAAACAATAATAATCTTATTACAAAATACATTTGAATACTTGCCATAAAAGAAACAGAGACAACAAATTGAAGTGTCCTCTTGTAGTGACTATGTACACTTTGATTTTAATATCTGATCAATGTGCGATTTGATCAAAATGATTAAATCAAAAACCAAATAGACATAAATTCCCTTCTGATCAATTTACATTAGATTTAGATAGGATTTGATCAAACTGCATCATTCAGCCAAGGAGAACAATTATGGATCGTTTTGCATCCAAGCGCAGCACTGTGCTGATTCAGACATACATTTTATCCTATTTTTATCAATTGGATTATAAGGTTGCATTAAATTGCTTCATCGCTGTGGTTCTAGTATCCTATATTTTTTATTTATTTATTTATTTATTTTAACTATATCAGCCAGCTAACATTTAAAGCCGGTTCACACTAATCCGACTCAAAGTCGCCCCGACTTTGGGCGACTTTGAAGTCGCCCGTGGAGCGTGACTTCATTGCGGCTTGCAAACGACTTCTCATAATAGAAGACAATGCAAGTCGCTCCGACTTCGCCAAAAAATAGTGCAGGAACCTTTTTCTAAGTCGGAGCGACTTGAGTCGCTCTGATTAAAACGGTTCCATTGCACAGCATTGGGAGCTACTTGTCAGGTGACCAAGTCGCTTGACAAGTCGGAATAGTGTGAACCGGCTCTTAAACCTGTCATTAATTGTACTATTTTCTTATGCAATTTCCTTTAGATTTGCCTTCAACTATGTAGTGCATGGGCCTGTCTAATTGCATACAAAATGAAAGTGTTTAGGCTAGCCTAATGCCTCGTACACACGCAACGATTATCGGCCGACCGATCGGCCATCTTTTGTCCAGTGTTATTGTGTTGGTTGAAATGTGCTCTAGACTGCACACGAATTTTCTCGGCCAACAAAAACCAAATTCAGAAGTGATGTCATGTACTGGTTAACTTTCCGTGTGTTTTTTCTTCTCTGAGCATGCCCAGTCTTGCTCATCTGAATTTTGTCTGCCGAAATCTGTACTGACTGACGGAAAATCGGCCGTTCAGTTGACGGCCAACAAAAATTTTATAGCATGCACACCAGATTTTGTTCGGCCGAAAAGTCGGAGTAGGTTGTCGGAAGCATCATACTAACAAGCCGAAAATCGGCCGATCGGACTTTGGGCCTAAAATTCACCGCCAACAATCGTTGCGTGTGTGTATGAGGCATAACTCTCAAAAAAAAAAAGTTGAAGGTAGTGACTTGTAGTAAGGCAGCAGATTGGGCACTCATAGACTTGTGATGGCCACCTGTCAATCCAGCCAATCATGGTTGAATTGGGTGCTGATCACGAAGCATTTGTGACCTCTGTAGACCTCACTCAGCTTTTACTCAAGATAAAAATTGATTGTCCAAGTTGCATTTTTCACCAGTTTCCCAGGATAAAGATGTCTGCTTAGTCCATAAGCAAGCACGTTCAGTCAGCGTGAACATGAACATGCTACAATTGTTCTGAAGCGTCTTCCAACCGACCATTTTGTGCCTCTGGACAGCTTTAAACAGTTCCCCTTCTCACCTTCTCTGTAAATCTTTGTGCATTATCCATGTGATTTTCTGTGCTTCTTCCAGAGGCTTTTCATTTCCCGCAGAACCAAGAAGGTGCATTCAGATGGTTAAACATATAGACATGGTATTCATTTTCTCCTGCACCTGTGTAAAGTATTTGTTGAAAGCAATTGCTCAGAGGCCACCACTAACCTGGAGATGAGTGATTTTCCAGGCTGAGAGGCAGTCGCCACGCCAGCGTCTCCGCAGCTCTGGGGTCTGATTGAAAGTGTCTAGATATTACAGCACAGTTCAAACACTGTGCTCCCATCCCTACCAGCATCCTGATTCCTTGGGATGTCTTAGATTTTATCTAAAAATTACTATTGATCCAAAATACGAGCTTGTCTCTTATAAAATTCAAGATTCCAATGGCGTAAAAGAGTGTATTACAATTCTGAAATATCAGCTGGGTTTCATCCACGCAGGCTGGATCATCATCTGATAGATGAGATGGTCTCTGAAACTTTATGGGGGGGGGGGATTTTTTTTACTCTTAAAATCCTGACTGTACGAACAGCAGATAGCAGTGTTAACAAAGAGGTTAAGTCGTAATAACAATCAAATAATAAGAACAGTAATAAGTGAACCTATACAGTCAGTAAAATTCATGAAGCATTAGTACAGTCTTAAAGCGGAGTTTCACCCTCAAAAAGAACTTTTCACCATCCGCTTGCCTGAAAAAAATTGGATAATTAAATATTTTTTTTATTCACTTACCTTGTTTTTAAAGAAAATATACTTACCTTCCTTCCTCTTCCTCCCTCTGCGGACACGGCCGCTGACGTCACTTCCTGCTTGCATTGACTCCTGGGAGATGAGCGTCATCGATCCCAGGAGTCAATGCACCTGCACCGGCCCTGCTCGTGACTTCCGGTGCAGGTGCGTCATTCCCTGTTAAACAGCTTCTGGAAATGCCCAGAAGCTGTGCAGGGATGACGCGCCTGCACTGGAAGTGATGAGCAGGGCCGGTGCAGGGCATTCTGGGACCTTGACGTCACCGAAGAGGACGCTCCGGCTTCAGCTGCCCACACCTGAGATGGCAGTGCTGGACAAGACATTTTCAAGGTAAGTATTTCTTCTAAAAGGTAAGTGAAACCGGGGACAGTTCAGAGGCTATCGTTGCTTAAATGCACTAGCCCTGACTGTCCCGGGGGTATTTTTATCTAAAAAAAAAATTTTCAGGGTGGAACTCCGCTTTAAACCAAAATGTATTGTATTTTGTAGGCTAAAGCATTAGGGCCCTGGTGCTTAACCAGTAACTAGAACCTTCAGGCCCCCCGGTGCAAGAAACCATGAAAGCTGGGGCCCTTTCCTCCAAGCCCGGTGGCAGAATTTCAGGGCCCGGTTGCAACGTATGTGACCCTTGTAGACACTGTTATCAGTGGTTTTTATTTTATTTTATTTTTTACCATTTTTTAGATTTTCTTTACAATATTATTTTTTATTATTTTTTACAATTTTTTTAGGAGCCCCATTGGGGGGCTTTGGTGAGATATCAGGGGTCTAAACAGACCTCTGATGTTTCCCTTTTATGACATAGAAAGGAGATTGAGGACACAGCCCTCAATCTCCATGTCTGCAGCCTCAAATGCACAGAATGAATGGACTTGAATAGCTTTGTACAGAGCTTCCCCTCCATTCACAAACTAAAACATAGTAAACACAGTTTGATATGTTCCAGTTATGAATGGACAGAGTCAGTGATTGGTACGAATCACTGACTCTCCATTCAGAAAAGGAAGGGGCCAGTATATGACATATCTACTGGTCCCTGTTTCTCCATCCTGACAGATACCCCGCAGAATCCGGCAGGAGAGGGGAGGGTGCAACCCAGCAGAGCTTCAGGGCAACAGGGGGGCTGGAGAGCACACGGGGGCAGCAAAAAATAGCTAATGAAGAGGAGCTGCGGGGGCGGCCGTATATAGGGGAACCAATCTCCCCTCCTGCAGCCACTGAATGCCTATTTTACTGCTTCCCCCTCTTGCAGGTATTCAGTGGCTGCAGGAAGAAAATTGATAAATCTGTTCCTCTATATGCAGCATGGGGCCCCTGTAGGTATGCCCCTGTTCCCAACCCACTGCCCTTTGGTATATGAAGTGTGGCCCTGGACCTCAGCAGTCTGTAGTGGGAACATTGATTAGGGTAATAGTATTGATCTTTACGAGTCTCATGTAACATGTTCCCAGCATATCACCAGCCAAAAATGTAGCATGTCTTCATTCTCTAACCTTAATTTCATCGAATAAGTCTTCAGTTTCTGACAGTCCTCTCAAGCATTGCATATATTGACGATAATGGGGTTTATTTACTAAAACTGGAGAGTGCAAAATCTGGTGCAAATCTGCATGGTAGCCACTATGGCTGCTTTTTCACTCTCCAGTTTTAGTAATTCAGCCTCAAATTGTGGCCCTTTTGTGATATCAAGGGCTGCTTTTTAGGCCCTCTTTAGCTTGAAAATTAATGTCCACTGGACTAAGGGGTCAATTCACTAAGAGTTAATGAGAACCCCCACCCTCGCCCCAGCCCTTTTTACAGAGAACTCCATGTAGATAACCTAAAACATAAACAAACATGCTTACCTACCTTCATACCACCTCTCCTTCTTCTGTCGTCCTTTTAATGATGCCTCTTAGCTGCCTGTGCCCTCATTCCTGCGCCACCATTTTAAAATTCTTTACCAGGGTCAGCGAACCTTGTCCTACCTTATCTGTGAGACCTCGCAAGATTTATGAGATCTTACAGTATTGTTGTATTGTGCATGTGCAAAATGGAGTTCATGACATCATGCGGCTCATCTCACACATGTGCTGTATGACATTCATCTGTTATTTAAAAAAAAAGCCTTTTCCTATGATCTTGCAATGACACTTTGCTCCAATGTAAAGTAGTGAGTGTACAGCTTGTATAACAGTGTAAATTTGCTGTCCCCTCAAAATAACTCAACACACAGCCATTAATGTCTAAACTGCTGGCAACAAAAGTGAGTACATCCCTAAGTGAAAATGTCCAAATTAGCCATTTTCCCTCCCCGGTGTCATGTTACTCGTTAGTGTTACAAGGTCTCAGGTGTGAATGGGGAGCAGGTGTGTTCAATTTTGTGTTATCGATCTCACTCTCTCATACTGGTCACTGGAAGTTCCTCATGGCAAAGTACTCTCTGTGGATCTCATCCTGTCTGAAGATCTGAAAAAAAGAATTGTTGCTCTATAACAAGAATGCCAAGACCCTGAAACTGAGCTGCAGCATGGTGGCCAAGACCATACAGCAGTTTAACAGGACAGGTTCCACTCAGAAAAGGCCTCGCCATGATCGACCAAAGAAGTTGAGTGCATGTGCTCAGCGTCTTATCCAGAGGTTGTCTTTGGGAAGTAGACTTATGAGTGCTGCCAGCATTGCTGCAGAGGTTGAAGGGGTGGGGGGTCAGCCTGTCAGTGCTCAGACCATACGCCGCACACTGCATTAAATTGGTCTTCAAGGCTGTCGTCCCAGAAGGAAGCCTCTTCTAAAGATGATGCACAAGAAAGACCGCAAACAGTTTGCTGAAGACAAGCAGACTAAGGACATGGATTACTGGAACCATGTCCAGTGGTCTGATGAACAACATAAACTTATTTGGTTCAGATGCTGTCAAGCGTGTGTGGCGGCAACCAGGTGAGGAGTACAAAGACAAGTGTGTCTTGCCTACAGTCAAGCATGGTGGTGGGAGTGCCATGGTCTGGGGCTGCATGAGTGCTGCTGGCACTGGGGAGCCACAGTTCATTGAGGAAACCATGAATGTCAACATGTACTGTGACATAAAGAAGCAGAGCATGATCCCCTCCCTTCAGAGACTGGGCCGCAGGGCAGTATTCCAACATGATAACGACCCCAAACACACCTCCAAGATGACCACTGCCTTGCTAAAGAAGCTGAGGGTAAAAGTGATGGACTGACCAAGCATGTCTCCAGACGTAAATCCTATTGAGCACCTGTGGAGCATCCTCAAATGAAAGTTGGAGGAGTGCAAGGTCTCTAACATCCACCAGCTCTGTGATGTTGTCATGGAGGAGTGGAAGAGGACTCCAGTGGTAACCTGTGAAGCTCTGGTGAACTCCATGCCCAAGAGGGTTAAGGCAGTGCTGGAAAATAATGGTGGCCACACAAAATATTGACACTTTGGGCCCAATTTGGACATTTTAACTTAGGGGTGTACTAATTTTTTTGCCAACAGTTTAGACATTAAAGGCTGTGTGTTGCATTATTTTGAGGGGACAGCAAATTTACACTGTTATACAAGCTGTACACTCACTACTTTACATTGTAGCAAAATGTCATTTCTTCAGTGTATGTATTTTCAAAAATGTGAGGGGTGTACTCACTTTTGTGCTTTTGTGGGATACTGTGTATATATATATATATATATATATATATATATATATATATATATATATATATATATATATATATATACATAAACATATATATATATATATATATACAGTATATGCACACACACAAAATGTATTTATGAGAGTGTATGTGTACATATATGTGTATGTATGTATGCATGTGTGTGTATACATATATATATACACACACACACACCTGTGTTTGAGCTTTGGGATGCACATCCTAATGCAATAAGCTGTGCACAACTATGTTCCTTATGAAATTGTGTAGGGGGAGTGTGTCCCTTCCTTCCACTCAGATTGCTGATTACACTCTCTGAGCCGTGCAGTATATGACATCAGATCCCTGCCCCCTCCTTCTGGAAGCTCAGAAAACCTGTGTAATTCTGCACTTTAAACATCTGTAGAGGAGGGAGTGCTGCAGATAAACAGGTACAATTCATGTAGGAGGATTTGTTTAATCTCTGTGTATGGCCTGAGGCCAGCAACTTCACTGGGTATATGTAAGGGATTACAACCACTTCAAATGCAAATATACTTTTTTGCCCAATAACACCAGATGCAGTGGGTTGGATTTTTACTGCACTCCAACTGCACAGACAGTCCAAAATCCGGGTTATCCTATGGGCATAGGTATTGCAGTGAAGGACAGTGCAGTTAAAAAGATACAACATGCTGCATTTGTCTGCACTGCAAATGCACAGAAATGCATGCAAATGCATGTAAAGGGATGGAAATGTGCTGCAACACACATAAAAGCCCAAATAAGAAATAAGACAGAAGTGACTTCAAAGGAAATGCAAGCTTAGAAAAATTGCACCCTAAGGGCTCTTTCACACGGGCGGTCCGATCAGATCCGCCTGTCAGTTTTTTAGGCGGATCTGATCGGATCCTCCATGCAGCTCTATGGGGCAGCGGGTGTCAGCGGAGTTCACCTCCGCTGACACCCGCTGCCATCCGCATCCGATCCTGTGCTGAAATCTGGACGGATGGAAATCCTATTTTTCCATCCGTTCAGTAATCGGAGCGGAGCGGATCTGATGAGAGCGGACAAGCGGTCCGCTCTCCTCCTATCCCCCATAGAGGGCAGCGGGTGCTGAGACACCTCCCTCTCCGCTCTGCAAGCGGAGACGGAGCTGTCATCCGCCCGGCTCAGCGGGGATCGCGGATCGATCCCCGCTGAGCAACACGGATCCGCCTGCGGAGGCGGACCGTCTGAAAGAAGCCTAAATGTGTATCAAAAATGTGTGTCATATGTACATCACTGCACATGCAAAAATGTGCAGTTTCTGTTGTGAAAGAGCCCTTGAAATAACGTGGTGATTATCTCAAAAGTACTCCATTCATAAAAAACATTCCTTTTTTATGGAACTTGTTACATTTTTCTATTGTACAGTATTTAGCACTTAATTTAGTATTATTTTTTGTTTTTAAGTCAATGTTACAAATTGTTTACATTCCTGAGCTAGCAACATTTTATTCTCACACTGATACATTGTTTTCTTTTCACTTAGTGGCCAGTGCAGCATTCTCCTGATTGCTACTTTCTACATTCCTAAAATATCGAATGCTTGTACCATGAGATACAGTAAATAACAATATTTTTATTTTTTATTTTTTATGAATTGAACTTAGCGAAGTTTTATTGTTATTTGTCTTCAGTTCCTTTTTTTAAAATGAGGAATTGGCTCTGAAGCTTATTGCATGTGATTATTTATGCAAATAGGTCATGCGTCCCTAATAGAGTTGAGCGGACACCTGGATGTCCGTGTTCGGTGGGTCCGTCCGAACTTGAAAAAAAAGTCCGGGTCCGTGACCCGGACTTTTTCCGAACTTGATCCGGACACCGAACCCCATTGAAGTCAATGGGGACCCGAACTTTCAGGCACTAAAATGGCTCTAAAAAACCAATGGAGAGGGCTAGAGTGCTGCAAATGGCAGCAAAATGTTTTATGTCACGGTCAGCAGCAGGCTATGAAGGGAAAAAAAAATTCCCCTTAAATTTGTAATTTTTAAATAGCAGATTAGAACAGCACTGTGTAGTAAAATATAGCTGAACGCTGCACACAACAGACTGATAAAAATATTTTTTTTTCTCCCTCCTCCTCAGTGGGCTCAATTGAGGGCAAAAAGATTGTTCACTGCACCACCCCCCACACAGCAAAATCGATGTAGATCGCTAACGGACGATTGTTCTGTCCTGTGTCTCCTAATCTCTCCCTTCCTACTCTCTCCAGCCTGTCCCTAAAATGCTTTTCTATCTTTCCCTGCCTATAATCCGACCTGTCCCTACATTCTTTTCTAACAGCCACAAGGTTTTTTTTTCCTATCTCTGTCCCTAATCAGCAGCAGCCAGCACCGTTGTGTGTGCTCTCTCCCTACACTAGAACAGACTGACGCGCACCGCGCTGTGTCTCTAGCTTATAAAGACCTGGGTCACATGCTTCAGCTGGCCAATCACAGCCATGCCATTAGTAGGCTTCTATGGCACACCAGTTAAACACTTGTTGATTGGCTGTTGAAACCGCGCCATTAAAACCGCGCCATTACATACAAAACAGGAAATAAAATTACCAAACACGGATTTTAAACCCGAATATACAGTAAAGTTTTCGGGTCCGTGTCCGGGTAGCAAAAATCCAATTTCCTGGTACGGACCCGAATAATACAGTCCGTGTTCGTTCAACCCTAGTCCCTAATATTACATGCAAAAAAAACGTTAGTAAATTGTCTTTTAAGAATCATAAGTAGCTGCCATTTTTTTTCTTTCAAAAGTAATGTTCCCCCCCCTTTTTTTTTATTTTTAGTTGCATCTCATTGCTGCTTATGAAGGATGAGCTTGGATTCCGCTGTCAGTGCTGGACCAATGAGCTGCACTTGGGGGGGTTTCCTGCTCTGCAGCTGCAAATATTCAGAGATGCTGGTGACCATGGTATAGGCACATGGTCATATTAGGTCAACGTGATTAGGCTAATATGGCCATGTGCCCATATTAGTTGAGCGATGTCATGTGCCCTTATTTGTTGAGCGATGTCATGTGCTCATAATAGTTGAGTGATGTCATATGCCCATATTAGTTGAGTGATATCATGTGCCCCTATTAGTTTTGCGATGTCATGTGCCCATATTAATTGAGCAATGTCATGTGCCCATATTGGTTGTGGCATGTCATGTACCCATCTTAATTGAGCAATGTCATGTGCCCATATTGGTTGTGGCATGTCATGTACCCATCTTAATTGAGTGATGTCATGTGCCTCTATTAGTTGTGTGATGTCACGTGCCCATATTAGTTGAGTGATGTCATGTCCCCATATTAGTTGAGTGATGTCATGTGCCCAAATTAGTTGAGGGATGTCATGTGCCCATATTAGTTGAGCGATGTCATGTGCCTCTATTAGTCATGTGATGTCATGTGCCCATATTAGTTGTGTGATGTCACGTGCCCATATTAGTTGAGCGATGTCATGTGCCCATATTAGTTGAGTGATGTCATGTGCCCATATAAGTTGAGTGATGTCATGTGCCCATATTAGTTGAGCGATGTCATGTGCCCATTTTAGTTGAGCTATGTCATGTGCCCATATTAGTTGAGCGATGTCATGTGCCCATATTAGTTGAGTGATGTCATGTTACCATATTAGTTGAGTGATGTCATGTGCCCATATTAGTTGAGCGATGTCATGTGCCTCTATTAGTTGTGTGATGTCATGTGCCCATATTAGTTGAGGGATGTCATGTGCCCATATTAGTTGAGCGATGTCATGTGCCCATATTAGTTGAGCGATGTCATGTTCCCATATTAGTTGAGTGATGTCATGTGCCAATATTAGTTGAGTGATGTCATGTGCCCATATTAGTTGAGCGATGTCATGTTCCCATATTAGTTTAGTGATGCCATGTGCCCATATTAGTTAAGTGATTCCCCTTTGTGTACATGCAGCAGTGGCAACCCCCAGCCTGAAACTCATTGGCCCAGCACTGACAGCTGCCTTCTGGGAAGAGACCGAACCCCAGCTCATCCTTACTGCTGATCTTCTTAAGCCACCGTCTGTCTCCATGCACAAGCCCCTTCCTGTCTACATGCACACACTCCAGTGGCAGCTGCATGCCATTTCTCAGGATGGATTTTTTGCTGGATGACAACTGCTGAACATGCCCACATAATGTGTGTCAGCACAGTCGATTGTAGTATGCATATGGAGCATTGTGGAAAGGTGACAACTCAGAACAATTATTATATGGAGTGTTGTCACCCCATCACAGGAAATTGCTAAACAAGAAACTTGTGCATTTTTAATGCGTTTTACTGGGTTCCGGTTCTTTTTTTCTGGAACTGGAACACCCTGGAACTGACTACACTGTTGTGGACTATGCCATTGGAAACCATATAACCTACTTTCCACTTTTGACACAGGAACAAAAATGCACTAGACTGCATTTGCACTGCACACGCGATTTTACCACGATTTTGCTGCGATTTACGCTTTGCATTTTTTTAATGCTTTTTTTATTTTTATTTTTTGCCCAATTTCTTGTAAGGCAGATTAACCACTTAAGCCCCGGAAAATTTTACCCCCTTCCTGACCAGGGGGTATTTTGCGATTCGGCACTGCGTGACTTTAACAGACAATTGCGCGGTCGTGCGACGTTGTACCTAAACGAATTTGACGTCCTTTTTTTCCCACAAACAGAGCTTTCTTTTGGTGGTATTTGATCACCTGTGCGATTTTTTGATCACGCGCTATAAACAAAAAAAGAGCGTCAATTTTGCAAAAATAACAATATTTTTCACATTTTTTTATATGAAATTCCCCCAAAAAAAAAAGTAAAAATCAAAATTTTTTAAAATTTTCGGCCAATTTGTTTTATGCTACATATGTTTGGTAAAAAAAATCGCAAAAAGCGTATTTTGATTGGTTTGCGCAAAAGTTATCGCGTTTACTAACAAAGGGAAAGATTTTTGTCATTTTTGTTGTTTTTTTTTTTAACGCGTAATGGCGGCGATCTGCGATTTTTTTTGCGGTACTGCGACATTGGGGCGGACAGATCGGACCCTTGACTGACATTTGTGACACTTTTGGGGTTACCAGTGACATTTCTACAGTAATCAGTGCTATACATATGCACTGTTACTGTAAAAATACACTGGTTGTGAAGGGGTTAACTTTATTTGGAAGGGAGGGGCTGTGTGTATCCCTAGGGGCGTGCTTTCTACTGTGATTGGCTGTGGCTTGAGCTGTAAGGACACTGATCAACGGATCTACATACTAGATCCGTTTTATCAGTGTCTTTACAGCGAGGAGAATGACAGGCAGCTTGTTTACACAAGCTGCCTGACATTCTCCCTTTCCCCCGCCGATCGCCGAGTGACCGGCGGACATCGGGTCCGCTGGTCACACGCGCGGGGGGGTCCGTGACCACGCGGGAGCGGGAGCGCGCCTCCGGGGGCGCGCGCTCGCTCCCTAGACCCTCACAAGCTAGTGACGTAGCCCTACGTCACTTTGCCTGTGAGGGGCTGACTGCCGACGTAGATCGGCGTTAGGCAGTCGGCAAGTGGTTAAAAACTGCAAAATGAAAATTGATGTAAAATTGCAGCAAAAACACACTAAATGCTTTCCTGCAGCTTCTCAATTTAAGTCTATTGAACCAAAAAAAGAAAAATAACACAGCTTTGCATTTAAAAAAAAGTCTCTGGCCCTTTGCAAAAACACAGTGGCTGAAAAAAGCATAGATGAACGTGCCCCATAGAAAGCCATGGTAGATGGACTGTAGTGCATTTCTGCAAAAAAGCACAACAAAAACACGCAGGTGTGAACCGGGTTTGAGTCCCTGCAGTCACAGACCCACCCCTAGACTGTGACTGGGCAGTGAAGGCAATGCAGCACAATGAAGAGCTTGTCTCTCCTTCACTCTGCTCCAGGGCTGGATTAAGAACATCATGGGCCTGGTGCTGAGGATTTTGGTGGTTCAGGCTTCGGGTATGAATGAACACAGTCAGTGATTGGTAAGGATCAGTACCCAGGGAGCAGGGGGAATCTGATGGACAATCTGGGGTGAATGCTGCAATTATAAGCACTGATCTCCCTCTATGGCTCACAAAGAAAGCAGATGAAAGCCGTGGGAGGAAGAGGAGGAGAAGCAGCTTTCAGCTGCTTCATGGAGAGTCAAAGAGGGTGATTGGTGCTTATAATTTCCCCCACCACCGCACCAATAAACCCCCCCCCCCCCCACTGTCATATTTCCCCTGCTGCAGGAGGTGCCGGGAGCCTCTCAAGTGACCCCCACTGGCCCTGAGCGGAATAGTGAATCTGCCCCTACTGGGCCTATATTAAGGTGGGAGCCTGGAGCTGCAGCTCGAATAGCCTCTGCGTTAATCTGGCCCTGCTCTGCTCTCTCCTCCTGACAGCATGTAACTTGTCTGCCCATAAGCTGATTGGCTCACTGTGCTGCTCTTCCCTCTACTTGGACTGCAGAAGGCTAATGTCAATTCAAATTCAGGTACTAATAATGCTGAAATGATGGATACAGAGCTGCATTTGTTTGTGTCTTTTTTATCTGCCTGGAGTTCAGCTTTAAACTATAAAAATAAATGAAGATGACATTTCCATTCTAACGTTTTGTATGAGAATTTCATGATTAGATGTATTTTAGGTTTGTTGCTTTACAAATGCCTTGGAAGCGGTGCAAGCTGGATTTCCCACCCTGTGCAGTCAGCACATTTTGCCTTCGAGTAGAGAAACAGAAATACATTCATGCGCCTGACTATTGCATAAATTTGCGTCCATTTTCAGTGCATTTCATGATTACAGTGAATCTTTCCCCCTATTTATCTCTACTTTTGGAATTCAATATCAATCCTATATACAACTGAAATTAGGAAGATTGCAAATGGATCATGTCAGCAAATCACAGCTAATGTTATACTATGGGTCATTATAACATATAATAATATAACATATAATATTTAATCCTGGGTTCACACTATTTATTGCGAACACATGTGATTTGCACTGCATTGCTGTGCAGATCACATGCGATATCTGTGCGATGAAAATTCAGCCATAAAATTTGTATGGTTGAACTCGCATCCCATTCGCACGAAAATGCTGCAGGAACGTTTTTTTCTGCACTGGAATCGGATCGCATGGGTGTTAACATCCATTAGATTGTAAGCTCTAACGAGCAGGGCCCTCTGATTCCTTTTGTTCCAAATTGTAGTGTAACTGTAATGTCTGCCCTCATTTGTTAAGCGCTGCGCAAACTGTTGGCGCTATATAAATCCTGTATAATAATAATAATTACCATCTGATTCCTGTCCGAATTAAGAGTTTGCACCGTGATCTGCAAACTGATCTGCATAAACTTTGTATTGACACCCGCAGAAGTTTGCAGAGGGAAGTGCGAACTGCCTCCGGGGGGGGGGGGGGTATGATGCGGGAACCCGCACTAGAATCGCACTGGTTCTTGTATCGCATATGTGTGAACCCAGGCTAAAGGATTACAGTACACAAAGCAAAATGTGTGAAAGGGATACCCCCATAGTCCACCGTCGTGCTTCTAGAAGTAACAATACCTGTAGAGAAGACGAGGATGCTGAGATGACTTATAGCGATGCCATGCAACCTATTGTTTTATAACATGTAATCCAAAATATTTTTCAGCTGGCCCCTAATTTCAATGCGAGGCACCGCACTCACCTTTTTTTTGGAAGCAAATGATTAGAGCCTGAGGCTCTAATTGGCTTAAAAATGGTTGGGTCGGGGTCCAGAGAACTGCGCCCGAACCCACCCACTTGTAACATTAGCGAATCAATATTCGCAATTGTCTTCTGGCTTCTCCTCCCAGCCAATCAGGACAGAAGGCGGGTCTTAAAACCACATTAGCCGGGGAAGCCACAACCTTGGATGAAGTGAGTGCAGGCCAGGCGGGGGGTTTGTTTGCCACCCTCCCCCCAAAAAAATGAGCACCAGACGCAGTATTTAGATTTCAGTGTGATATATGTGAAGTGATCGCAAACAAAATGAAGAAGGTTCCATCTGACATTTAGGGCTCAATTACACTTGTGTTGCTGCCCAAAGCTGCTGTTAGAAATCACAGGGCCCCATACAGCCAACCTTACAGTGCCCCCCCCCCCCCCAATCCCCACAAAACACATTTTACTATACTTCAGTCATGAATGAACACAGTAAGTAATCAGTACTCATCACTGATTGTGTTCATTCAGGAAAGGAAGGGGTAGATAAATATGACATATTTACCATTTTTACCTGAAACCCCCCCACTCTCCATCCTAAAGGATCCTATCGTAAGCTTGCAGCTGCCTACGGGAGGGAGGAGGAAAGCTGGCAGCACTACGGGGGTATGGGAACACACATGACCTTATTTAAGGTTAAAGCGTAGCTTCACTTTTGATGAGAAAAAAACATTCCCCTCTGGGTGATCTCTGTACATTACAAGGATTTTAACAAACTTTGTTGCAGATTCCTACCTTTTGTTATTCTGAAGAAATCACAGTTTGTTCCTCTGTGCTGAGTGGGTCTAATGGGAGTGGTTTCATAATTATCAATCAGCTGTGGCAGCTGCAGGGCTCTAATGAGGGAAGCTGCTGGGCATGCATCCCTTTAGACGTGTTCCTATTGGGAGTATCTCACCAAAAATGACATTTCTGTTGCAGGGGATGCCAGAAATCTGACTTGTATCTTAGGCAGACTACTAGGGAAATTGGTGAGCCAATCACACAAGCAGGAAATGATGTTTCTGGGGTGTGGTCAGTATACATTATGTGTACAGAACAGTTCCCGGTAGCCATATTGCATTGCATTTTCAGGAAATTACAACAGCTGCAGATTGAAAAGGAAAGGTCATTTTTAATACCATCCAATACGCTATATTGTTTTTTCTTTATTTGTTATTTTTTCCCCCATGAAAGTGGAGTTACCCTTTAAGAAAAAAGAGGGAGCTCTTCTTTTGTACGGTGAAGGTATATCTCGTTTCACTTATTTCACTTTAAGTGTTTCACAATTGTGTAACTCACGTGTTAATGAGTTTTTGTATTTTGTATTGTATTTTTGCAGCACAAATAAACTTATTTTCTATTTAAAATTAAAAAAAAGAAGCCAAAAAAGAAAAAAGAGGGAGAAAAAATGCACTAGAACGCATCAAAAACGCATCAATTATGCGCATGCAGAAAAGCATCTTGAATGCATCTGGACTGCGTTTCTATGGTGTGAACTGACCCTCAAAGAAAAAAATGAATGCAGCCACCACATCTAATGACTAGTAACCTTCAATATATTACATTTTGGGAGTTCATCATACTGCTGTGTGCCAGGGGCTGCAAAGAATTATACAGCATGAAACTATCCCGAGAAATGGATTCTTATATAGTAACAGTTGGGGAGATTTACTAAAACTGGCACTTAGAATCTGGTGCAGCTGTGCATGGTAGCCAATCAGCTTCTAACTTCAGCTTGTTCAATAAGGCTTTACAATAAAACCTGGAAGCTGATTGGTTTCTATGCAGAGCTGCACCAGATTCTGCACTCTCCAGTTTTAGTAAATCATCATTAATCCACACTCATCCAAAGTACATTTCCATGTCTATTTAACTATCATGTCTCTTTTAGCCTAAAATAGCAGTTAACAAAGTTGAGTGGAGAGAGAAATAAAGGCAGACAAAATGGAGGGGGAGAGAACAAAGAATGGGAATATTATGATTAGGACTTTTTTTCCATAAAGTTTTTTTTCTCTGCACTCCCAACTCTGTTCTGAGCCCCAGAGTTCCACTTTTCCTGCTCCATTCTCTGCGCAAAAGTAAAAAACATATATATCAGGCAGAATTCTGAATTTTGAGTTCTGAATTCCAAATTGCAAGTTCTGAGTTCAGAGTTCCAAGTTCTGAGTTCTGAATTCCAAATGCTGTATTCTGAATTCTGAAATCTGAACTGCTTGTTTCAAATTCCAAATTTTGAGTTCTGACTTCTAAGTTCCATGCTCTGAATTCTAAATTCTGAGTTTCTAATTCCAATTTCTGAGTGCAGAGTTCCGAAATTCCAAATTCTGAGTCCTGAATTCCGAATTCCCAATGCTATGCTCCAAATTTAAAATTCTAAATTCCAAGTTCCAAATTCCAAATTTTGACTTTTGAATTCTAAGTTCTAAGCTCCAAATTCTAAATTCTGAGTTTCTAATTCCAACTTCTGAGTGCAGAGTTCCGAAATTCCAAATTCTGAGTCCTGAATTCCGAATTCACAATGCTATGCTCCAAATTTAAAATTCTACATTCCAAGTTCAAAATTCCAAATTTTGACTTTTGAATTCTAAGTTCCATGCTCCAAATTCTAAATTCTGAGTTTCTAATTCCAACTTCTGAGTGCAGAGTTCTGAAATTCCGAATTCTGAGTTCTGAATTCCGAATTCACAATGCTATGCTTCAAATTTCAAATTCTAAATGCCAAGTTCCAAATTCCAAATTTCAACTTTTGAATTCTAAGTTCCAAGCTCCAAATTCTAAATTCCGAGTTCCAAATTCCAAGTTTTGAGTTCCGAGTTCCAAATCCCATATTCTGAGTTCTGAATTCGGAATACCAAATGCCATCTTCCAAATTAAAAATTCCAAGTTTCAAATTCAAAATATCGAGTTCTGAACTCAGAAGAGTTCTAAGCTCCAAATTCTGAGTTCTAAGCTCCAGCCTGAGGGCAGCCCCTCTGTGTCATCATGTGCAATGCATGGGCTGATAACCCTGCACTGGACATAAAGGAGGATGGAGTGTGACCACAGCCAGAGCGCCTTAGAGAGGAGGCAGCGCAGGATTGGTCATGCAGATCAAGAGAGCGGGGAACAAGGTAAGTATTACTACTTATTTTAGCACTCCTAGACCTAACAGCCCTGCCAGTGGGGAGGGGGTCACTCCAAGGGTGGATTTTGGCTAATCCCCAAAGTTCTTCTTTGTATGTTGCAAAGTGCTGCGTACACTGACGGCCCTATATAAATCCTGTATAATAATAATAATAATAATAATAATAATAATAAATGCGATGGGGAAAGGTGCCTGGATTTGTCCTGGTATCAGTCTGTCCTGTACAACAGTATTAAGATTGCCGGAAGGAAAAGCAGCACAAGGAGCCAATCAGCTGTGCTGCAGTTTAATCAGCATGCTGATAGAAGGGGAGAGCAGAGTGGCAAAAAGATAAACTCATCAGTGTGTTTTTTTTTTTTTGTTTTTTGTTTTTTCTCTTTTACTTTCCAGTTACAGGTTGGAGAAAAGACAAGACCAGTAAGTTTTGGTAAACTGCAGCAGAGCAACCTTAGATCTGCCAAATCTATGCAATATGAGTACCTACCTAATTTACCCTATCAATTTGTCAGACAGGCCCTTGCACTACATTGATGTTGGTAGATCTAAAGAATATTGTACAATCAGATACCCATACACATTACAGTCTGACCACACAACCAACTTTATATTTACCAAAACTATCCAATATGAACACCTTCCCAATCTAACCAATCAATTTGTATCCAATCTGACATGCCCTTGCACTACATGGTTTTTGGTGGATTTAGGGAAAAATATAAACTGTGGAGTCAGCAGCCGTGGGTGTATACATGTTACGGCTGCAGCAGGAATTATACCCCCTGCTGCTTTTGGCAGGCATAGTGCCCATCGAAAATGACCCATTCAAGTAAATGGGGCTTCTCTGCAAGCACCCCACAACCCCATTCAATGCACGTGGTTGCAGGGTACTAGTGCAGGATTTAAGGGATTCAATTCTGAAACCCCGAACGTTACCCATGCAAGTAAATAGGGCCTCATTGCAAGCTCCTCATAACCGCATGCAATGCATGTTGTTTCAGGGCACTAGAGCAGGATTTAAGGGGTCAAATCCTACAATGCCAAACCCTACCCATTCAAGTTAATAGGGCCTCTTATCTCAAGCTCCCCGCAACCGCATGCAATGCACGTGGTTGCAGGGCACTAGTGTAGGATTTAAGAGGTTATATCCTGCAATGTCCAACGCTACCCATTCAAGTAAATGGGGCCTCTTTGCAAGCTCCCCACAACTGCATGCAATGCATGCTGTTGCAGGGCACTAGTGCAGGATTTAAAAGGTTAAATCCTGTAATGCCTAAACGCTACCCAATCAAGTAAATGGGTCTTTTTTGCAAGCTCCCCACAATCGCATACAATGCACGTTGTTGCAGGGCACTAGTGCAGGATTTAAGGGGTCAAATCCTACAATGCCAAACCCACTCAAATAAATGGGGCCTCTTATTTCAAGCTCCTCGCAACCGCATGCAATGCACGTGGTTGCAGGCACTAGTGTAGGATTTAAGAGGTTATATCCTGCAATATCCAACGCTACCCATTCAAGTAAATGGGGCCTCTTTGCAAGCTCCCCACAACTGCATGCAATGCACGTGGTTGCAGGGCACTAGTGCAGGATTTAGGCAGGGCCATCTTACCGAATGGGCACACTGGGCAGTTGCCCAGGGGCCCCACTTGCCCGGGGGGGCCCATCTGCCCAGCGACCCAGCCAAGCATTAGTCCCGATTCCCGTGTGCATCCCGCCAACGAACTTAGCAGGGGGCAAGCGCCTGTCGGACCTGTGCTGTTGTCAGGCCACTTGGGCCGTGGAGGGGGAGCCCACAACTGCAGGAATGCCTGTCCACCTCCACGGGAACAGGCACACACAGGACTGTCGAGTCTGACTCCTGTTCATGTGTGTCTTCATCACACCCAGCCGCTGAACTTAGAAGCTGTCAACAGCCTGGCATTGCTATACCAATAAATATCACCTTATCGATAATTTGCATTTTTATTCTCATGGGTGATTGTATAGGCGTGGCCCCAGTGCACTGCATTGCCCGAGGCCCTTTAATGCTCTTTAGATGGCACTGGATTTAAGGGGTCAAATCCTACAATGTCAAACCCTACCCATTCAAGTAAATGGGGCCTCATCTTTCAAGCTCCCCGCAACTGCATGCAATGCACATGGTTGCCGGGCACTAGTGCAGGATTTAGGGGTTAAATCCTGCAATGCTGAACGCTGCCCATTCGATTAAATTAGTTCCTCTTTGCAAGCTCCCCACGACTGCATGCAATGCACGTGGTTGCTGCGCACTAGTGCAGTAAATAAGGGGTTAAACAGACAGCAAGGAGGTGATACAACCCCCTACTCACCGCCTGTCAAATGCTCTCTGAAGAGCGATCAAAATGCTAGTGTGAATGAGCCCTAAAAGGCTAACCATATGATACAGTCTGACCACACATTCTTAGTAAAATCAACATTAGATTGACCAAAACTATTTATATAAAAGCGCCTACCCAACCACACCAGTTCATTTGCATTCAATCAGGCTTCCTCTTGCACTTCACAGTTGTTGGTAATTCTAAAGGATTGCCCAGACAGATTGCAATGTGTGTGGTGATTTTAGGGTTACCTAGAAGTTCTGGGACTTGTAGTCCACCATATGCAGGATCCCCTTCCTGACTGCTCCAATCCCTCTGCTGTTCCTCTGATCCTGCCTGCAGTGCTCAGCCTTCTCCCTGTAGACTGCTAAGCCAAAAGAGAGGGCAAACTGCAATTAGTTTAACGTGCTCCATCATTTCAGAGCCCTGCTGAGAATTTTTGTTTAATAATGGTCTTAATTTAGTTATGATGGTAAATACTCAAGTGAAAATTTCAGCATCTAAAAAAAAAAAAAAAACTATCTGCAGCCTGGAAGGGCTCCAGTCCCTGCCTAATCTCATGTAATACACAAGTGCTATCGCACACTACCATCTCATAGAGCATTCGGGGGCTGTTTTGTTTAATAGCGCAGAGATGTGTTAATTAAAAATTAGCCCATAATTTGTTTGCATTTGGCATATTCATAACAAATAATTAGGATGTTACACAGTGCAAAGATGGAGTTCTATTAAGAGCCAGTGTTTAGCTACCAGCTTCAAATTGTCTCTCTGCACAAAGCCCACAAGGATTCACAGGCTAATTATTTCCCCAGCTATAATACCTGTGCTTAGAACAGAAAAAAAGGGAAAACGCTTCGGCTGCAGGCTCTCAAGCTGCGCTAACGCAGAGACCAACAGCGCCGCCTTCCACCCATTCCACGCGTTCCAGGCGTTCGAACGTTCCAATCTCCTATCTATGGACTCCTGGAAAACAGAAGAGTGCCCTTTGGGCCCCTACAATGCCAAACAGAGTCAGAGAACGTTTTTTTCCTCTTGCACAGGGACAGAAATATGATTGCTTTCACTCCAAACACAAGTAGGTAGACATTGATATTCTTGAAATCAGCGTTTAATGTTTTTTCCTTTAACGCCCCACTTTTTAGTGCCGGGCTTTCATTAATCAGGAGGGTAACCATCTCTCTGTGAGCTGCATACATTTTAAAGAGCCTTATGATCTCATCAGCTGTATGATGCTAAATTAAAGTTCACTCAGACAGCTTATGGGGCTGCTGATCCGCTATCATATTCTTTTCCCGACCCTTCAATTACCATTTAATAGAATTACAGTTTTAAATCCTAATATAGTCTAAGAGAATTATTATTTTTCTCCTTTGACATCATTTTATATAATGCGGAGACATCCTTAAAAGTAATAAAGTATAAAGGGGGGGCTTTAAAGATGTTTAAAAAAATGTTAGAGTTGTGATTACAGTACAGTAAATAATTAAATTCCGAATTATCAGTTTATAGGATGGATTGTTATGTCTTTCTTTCTTCATATATATATATATATATATATATATATATATATATATATATATATATATATATATATATATATATTATTATTATTATTATTATTATGGGTTAAAGGCGAGTCAGTTTGGTTTGAGGTCTTCTAGTACATGTCTGTGTATATATGTACTGAAAAATATTTTATTGGTCCATTACTATCAATTAGCTATGTTCTTGGCTATTGCTATATGATTTACTATATACGTGTGAGGTTTTTTTTTTTTGTTTTTTTGTTTTTTGTGGAAGTGATGTAGAGGGTAAAGTTTCCCTATGGCATTGATTTGTAGGAATGACATCTAGATGTAGTTGTATTATTATAATACTTTTAAAAAAAGGCTACTGTTTTCCAGTAAATTCTATTGTATTATATTCTATTGTGTATGCATGAACTACTGTATATGTATTGTAAAACTGTATATAGTTGTATCACAGTAGAGATTCACTATATTATACTATAATATATATACATATATATATATATATATATATATATATATATATATATATATATATATATATATATATATATATATATGTATATATATATATATATATATATATATATATATATATATATATATATATATATATATATAGAGATAGATAGATAGTAGAGCACAGTAATGTAATAGTAATGCCACAACAGTATACAGTATATCTAGTATAGTATATATAATATATATAGTATAGTTTATATGTATATATATATATAGTATAGTTTATATATCTATATATATATATATATATAGTTTATATATCTATATCTATATATATATATATATATATATATATATATATATATATATATATATATATATATATATATAGTATAGTTATATATACATATATATATATATGTATATATATGTATAGTATAGTTATATATACATATATATATATGTGTGTGTGTGTGTATTACCATATACATACGTTTTATTACTAGTAGCAGTAAAACTATATTGTAATACTATATTGTGTGTAAATCCATTGCAGTATTGTAGATTAGTGTATTGATGTACTGCAATCAGTTTATCCCTATTTTGCTGTATTATTAACTCTATTACTAAATTATATAATTGTTTAATTTTATAATTACTTTACTCTGTACTGTTGCATTACTATATTGTATGCTAGTGTTTTAATAACTTCTATGTTGAGATTGTACAATACTATGTATTAAAAATTATCTGTTTACGTTAAAATGTAATTGTTATAGCTCTTGTGTCCTGTGTACGGGGAATGCAGAATGTTTTATCACGTTAATAATATCACTTACTATACTGATTATGATTTTATAACAATTTTGTGTATTATCCTTTCACTTTTTGTATAGCAATATTCCTTCAGTCTGAATAAAGTGTTCAGTAGAAAATATGCTGTGTCATTTTTCTGGGTCACACACTTCCATGATCTGTGAGTAAAACATTTATTTATGAGTGCCCATTGTCAGCTGTGCCCAGGCAGAAGTTACTATGTGCACTCAGGCAGGCTGTGTAGGTAAAGTTGGTGTGAGACTATAAGTCCCAGTAAGTGTGCTCATTTCAATATTTATTTTAATAATTTTTCGTCTCATAATCCCCATTCTAAGGAAAAGTTAGACTAGTTTACCATGCAGAAAAACAGCTGTTATTACCTCTTTTATGATGGGTTGTGTTGTGATGATCAGTAGGTGAGGTGTGTATTGTGTATGTGTGTGTGCATTGTGTTGCATGTGTCAGCTCATGGCTTTTTGTGTGTATGTGGAAGCACCCTGTGTATATAGCCAGTCTTGTATGCTTTCCCAACAGTCTCAATCCAAGCCAGTGTGATGTTCAGCTCAATGAGAGTTGCATGAATACACACGAATAGAGAGCTGTGCTTAGCTAACCGCAGTAATCAGAGCACTAGAGGGGCACCAACGTCCAACCAGAGTCCTGATCCACACTGGCCTGGAATCCCAACCTTGGAGCAGGGCAACACTGCACAATCCAGGCACAAAGGCTCCACCGACTGCACACAGCTCATCAACTACTCACTGCTAGCAATGCAGCCTTGTGTGTGAATATACCCCTACAGATCTGAGATTACAGATAGATAGATAGATAGATAGATAGATAGATAGATAGATAGATAGATAGATAGATAGATAGATAGATAGATAGATAGATAGATAGATAGATAGATAGATAGATAGATAGATAGATAGATAGATAGATAGATAGATAGATAGATAGATAGATAGATAGATTTCAGTTATCCAACCCTAGACCACTATTATGTTGGTGCGTTTTGTAGGTGTATAATTCCCAACATCCTGTATTCTAGAAGTGAGGATTCAATCTATAAATGTAAGTCATAGGAAACGTTTTATTGTATGCTAGGAGGTTTGCATAAAAGTGACAATTTCGAATTAAAGCTGGGAAAGAAAAAAAGAAAGAAAGAAAAAGAAAGAAAGAAAGAAAGAAAGAAAGAAAGAAAGAAAGAAAGAAAGAAAGAAATTGCATTTATCCAAAAAGTGCAAATGCGGTATATATAATAAATATGTAACATAAAACATGTTATATTGTATGCTTGAAGGCACACAGAGGAGTGACATTCAAAAATGAAAACAAGTACTGGTTTCCTGACACCTTGGGGTAGGAAAAGGAAAAGAGAGAAAAGAAAAGAAAAAAAAAGAAAGAAAGAAAGAAAGAAAGAAAGAAAGAAAGAAAGAAAGAAAGAAAGAAAGAAAGAAAGAAAGAAAGAAAGAAAGAAAGAACATTTATCCAAAAAGTGTAAAATCATGCCCAAGAAAAACAGAAAGTGGAAGGGTGAGAGAAACATACAGTATATATATTATATATGTAACCCATAGGATATGTTTTATATGTTTGAAGGCTAAGAGGAGGGACATTCAAAATTCAGAAAGAAAAAGAAAGAAGGGAGTGCAAAAAAAGACCCGTAAAAGAGAGAGAAAGTAGGGACTAAGCTAATTTACTAAATAATATCAGAGTCTTCACACAGTAAACTGTATAAATATTCCCATCTGTTTTCCAACCGTGTAAAATCAAGTTCCTGTTTCTTTATTCGTTTCATTTGCATATGATTGTTTAATTTAGGTGAATATTCACTAAATTTAAATTGTGAGGAATCTCAACTATATCTCAATATCTATATCCATTCTATATTTTATAAGATAGATAGATAGATAGATAGATAGATAGATAGATAGATAGATAGATAGATAGATAGATAGATAGATAGATAGATAGATAGATAGATAGATAGATAGATAGATAGATAGATAGATAGATAGTATCAAACTATTTGTCAGGTTACCTGGTTTGGTTCTGCACTTTGATGGACCATCTTCTCTACATACATTTCTGTGTCAGTATTGATACCTTTGTGTACTTATTTAATTATTATAAATATACAAATATATTCCATTATCTATAATAGACACTTTTAGCACAAGCCATTGTGTGTATCTGCCCTATACAAATGCGACATTGTATTCCTTTTTGGGGAATAAGTTTGAGCTTGTGAATTGGTGCCATCTGCCCACAGACCTAAGCTGGGGGTATTGATCGCATGCACTTGTAATTTCATCTTCATCCACATCCTGGCTTGTCCCGGATAATAAAACTAAGAACTGGGAGCTGAAGAAGGCCTACCGATAACGATCAGGTCCTACCAAGTAAAGAGGAAAAGCTGCCCGCTTTGCTGGGTTTGATAGGCCCTATCTTCCCCAGGCAGATGGATTTTGTGTGGGAGCTTAACACACAGATTTTCATAGATTTACACCTCAATCAGCCATTGAAGTTTTTCAACGCAAATCCCAAATCATCATTGTTTGTGTGTTATTGTCCGGGTGGGCAAACACGATATTCACTGAGAAATTAGGAGGCACGTGAGCAATACCCCCCAAATTTACATCCAAATTCGTCCAAGGGTGCATATTTAACAAAGTCATACTTAAGAATCTATATATATGTATATATTATATATATATATATATATATATATATATATATATATATATATATATATATATAAACTATATATATATATATATATATATATATATATAGATATATAAACTATATATATATATATATATAGATATATAAACTATATCTCTATATATATATATATATATATATATAGATATAGAGAGAGAGAGAGATATCTAGATAGAGAGATTATATATATTTATACACACACATATATATATATATATATATATATATATAGAGAGAGAGAGAGGGAGGAGAAAGTGTTTTATATATATATATATATATATATATATATATATATATATATATATAGATAGATAGATAGATAGATAGATAGATAGATAGATAGATAGATAGATAGATAGATAGATAGATAGATAGATAGATAGATAGAGCTACATATCTATATATATAGATATATATATATAGATATCTATATAGATATATATTATAAACCACTGCAGTAACTCAAACCTCTAAACACTTTACACACGAAAGAACAACAAAAAAAGCAGTCATATCTGTAAAGATTTCTCGAAGAATTTAATTATAGCTTACAAAAGAAAAAAAAATGCAAACATCCTTCTTTTAATCTCAACTTTAAATAAAGTAGCCTGTTTAAAAATTAATTTATAATAAAAAAAAAAGAAAAAGAAAAGGGTGGGGTGACTTACCAGACTGAATATAATGATGTCAAAGTTTTTTTTATTTTTTATTTTTTTAATATTTTATTACACATTATTTACAGTTATTGAATACTAGGTTCACGCTGGGGGGTATTTGTGCAGAGATTGAATGTCAATGTATACAGCAATATATAGAACAGATCCCATGACCCTAATGTTTAGGAGTATACATATTTTAAGGGGGGGGGGGGGTAGTTGTTTTTAGCCTAAGAAACTTTTTGAGGAATCGCATTAACCCTTCTTTTTTTTTTTTTTTTTTTTTTTTACAATCTGTGATTTTTGGATGAAATTTACATGTGAGAGAATGTAAGGATTTATATCTATAGGTGGTAAGGCATTTTTTTTTAGGGGGGTCAAGTTGTTGACTTTAATCTAAGCATCAAAACGTACATGTTCATCCAAGTGATTGCTGGAGTTCAGTGCAAATTCAGCTAAAAAACGTATATGTTCACCCATGTGACTGCTAGAGCTCAGTGCAAATTTAAATAAACCTTGTCAGTAGTGCCAACATTTGTTTAGGGTTTCAGTTAGAAAACCGGTCCCCCAGTTACATACTGTCACCTTCATTAGTAAGTGGAAGTTTAACGATAATGTAAAACTATTTAAATATCGTTATATAATACTTATGACAGACTGCCCCATGCTGGGTGGCCTCTTATAACATTTTACAAGGCATTCAATCGCACATGGTGTGACCAATGTGAAGCAAAGACAAATGTGGCACAAAAGCTGCACTTCAGGAGCAAGCAAACTGACAAATAGCACCATTTTCAGTAAATATTTTTCAATGAATTAATAGGGTTTTCCTAGAACAAGTGCCTTTAAAGATTGTTCCCTGTACTCATAACACACTTGGACACCTCCCATGTAACCGTCCACTGCATCTGGCGAATATTTGACCCCTGCCTGTGGCAGTGGTGAGTAAGAAAGGAGTCTACCCCCCCCCCCCCAAAAAAAAAGGGGTGAGTCGGAAGTGAAGATTTGTTTTGAAGTGGACATGAAATTCCAGGCACGTTTCCTTGTGAGTAATAAGAAGATTATAAAAATGTATTTTCAAGTAAAAACAAGTTTGCAATCCAGCTCGTGTTATTCATGGCTGGATAAGCAGCCAGGGGCAAAGAAAAAAAAAAAAAAGTTTAATGCATTAAGCTAGTGCTTGAATGCTGCAAGCTATGCAAAATAGGTAAAAGGCAGATCACGTGACAGGGCACCTAAGTCTGCAGGGGAGGAGCTCAAGGCTAAATAGAGAGAGACGGATACATATATCTATATATCTATATATCTATATATATATATATATATATATATATATATATATATATATATATATATATATATATATATATATATTTTTTTTTTTTTTTTTTTTTTTGCAAACACACAAGTGCAATGCAGCAAGCAACCTAACTGCCCAGGGTGAACTGCAAAAAAAAGCACTTCCATATTACATAGAAATACCCCTGCAGACAATTAATCCTTTTCTTTATGATGGAAAAAAGTATATACACACGACTGTGCTCTAAAGGGTTAATGGATTCCGCGCTGATAGGCTTTTTTTGCTAATTGCTTTCCAAGACTTAGGAATAAGAAGAAAAAAAAATCCAAAACAAACGCATACATATATATTGCCATACATTGAAGTATTTAGGATGTTGATGAACCCTTTGGATTGTGTCCATATTCCCCACCCTGGCTCACAGAACTCAGAAAAGTGCAATTGAGGGAAGGAGAGGTTAAGGAGTTAATAGGACGATGACGAATACACCAGAATCGCAGAAGAAATAGGAAAACCAAATGAGTTTTTTTTTTTTGTATATTGAGAAAGTTTTGTACATATGGAAACAGAAACACGCAGAGCAGACAAGATCATAATAAGCGCTCTATGGGCCCTCAGAATGGCCCGCGGATGTTTGGGGGGGACACCTGGAACAGTTCTTGCATAACATGATTACAGTTTGTATCAAAAGCATGTCAAGAGTTAGGGGGTCCAGAAAAAAAAGAAAAGAAGAAAGAAAGAAAGAAAGAAAGAAAGAAAGAAAGAAAGAAAGAAAGAAAGAAAGAAAGAAAGAAAGAAAGAAAGAAAGAAAGAAAGAAAGAAAGAAAGAAAGAGAACAGGTCGGAAGAGAGAGAGAGACAGAGCAGGAAAAGAAAGTTGAAAATTGATTAAAAAAAAAAAAACAATTAAAAAATAAAATAAAAGCGAGGGAAAGAAACAAGAGAGTGAGAAAGGAAAGGAGAGTTGAAACAGAACAGACAGTACAAGAGAGAGCGAGAAGAAAAAAAGAAAGGGGGGGGAGAGAGAAATAAAGGGGGTTTTAAAAAGCCAGAAAAGGGGGAAAGAGAAAAAGTGAGAGGAGAGAAAAGGGAAATAAGAGTTGAAAACAAACAAGAAAAGGAAAAAACAAGAGAAAGAAAGAAAACAAGCAAGGAAGCAAATAAATGTAAATTAAACAAGGGCCATTAATTAAAAAGGGGGGTGGAGGAAAGTTAAAAACAGAGTAGTAAAGGAAAAACAAGAGAGAGAAAGAAAGAAAGAAAGAAAGAAAGAAAGAAAGAAAGAAAGAAAGAAAGAAAGAAAGAAAGAAAGAAAGAAAGAAAGAAAGAAAGAAAGAAGGAAGGAAGGAAGGAAGGAAGGAAGGAAGGAAGGAAGGAAGGAAGGAGAAGGCAGGCACCTTCCACAATGCAAAAACAACTCAAACAAAAAGGGTTGTGGGGCAAATATTAGGGAAACAAAT
This sequence comes from Pelophylax lessonae, assembly GCF_965119305.1. Classification (NCBI taxonomy): domain Eukaryota; kingdom Metazoa; phylum Chordata; class Amphibia; order Anura; family Ranidae; genus Pelophylax; species Pelophylax lessonae. Next base: position 639,496,555 of record NC_138770.1, on the reverse strand, counting down.
TAGAAATATTATATACAAGCATTTCTACACATATATTACAACTGGGAACACGGCCTCATCATTGAGATATACATAATTCATATAAAATCTTGAAATAAAAATAAAAATCTGTTACAGTCATAAACTATTCTTTTTTCCACATTAACCAGTAAACCCACACAGGCAGTGACAGAGGTGTAGAAAAAAAGGTGCTTACGAATAAAAATGATTGTCAGCTGGACAACAACAAAAAAGAATAAGAAAAAAAAAAAAAAAAACAATGAAAAAATAAGTACAGAAATGGTTTGCATCTGGAGTGACCATTATACTTGAATTTTTGACAAAGATAAATCGACAAAAATAAATAACAAAAAAAAAAAAAACTGAGAAGAGGTGGAGATATGAGTGTTTCCTCTTCCTGGAGATCCTGGGTAGGTTTTTTTTTTTTTTTCTTTTTTTTTTCTTTTTTGGAACGGAGAGGTTTAGAATAAGTCCCCACATACAAATGATTCATGCAAGTGGTCATGCGTCCATAATAAGCGCAAATAGAAGTCGTGCTTGTCCTTAGAAGTCTAGGTGTCACCTTTTTTTTACGTCCTCTAGTTGTTGTGTGACAGTCCCTGGAAGTTCAGGTCCATTATCAGTCCCTTCTAGGTCTGGCATGAGTGGGTCTGCCTAGCTATCATACATCACATTCTGAGTCGCTGGAGGTGACTGACAGGATGGAGGTGCCAGTCTCGGCTCGCTCTGCCAGGCTGGACACACTGGTGGTCGGACTGGCAGCCGCTGTGGAGGGTGACTCTGCCGAGCTGTGTGTAGGGCAACCTGGATCTGCCAACGACCGCATGCCACTTTGTCCGATAGACTGGTGCTGAAGCCTGGTAAAGGGGGACACCACAGAAGGCAATGTGAATATTCAAAACGGGGACACGTTTTATCCCTAGCACAATCATGAAAAAGGGGGGTCCAAGTATTTGTAATGCGCTACTACAAGAACCCTAGCACCGCTTGGGACCCTAGCACCCCATCCTCCTCTTATATTTTAAATGCCCCGAAATACAGGCATCAACTATAACCCAGACTGGAACACAAAATTAAAAAAAAATGTTCTTTATAATAGAAGTCCAAAATATTCTGAAACCAGATCTCACCCTTTTGGGAACTTTTTGCACAGTTACAATCTGAGACCTTCAGGGGCGACAATTTATTGAGATGCAAATTATATTTTAATTTTGATGTTATTACCTCGTGTTGTACTATAATATTGCTGCTCCAGTGCTGACCCAGTTAGGTCCTCCATTAGGGGTATAATATAAAGCTGTGATCTTTTCACTGCCACCTTGGATGTGCGACATTGTATTTTCATTTTGGACGATTTTGCTACATTTATCATTATCCACTTATATAAATAAGGAAAACGTGTATAGTTTATGCCACAGCTGCCTATTGAATGCTATGCAATAGCTGCACAAAATAAGCACATCTTAAATATCTTCTAGTTTTATATTTCCCCCAAAAAAAAAAAAAAATAAAAAAAAAAAGAAATAGGTGCAACACCCCAAAATGTATAAGAATTCATTCAACCCCTTCATTATTTTATCTCATTCTGCAACATAGTGTTTTTTTTAAGTAATACAAATAAAATAATGTA